>NW_027315823.1:25216852-25524352 GCF_026437365.1 Eucyclogobius newberryi | reverse complement strand
TTCTGTGGTAAGTCCGGCCCATTGGGCGGAGCCTTCCTGAAGTAGAAAGAGTTGTTAGTTTCAACAGAAACTCCCCCCTTGTATCTACCGAGCTAGCCTATTCAGAATCTTAATGGGCTATTAGAATCCTCTTTGTCTTTGTGAGACCCTGGCTCAACCACCCTGAGTACCTGATTAGCATCTGAATGTCCTTGCCCTGGTCCTCTACCTTTCCAGGGGTTCAGTAACCCATTATAAATAACAGGAAGATTAAACCTTAGCCCTCCATTTCTGTTTAAAGAAGGTCTTTCTTTTTTAACAAAAATAGCTTCCTTGACATCTTTTCTCCCTGCTTAAAACCTTCACCTCACCGTCTTCAAACGAGTGATTAGAGGCTTCAAGATGGAGATGCACGGCACTCTGTGGTCCTGAACTTGTATTTCTTCTGTGCTGATAGAGCCTCTTGTGTAGAGGCTGTTTTGTCTCACCTATGTACCGTTCTTTACAGCTTTCTTCACTGCATTGGATCGAATAAACTACATTGCTCTGTTTTTGAGTCGGCAACTTGTCCTTAGGATGAACCAGTTTTTGTCTTAAAGTGTTTCCTGGTTTAAAATAAACAGGGACTTTGTGTTGTCTAAAAATTCTCTGCAGTTTTTCCGACAGGCCAGACACATAAGGGATAGAAACACCCTTCCTTCTCTGTTCAGTTTCCCTTTTGTCCTGCTTCTTGGTTCTCTTCACTCTGTTGAGAGCCCAAGCGGGGTAACCTCAGGCTGAGAGGGCATTTCAGACATGTTTTTCCTCTTTCTTCTTGCCCTCTGAGCTGGTGGGCACACCTTGAGCTCTGTGTTGTAAGGTTCTGATCACACCCAAGCTTGTGCTGTAGTGGGTGGTTGGAACCAAAGAGCAGATACTGGTCCGTGTGTGTAGGTTTCCTGTATACTTCTATTTGGAGTTTCCCGTCCTCTCCTCTGATCGTGGAACAATCAAGAAAGGCCAAGCGATTCTCCTTAGCGTCTTCGCTTGTAAACCTGATATGTGGGTCCACAGCATTGATGTGATCAGAGAAGGTTTCCAGCTCTTGTTTCTTAATTGTTACAAAAGTATCATCGACATAGCGGAGCCACAGTTTTGGGGCTATGCCTGAGAATGAGGCCAGTGCCTTCTTCTCAAAGTGCTCCATGTACAGGTTGGCCACTATGGGAGAGACGGGCGAGCCCATGGCACAGCCGTGAATCTGTCTGTAAAATTGTCCCCGGAATTGAAAGTAAGTGGTGTTCAGACAGATGTCCAACAGTTTACATATGTGTTCAGGTGTCAGTTTGGTCCTTTCCTGTAGGGTGGTGTCTTCCTGCAGTCTGATCCTCACTGCTGCTACTGCATCAGAGGTCGGGATGCAGGTGAACAGGGACACAACATCATATGAAACCATGAGGTCATCTGGGTCCAGTTGGAGATGTTTCACTTTATCCACAAAGTTGTGCGTGTTTTCCACATGATGTACCGAATTCCCCACAAGCGGAGCCAATATAGTTGTTAAATGCTTGGCCACATTGTAAGTGATGGAATCTGTGCTGCACACTATGGGTCTGAGTGGAACCTCCTTTTTGTGTATTTTTGGAAGGCCATAAATGCAGGATACAGTCTGTAATACAGAGGCCGGTCTATCGCTTCCTCTTTTTCCAGCCTTTGTAAACAGTCTATCACTTTGCCGTTGCCGACTCAAAAACAGAGCAATGTAGTTTATTCGATCCAATGCAGTGAAGAAAGCTGTAAAGAATGGTACATAGGTGAGACAAAACAGCCTCTACACAAGAGGCTCTATCAGCACAGAAGAAATACTAGTTCAGGACCTCAGAGCGCCGTGCATCTCCATCTTGAAGCCTCTAATCACTCGTTTGAAGACGGTGAGGTGAAGGTTTTAAGCAGGGAGAAAAGATGGTTTGAAAGAGGAGTCAAGGAAGCTATTTTTGTTAAAAAAGAAATACCTTCTTTAAACAGAAATGGAGGGCTAAGGTTTAATCTTCCTGTTATTTATAATGGGTTACTGAACCCCTGGAAAGGTAGAGGACCAGGACAAGGACATTCAGATGCTAATCAGGTACTCAGGGTGGTTGAGCCAGGGTCTCACAAAGACAAAGAGGTTTCTAATAGCCCATTAAAATTCTGAATAGGCTAGCTCGGTAGATACAAGGGGGGAGTTTCTGTTGAAACAAACAACTCTTTCTACTTCAGGAAGGCTCCTCCCAATGGGTGGGTCTTACCACAGAACAGTATTAATATCGGAGTTCTCGATCTAAATTCTGTTATTGACAATGACTCTTGGATGAGAGTCGAAACGTCTATTTTTTCTAACTGAGTCCAGATGACTACAACTGAAGCTTTTTTCTACTCCGATGTGAGTAATGTTTTTATTGAAGTAACACTAACTTAACTAAGTTTTGGTTCCTCTTTTCACAGTGAGAGTTCTGTTCTGACAACGTGAAATGATTTGAACGTTTGTGTTCCTTGCGCCGCTCCTTCAAATATGATTTAGTTTTTGTCGTTTTTGTATTCATCCTTTGAGAATAATCAACTTCAAATTATGATTATGAATTACTTACTTGAGTAATAGTTTCACCAAATACGTCTTTCATCTTACTTGAGTAATTTCTTGGACCACAACTTAGCACTTCTACTTGAACAATATGACTTTGAAGTAACTTTACTCTTGAGCACAGTTTTTGGATTCTCTACAAACCATTTTTAAAAGACAATAAGCTAAATAACAGCTTGTTACGTTACCTGTACTAGTTATAACAACGCTCAGGATCATTTTGTAGTGAAAAGGTCAAATTTGATCCTGTTATTCATTATTTTTAGTATCAATGCTCGTTAAAATGTCTATCCAGTTTTGATACTAGTTTCTATATCAATTAGTATCTGATTTTCAATACTTTTGACAACCCTGCTTACTACTAAAACCATCACAATATTACTACTGCATATGTAAATGTAGTTTAAATTCAACTGTGTTAAAATGGTCCCCTAACAATACTTTATTCGAGCCTTTACAAACAGTCAAAAACCCTCTTTAATGTTTACTCTGCAATCAGCCGTCCCGAACGAATATAGAAGTAGCGATAACAATCATAACCTTTATTTGTAGAATAAATAGAGATGTATTGCTTGCTTAAAGGATTTCTACTTTACTGTGTGTGTAATTACATGATGTGCAAATCTTTAGGTTTTCTGGGGACAGTTTTAAGAGTATGACAGTTTGTACATGTCATTATTTAAAAACCTTTGTGTAAAATGTGTTAAAGACATTCTGCGTGAAATGTCGTCCTCTGCGATTCCACTGTTCAAATATTCACTCAACGCTCATCACATCACAATGTCCGGAATGAGATGAAACACCTGAACCACAGTGACCCGAAGCCGTGTTTGAGGATCGTTTTCATGTGTTTTGTGTTTTGTGTTGTGGATGAACAGGGCAGTGCGTAATTATATGTACCCAGTTCTTACATCACAATATTCTAAGTACACAAAACTGTGCTTTTGTTGATTATTGTGTTGGTGTTTGATTAACTTTGCTTGTCTTGGTCCTCCAGCCACGTCTTCTGTATTTCATTTCTTCTTGGTGTGGTGCACTTCCTCTTCCCTTTTGCAAATCCTGTGTTAGGAAGAGGTCGTCGCTCGTAATCCTTTGTTTTAAGTGTCCCTTTGTTATTATTTTGTCTTTTGTTATAATTGTATAGTTTTGTTTAAGTTGATATTAAGCTCTGATTTCGCTCGGATGTTTTGTTTCATTTCATAAGTTTGGAGTGCTTCTAAACAAGTGTATTCATCATTTGAATGCATGATGGGAGGTTTCACTGTCATAATGTAGCCTGTATACAGTTTAGCAGCAAAGACCAAATGAAAGAGTTGAATTAGAGTTAGAATCTCGATGAACAAATGTGCAGACATAATGAAACCAGATCAATAGAAAGGACGTAATCTGAAAACAGAAAAATGGTTAATGGTGAATGTGGGTTTTATGCATTATCGAACATCATATTTTGTTTAGAGCAAGACAAGCAAATGTATGAGTAACACAATGTTTTGAAGTACATACTAAATAAATAAAATAGTCAAAATTAAGTATTCCACGCAGAATTTGAGAACTGTTAAAGACTTAAATGTGGTGTTTTTTTTTATAAATAATTGTGCGTCGTGTATTTGGCCATTTGAATCTTATTTTTTTCAAGTGAGTTTTATGTATATTTTTGTTTACTCAAAGCCAGCACTTGAACTCAAAACCTTTGTGCAGAATGTCACTGTGAATAATGCAAAAAAAAAAAAAAAGATTTGGTACACATTACTTGTACTTTTGCACCTTGGTACTTTCCATCACTGTGAAAGAAGTTGGGCTGAATCTTTTAATCAAACCTTGATTCTTGAACCTTCTGTTTCTGTTAATTGATATTTAAAAGCCCCTTTAATCAACCTGAACTTTACCCTGTAGGAAATTCATCGTGATTCAAAAGTCGGTCGGGGTCTCAGTTGTCGAGTTACCATGAGCGTCCAGGAGCGCCGTTGTGTTGACCTCATGTGTCGAGTGCAACAAAGCGTAACTCTGGAGGTCACAGATATATATTAAAAAAGTGTGAGTCTGAAATCAGTCTCCGTCAGACACAGCTCGCAAATGTGCAGCAGGGACTTGGTCATACGCATAAGATGAATTTCAAACAGGAAATACTTCAAGGAGCTTTGGCAATACAAGGTTTTTACTCATTCAATTCATTAGCATTAGAAGCCAGAAAACTGTTTGAAAGAGGAGATAGGTCAGTTAAATCTGTCTAACATTGTTTTTGGACGGGTGCATTGTTTGTTCTTGCACTTTTCTCATCCCAAAACAGATTTATTTTCATTGTATTTGATGACTTTTTGCAAAATTGGGAGAAAAAAAAGATGACTAAATAAAATCTGATTACATTTCTGAATAAATATATTAAGATTCCTTTTTGCTTTGACTCTACAGTCCAACGTTGTATTACTTAATATTGTCTAACTAAATATATTGCAGTGAGTTCCTCCATCTGATGTTTTTTTCTATAAAAACTTTGAATGTTCCTCATTCTGTCTAAATTTATCTCAGTTTAGTTTTTTAATTTCATACAAATGAAATTCTCATAAACCTTGACTAGTTGACTATTAAAAATAATCATTGTCCTATTTTGATCATCATAATCGTTATCTGGACTAAACAGACTCTAAAATAAAAAACTAAAATATATTTTTTTAATAACAAAGAGAGTAGCATTATTAAATCAAAATGTAAAAAATTATAATAATAATAATAATAATAATAATAAATCCTCAATATAAATTCCTTAATAAATCTTCTCTATCCAAGCCTCACTCATATTTCACTCTTTATTTGGCCAAAAAGCCAAAAAGTCTCAATGTACAATAGAAATAATTGCTGCCTAGTCGACTACTAAAGTAATTGTTAGTTGCAGCCAGTCAAAATGTATATTAAAATATCACACACAATAATATAGATATTGCAATTCTTAACAGCCATATCAAATATTGCAATAATTCCAATAGCGTGCATTATTATGTTTACCTTGTAAATATTTGCATTTGGGTTTTCGGTGATGGAGTAATTGAGAACCCTTCTTTCTCCTTTTGCATTTTTGTCATAGTTTTACATTTTTATGAGCAATTACTCCTCAGCGTGATGTGACATTTTTGACTACTATTAATAGTATTTTCTGCTCCCAATTACTCAGTGGTATTAGGCCGTAGAAGCAGCCAATTAGAGCCCCATCTCAGTCACAGCATGTGAACCTTGGTACCACCAGCTACGTCACAGATAATCATTATCCACCTCATTCCAGAAGCTGCATGAGCGCCGCCTCCTTCTGATTGTACTATTGTACACAGAGCTGCAGATCTGTAGTGAATAAGTTCTACTCAGACACAAAGAGCCAGGCTGCCCAGGGAATCTGTGAAGTGTTAATTACATCAACATTGAACATTTCACACAAATCAATCTGATTTATAGCAGACATTTTATCAGTAAGACTTTCCCTCGTTTTACACTTAAACAGCCAGAATTGCCAATACAATGAACAACATTATTTTATAGAAAATAATACTTCTCAACATTCTGACTGAGGCAATTATAGGCAGCATAATGGGTTTCTTTGCATTTATTCCTGATGTTTGTTCTATAGCTTTTGTTTCACTGAAATTAACTTTATTCGGCAAAATGGAGAAAAATGTTGTTGCTGCGACTGCAGAGCTGAGCAGAGCTGGCTTGTTTGCCAATGGTAGTTGGAGATTTTGGACACTTCCTCAAAAAACAGACTCAAAAACATCTTATTTATGCAGAGAAAGGTAATGAGATTAACTGTGTGTGATCACAAGTCAGTGATAAATGTGAGTGTAGCTGCAGTGTTCCTGTTGCCCTAATTTTCTTCTCTTTTTTTTGTAGATGTTTGGTACAAACTAAGTAGTTTTTTATGTTTCTTATCAGACTGTTTTAGTTTTTTCCCATCTTAACTGTGTTTTGAGCTCTCTTTAATGTCATTACTCACTCACTGTTAGAGTCTGAATGTGATGCTTACCCTGAGGTGCTTATCTCAAACAGACAACAAGAACTGCCTATTATACCTTTTTGTCGAGTTTCCCATCATTTATCACTACAGTCTGGGAAGCCCCACATTTGAACTCTAAAATGGTTTAATTCCCAAATCAGTGTTTTTCAGTTCTGTTAATCCCAGGCCACTCACAAATGGATTAGCAGCACTGAGAGCGATGATCCAGGATCACACAAATCTGCCTCGCATAAAAGCACAATATCGTCTGAGAGCATAAATTTGGGATTAAAGATTGTCGCAAGAGATTATTTTTACAATAGTTTTCAATGCAAATTGTATAATAATGTGCTCTGCACGTTTTATTGAAAACATTCTCCATATTTTGTTGAGAATAGTGACAATTATACTTGTAATACTATCAACACTAAAGTCTTACAGCAGCTGCAGCTTTTGTCTCACAAAGTGTATTGTAAAACCACAAACTCGTAAGGAAGCGCTGTGTGCTTTAGGATGAGAGCTGATGATGGCTGTGCTTCGATGGCCACTGCTTTTTCTTCACTCTCTGGAAGAGATTGTTCAATTACATTTTTAGGTTTGTATGTGAAAAAACACGTTCCATTGTGCTTTATGCCAGAACTTTGTACAGCAACGTCTCATGAACTAATCAGAACGTGAAGTGCCAAAGGTGTGGGACTATGAAGTTAAACATATTTACATCTGTGATCATTGCACCTCACAATGTCATGACACAAGGCTTCTTAAAGTGTGGGGCGGACTAGTTTGAGGGCCAACACTCGGTGAATCCTTCATAAGAAAGTCACAAATTCCAGAATGGAAAACGTCATTAACTATTTTTAGTCTTTATAAGAAAACATAAGCAACAAATTTGAAAGGTGAAAGTAAATAAACAAATAATGTACAACACACTGGTAAATGTCTTTAAACCAGACTCTGATATATTCACATCTGACTTGTTTTCATTTGCCAAAACCTTTTCATATTTTGTTTTTTCTGAGGTTAATCCCAGTTTCTCCATTGAAATCACATTATTTTCCACATCCCGTTTTACTCCATTCTGTAATTTAGTTTGTTTTGTGTTTCCAAGCGTTTTAAAGGGTGGAGAGAGCTGCTAAGTCTGAGTACACATCTGCTACTAAAATCCTGCAGTGACAGTGTAGTTTTCCTCTTCATTTTTTGCTCTGGTGCTGAACAGAACAGTAACATCTTTGTTTTCTCTGCCTCATGTTTGAACATCCGTCTTCTTTTCTTCCTCCTTCTTTGTCGTCACTAAAAATGTTTTAAAAGTTCAGATTTGCCATCTCCTTGGCAACTGTCAGTAACTCTCTGATTCACTGCTGTTTGTGTGAGATTTGGTGTTTCAAATCAATGCTTGGCCCGTGTTTACATCTCTCTCCTCTTGAGCCGCTGTCTGTCGAGGATCCTGTGACGCTCTCGGATTTCAGTCAAAATAAACTCGGGCGAACGGCACCAACAGCACTCTACCTGCGCGCTGTATTGTTAGGAGTTTGTTGAAAGTCGGGATGTCACTATGTCACAATGTCAGAAGAAACGTCAACATTTTTGACATTAAAAATAGTAAAAATCTTTTTTTTTTATCTCTTTGTTCTCTGATTATACAAGCTTTCATGTGGAAACAACATTGTCCAGTCTGCACCTTCATCTATAGATTTATACATTGTAACTTCTAAAAGTCGGTTTTCTCAAAATGCAGTTTTAGCGACATAAAGATAAGACACAAACTTAACAGTAAGTTTGAAAGGATCGTACTGAAGGAAGAGCAGAAATCTATTTTTCAGCTTTGGACGTCGGAAATAGTTTTTCGTTTTTGAATGCCTTATGATATGATGTAAAACTTCATTATTTGCTCTTTCCTTTATGTAAATAAACTAGACAAGACGTTTTAAATTGATATTCCCTCTTCAGCTGCAGTGTCTCGCCTTAAGTTTCTTTCAATCACATTATTTATTGCGTCACCGTTTCTCTATGTGAAGGAAAGTCAATACAACATAAACATACAGATAAAAACGTACTATAAACTGCATTGAAATTACTTAATTTTACTCCTAAAATTGTGATTAATATTCAATGTTTTATTTGTATTGCTTCTCATAAAATGTACCAAATAATGTTCAAGTAGAATAAAAAGTTAGAGCTTTTGAGAGTTTATGGATATGCTGTTATTATTATTTTGTACTACTTTATTGTGTTGTTAGGTCACCGCTACATTCACAAGTAAATCATTATGTGTAATCATATTGGATAACTCATAATCAATGATTGTGGGAGCAAAATGCAAAACAAAAATGACAGAAACAAATAGCTGTCTGTGGGGGAATCCTAAATTTAGCCACCAAGAAAATATTATTCATCATCTCATCTGTATACTTGCTCCACAATTCACTGGAAATTTTTCCTCTTTATGATTTCTCTCTGCGGGAGCCGTGCCAGATATAGATCTAGAGCATCTGGATCTTGACACAACACATTGCATTGTCGTTACACATATACATCATATACATATACTGTACATCATATACATATACTGTACATCATATACATATACTGTACATCATATACATATACTGTACATCATATACATATACAGCGTTCATCTCAAAAGTGTCATAATTTCTGGGGAGAAAAGTTGGGTAATGTTCCTCTAATAAACAAACAGACCCTCGGGCATTTCAGCATTTAGGGATGTAACAATCTGCAAAAAAAATTACCACAATATCAATTTTACAGATCGATATTTATTTTGATATTTTGCTGAGACAACAGAATTGGAGAAAGGGTGCATTCTCCTTTTGAAATGCCTTGACAAGATTTCGGCAGATTTCAAGGCAAAGACATATGATAGGTTCTCATGTTTTTTCTAATTATGACGTTGTTTGGTGAAATAGTCCCTGTGGTCAATAATTATCATAGTTTTTAATCAGTCAAGTTGCAGTTTGTGAAGACAGGAAGTAGTGCAGACATCTACACAAAATAACTCAACTGCAACTTTCCAGTTTAAACAATAATTTCACAAAATAATCATGATTTCAGGTGTAATTATTTGTCCAACATCATAACTATTGTATGATTTAGATGGACTTTGGCCCTTGTTTACAATCTGGTTGGTAAGTAGCAGTAGTGGAATTAAACTTAAATCATATTTGCTGGCCGTGTCCAAACAGGAAGTGACCAAAATTGCCAAATTGGAGAAAAGCAGGAAATATTTGGTAAAATCTTAAATATAATCATATTCCCTGCAAAAGTGCAATCTAATGTGTGATATAGACTTTAACAACAGTTATTTCTTCATGTCTGTTCTGAAACAGGCAGTACCACCGCGCCCATTAAGCACACAGTGCATAGGGCATCAAGTGTGTAGGGCGTCTAGTGTGTAGGGCATAGGTGTCAAACTCTGGCCCGCGGGCCAAACCTGCCCGCCAGACGTTTTTAATCTGGCCCGCCGAACATTTCAAATTTATATTAAAAAAAAACAAAAAACGATTTTTAAAAATTGATTCATAGAACCGTAGTTACATCCGTAACCGTTTTTATCGCTAAAACTACGCATCCCACGATGCCGCTGGTGGCCGCCCCTCCCCCACGGGGCTCTGCTGCACTGCTGTGTGAGCTGCCGAGGGAGAAGTGCACTTTAAGCACTTTTGAGCAGAAGTTTAGTGGTGTGTCAGTTCAGGTGTACAGATAACTACACAGACATGGAAATGTTAATTAGTACATTTAAAAGGCTTTTTAGATCTTGAGAAGTTTATTTTGTTTTAAAGTCAAATGTTTATCTCTGTGTAGAACTGTAGATCAACTCTGAAGTTGTAATGCAGATAAACTGAAGCACAGTGTTGGTGAAATTACACTTGTTTTTCTAAATACATTTCAGTTTATGAGCACAAACGTTTTGTAATTTTTTTAATCGATCCAGTAATTGCTTCAAAACAGCGTAGGCTATATAAAGCTATTTATTTCTTATATTTTTAATAGTTTTATGTTTTACGTGTTAGGGGTTCGGCCCGCGACCCAGCCTGACCGTCGAAATTCGGCCCGCGGCCCAAACGAGTTTGACACCACTGGTGTAGGGCGTCAAGTGCGTAGGGCATCAAGTGCATAGGGTATCAAGTGTGTAGGGTATCAAGTGTGTAGGGTGTCAAGTGCGTAGGGCGTCAAGTGTGTAGGGTATCAAGTGTGTAGGGTATCAAGTGTGTAGGGCATTAAGTGCGTAGGGTATCAAGTGTGTAGGGTATCAAGTGCGTAGGCCGTCAAGTGCGTAGGGCGTCAAGTGTGTAGGGTATCAAGTGTGTAGGGCATCAAGTGCGTAGGGCATCAAGTGCGTAGGCAATCAAGTGCGTAGGGCGTCAAGTGTGTAGGGTATCAAGTGTGTAGGGCCAAGGGCTCAAGTGTCCCTCTATTTGTCTCCATAGCGAGTTTGAGATGTGCGGAGGCAGCTGCAAGCCACAGGTTAAACTGATCAGGGGCACAGCTGGGAACAGTTTTGATATGCAGATGTATTCTATGAACCACAAGGAGCAAAGCGGTCTTCAGATGACGACAATTGGCCTCATATTAAATTAGAAACCGTGAAAAAGAGAGAATGAAACACGATGCGTCGCGTTGGCGCGCCGAACCACGGAGCTGACACCGCAGAGTGCGCAAAGTTCAACTTCTAACAGATGTCTAAATCATGTTTTCATAATTGTAATGGAAAGCATCAATAGTTTGCAGGAAGTAGTGTTTCTAGAGCCTCAATCTGATCTGCAGAAGTGCAGAAGGGCTTAGGGTGACGCTGGAGCAGGGGCGGAGCAGGAAAATTTAAGGACTGTGGGGGCCCTCATGATAAACTGAGCGATGAGTTACTAGTAATATTGCAGCTAAAAAGCACCAGAATACAGAACATGTAAGTATTGTTCTTGGTTGAGGGCCCTCAGATCCGATTTAGGATTGGGATTTATGCAACATTTACACATTTTAATTTATTTAAAAGTTGTTGTTTTTTTACAGACATCAAACCCTTTTTATAAGTTCAAAGTGGGTTGGGGGCATAAAGCCACCACTGAGCATTTCTGCTTAGGCCAAAGGATTATGGTTTATTTTGTTCCCTCTGTTTTAAATTCTGCTTAAATAAAATACATAATAGAGTTATTGTTATTTTCTTGCTTGCCTTGTGAGTTGTTTGACTTTTTGTGTGGTAAATATTCATGTTAGTTTGTTTTATTTACGGTGGGGTAATATGGCAACAAATTGTCACGTTTTCTCCTCCAAAGTCTCAGTTCTGCTCTCAGTTGCAAATACAGTATTTGCTGTATATTAAGTATATAATCAGGAGTGAAACCTTTCCTTCTTGACCCAGGTTCGTTCGATTAAAATAGATCAATGTATAAACAGCAAAACCATAAAATAATATTATACTGCAAACACAGGGTTTAATCAAACACAGCCCTTCTGGTCATCGCTCGCTATAAAGACACCACGAGTCTGAAGGGAAAGTAGTTTGTTTGTCTTTTCACCATAAGTTAGCCAGAGCGGTTGGTCCGAGTGTTAAAACGATGTTGTGTGCCAGACCAGTGCCTATACTGCTTCTATTCATACTGCCCTCGGCGCACAGCTCTAGTTTAAATATAGATGCTGAGTCTGGATTCCCTTCTTCATCTGAAATGCATGAATAATTGAAAGTCGGAGGAGATGAGGTGTGATTCATTGAGGAGATGGATGGCGGCGGACACAGATTTCCTCCCCTACATTAGAGCTGTACTCGATGGGTCAGCCGTGTTGTACTTGGGCTCTCGAGAGTGAAGTACAGAGACGAGTTCCAGGGCAGTCCAAAATGTCCGGACTGGAACATTTATGTAATCTGTTGTATTTTAGAACGCAGTCAGGAAACAATGTAGACGCAATCCACTTAAGTTGCGTAAGAGTTTGGAATAGCTTTGAAAACGGCTGCATTATTCATTAGGAGGAAAAGGAAAATGAAGATTTGGCTTTTGGCTAATTCAGTTTAGTAGTGTTGTTTTGTTTTACAGCAGATTTAGCGAAAGCAAGTGTCCACCTAAAGTCCATTAGCACGCTAGCAACGCAATCAAGATCCAACCAAACATCCATCCATCTGAAATCAAAGCACACTGTCTTCCATTCTGTCACCTCACAACATCACACTTCACATTTAAAATGGAAGGAAATTACCGAAGCACTACATTAGAATTTAGGAATTAGCACATGCAGAGTTGAAATCAGTGCTGAGAAAGGACATTTCTACAATTACATGACAAATCCCTCAGGTCAGAGGAGAGTTTAAGCCTGTCTGGGAGCGTCATTCAGTCTGCAACGTCTTTTTTATGAGAACGTCTGTGCAAATGCTGTGCTACATTTGGGGAGTCTGCAAACGTCAGACCTGGATGTTTTATATTGTCTGCTCGGCGCAAAGATGGACAAATCTCTGGAGTGATGAGAACATATTTAAGGTGAACCGAAGTGCACTGTCTGACATGGTTTCTAACAATAAGAAGGACCATCCATTTTACATTTTGACCTGAATTCAGACTCTTCTCTAAGACAGAGAGTTAGAACAACACTTCTACTGTGCTTCCCTGTCACCTTTGTGTGTCTGCCCGCTCTGACATAGATGAAGCTGGTAAGGGCCACGTTGGCATCAGGTATGTTAGCCACATCGAGTCATTGTTCAATAAATGAAAGCTGGAACAATATTTTAGGTGCTCAGTATTTCTAAAAGGAAAAGTGTGGTTTAGCAAAATTTCAGCTGTACAGGGTTGAATAATTAATGTATATGACTCATAAATTATTCTTATTGTGTGTTTAATTCTGAGCTTTATTTATTACAGCCCATAATTGGTAGAGTAGTTTCAATGTTCAATGTTTATCGTGGAAAACAGTATGTTTTGTTGGCAAGGAAATGTAGATTCTCCATCACTTTTGTTGGTTTTTTGTCTTTTGTTTGTTGGTTTTCATGTGTGCGAGTTTAAGGTTTGTGGACATAAAGGAAGCCGTTAATTGACTGTATTTTATTTCTATTGTCTGGCCTTTTAACTGGATTCAAAGATGACGATTAAACAGATGGCTTGAGAAAAGACACATTTCAAACCCTTTCTATTCCGTCCGTGTGATGAGCTCTGATCCGTCTGTGCTGTTTTGTTGGAAGTGTTGGAGATCACTGTGAGGCCAGTGCCAGTGTTTCTCTGCGACGCCGGGGGAAAAGTGGGAGCCTCAGTCTCCTCCCGTCTCCATGGAAACTCCTTCCTCCTCTCTCTCGCTCTCTCTCTCCCACAGCATCAAGGACGAGTGAGAGGCCGCGTGCTGCACGTTCATAATCAGAGCTGGAAAGCAATCTATGTTAGAATTACAGTCAGAACTTTTAACCATTGACTGGAGAGTTGTGATTTAAATGTTCATGCAATATTTTCTTTACTTTACTCTTTTCTCGTCCGAGCTTGCCATGTCAAATTCCAAATTTTGGGTAAATTACATTGTTAATTGTTTAACCAGGAGCAGTTCTTCAACCATTTTATTTAGTTTTTTAATTGTTATTTAAATTACTGTATTGGTCACCTTAACATTAATTGTTTTCCATATTGCAGAGATTATAAATGGCCAGCGTCTTATTATTATAATTGGCAATTGTCTTTAATTACACTGAATTACGAAGCTAAAGCCAGTCTTTCCAATTATCAAAGCTTGGAACTGGCACAACAAGTGCAGGCCTGCTCCCTTGTGTGAATGTGCTATAAATGGCAACACTAAAAAGAAAGGAGGTACAGTGCATCCCCGACGCAATCTGACCCAAATCAAAAAGACCTACAGAGACTCGCGGGGTACATGGAAGAGGCGGGTGTGAGACAAATTAGGGATGGGAGGAGAGCCTGCTGTTTCCGAGGCAGGTCGACGTCGCCGCCGCCTGTCGAGCTGCCACGGGGGTTGTCATGGCGACGGGCTTGGCAGTCAGAGAGCTGCGCGGTCACATGAAAAAAGGGAAGCTAAAGACGTTCAAGCTAGATGCAGCTAAACCTCTGGAGTTTGGATGGAGAGCATGAGAAGCACAAGTGAAGCTGACCCAATAATCAACAAATACATAAAATAAATAATAGCTCTGAAAATACAATACTTTTATGATTTTTGACCTTAAAGGTGCCATAACATGCTTTTTTCACGTTTCGTAGTCTATCCTAAGTGTATAATTGATAATAATAAGGGTTGTGCAACACCCTTAACATAATAGTTAAGAAATATCCCACCCAGACCTTGGACCCCCTCACCAACCCGGAAATGCAAACGGCTTGGTTTGATATTCGCCCCCACCCTTGCGAAGAGCGATCTGGCTCCCCCGCCCAATGGTGGTGGTGACGTGTGCCTGTGGTTATGACGCGGTCTTGCACCCACCGCCCGTCAGTTTGGAGATTCGCGGAAAGGAGATAGTCTGTAATATAGGTAAAAACTGCGGGAATCAATCAAAAAACACTCTGGGTACATATATGAAGCACAAATAGCAATGTAAGAAGGTTAAAAGCTCTGAAAAGTCGATTTTGCATGTTATGGGACCTTTAATTTATCACAACTTTACCTACTCCTTGAACCGACACCTTAACGTGGTGGAGGGGTTTGAGTGCCCGAATGATCCCGGGAGCTATGTTGTCGGGGGCTTCATGCCCCTGGTAGGGTCTCCCAAGGCAAACAGGTCCTAGGTGACGGGTCAGACAAAGATCGGTTCAGAAGCCCCCTATGATGACAACACAAACAAGGCAGTTTACGTCGCCCGGATCGGCGTCACCGGGGCCCCATCCTGGAGCCAGGCCTGGGATGGGTGCTCCATGGCGAGCGCCTGGTGGCCGGGTCTTACCCCACGGGGCCCGGCCGGGCACAGCCCGAAAGAGCAACGTGGGGCCGTCCTCCCGTGGGCCCACCACCTGCAGGAGGAACCATAAGGGGCCGGTGCAGAGAGATCTGGGCGGCAGTCGACGGCAGGGGCCTCGGTGACCAGATCTCCAGACACAGAGACTAACTCTGGGGACATGGAATGTCACCTCGCTGGGGGGGAAAGAGCCTGAGCTTGTGCGGGAGGTTGAGCGATACCGACTAGATATAGTCTGCCTCACCTCCACGCACAGTTTGGGCTCTGGAACCCATCTCCTCGAGAGGGGCTGGACGCTCCACTTCTCTGGTGTTGCCCGCAGGGAGAGGCGGCGGGCTGGTGTGGGCTTGCTGATAGCCCCTCAGCTCAGCCGCCACGTGTTGGAGTTTACCCCGGTGAACGAGAGGGTCGCGTCCCTCCGCCTTCGGGTGGGGGACAGGTCTCTCACTGTTGTGGCGGCCTACGGGCCGAACAGCAGTGCACAGTACCCGGCCTTCTTGGAGTCCTTGGGAGGGGTACTGGACAGTGCACCGACCGGGGACTCCGTTGTTCTACTGGGGGACTTCAACGCCCACGTGGGCAATGATAGTGACACCTGGAGAGGGGTGATCGGGAAGAACGGCTTCCCCGATCTGAACCCGAGCGGTGTTCAGTTATTGGACTTCTGTGCTAGCCACGGATTGTCCATAACGAACACCATGTTCAAGCACAAGGGTGTCCATCAGTGCACATGGCACCAGGACACCCTAGGCCGGAGGTCAATGATCGACTTTGTTGTCGTGTCATCTGACCTCCGGCCGCGTGTCTTGGACACTCGGGTGAAGAGAGGGGCAGAGTTGTCAACCGATCACCACCTGGTGGTGAGTTGGATCCGCTGGCGGAGGAGGAAGCCGGACAGACTTGTCAGACCCAAGCGCATTGTGAGGGTCTGTTGGGAACGTCTAGTGGAGCCCTCTGTCAGTAGGGTATTCAACTCGCACCTCCGGGAGAGCTTCTCCCATGTCCCGGGGGAGGCTGGGGACATTGAGTCCGAGTGGACCATGTTCTCCGCCTCCATTGTTGATGCGGCTGCTTGGAGCTGTGGTCGCAAGGTCTCCGGTGCCTGTCGTGGCGGCAACCCCCGAACCCGGTGGTGGACACCGGAAGTAAGGGATGCCGTCAGACTGAAGAAGGAGGCCTATCAGGCCACTCTGGCTTGTAAGTCTCCGGAGGTCATCGACGGGTATCGGCAGGCCAAGCGAGCCGCGGCTCGTGCTGTCGCAGAGGCAAAAACCCGGGCCTGGGAGGAGTTCGGGGAGGCCATGGAGGAGGACTATCGGTCGGCACCAAAGAAATTCTGGCAAACCGTCCGGCGCCTCAGGAGGGGGAAGCAGTGTCTCACCAACACCGTTTACGGTGCGGGTGGAGGCCTGCTGACCTCGACTGGGGATGTCGTCGGACGGTGGAAGGAATACTTTGAGGATCTCCTTAATCCCTCAGTCACGTCTTCCGAAGAGGAAGTAGAGACCGGGGACTCATCCATCCGGCTGGCTCATCCATCACCCAAGCTGAAGTCACTGAGGTTGTTCGCAAACTCCTCGGTGGCAGGGCTCCGGGGGTGGATGAGATCCGCCCTGAGTACCTAAAGTATCTGGATGTTGTAGGACTGTCTTGGTTGACACGTCTCTGCAACATCGCGTGGCGGTCGGGGACCGTGCCTCTGGACTGGCAGACCGGGGTGGTGGTCCCTCTGTTCAAGAAGGGGGACCGGAGGGTGTGTTCCAACTACAGAGGGATCACACTCCTCAGCCTCCCGGGTAAGGTCTATTCCAAGGTACTGGAGAGGAGAATCCAACCGATAGTCGAACCTCGGATTCAGGAGGAGCAGATTGGTTTTCGTCCCGGTCGTGGAACACTGGACCAGCTCTATACCCTCCATCGGGTGCTCGAGGGTTCATGGGAGTTTGCCCAACCAGTCCACATGTGCTTTGTGGATCTGGAGAAGGCTTTCGACCGTGTCCCTCGGGGTGTCCTTTGGGGGGTGCTCCGGGAGTACGGGGTCCGGGGCCCTTTGCTCAGGGCTGTCCGGTCTCTGTATGACCGGAGCAGGAGCTGTGTTCGCATTGCCGGCAGTAAGTCAGACCTGTTCCCAGTGCATGTTGGACTCCGCCAGGGCTGCCCTTTGTCACCGGTTCTGTTCATAATTTTTATGGACAGAATTTCTAGGCGCAGTCAGGGGTCGGAGGGTGTCCGGTTTGGGGACCACAGGATCTCATCTCTGCTGTTTGCAGACGATGTTGTCCTGATGGCTCCATCAAACCCGGACCTGCAACATGCACTGGGACGGTTTGCAGCCGAGTGTGAAGCGGCTGGGATGAGAATCAGCACCTCCAAATCCGAGGCCATGGTTCTCGACCGGAAAAAGGTGGCTTGCCCTCTCCAGGTGGGTGGGGTGTCCTTGCCCCAAGTGGAGGAGTTCAAGTATCTCGGGGTCTTGTTCACGAGTGAGGGAAGGATGGAGCGTGAGATCGACAGGCGGATCGGTGCAGCGGCTGCAGTGATGCAGTCGCTGCATCGGACCGTTGTGGTAAAGAGGGAGCTGAGCCGAAAGGCAAAGCTCTCTATTTACCGGTCGGTCTACGTTCCTACCCTCACCTATGGTCATGAGCTTTGGGTAGTGACCGAAAGAACAAGATCACGGACACAAGCGGTCGAAATGAGTTTCCTCCGCCGTGTGGCTGGGCGCTCCCTTAGAGATAAGGTGAGGAGCTCGGCCACACGGGGGGAGCTCGGAGTAGAGCCGCTGCTCCTCCACGTCGAGAGGAGCCAGCTGAGGTGGCTCGGGCATCTGTTCGGGATGCCTCCTGGGCTCCTCCCTCGGGAGGTTTTTCAGGCATGTCCCACCGGGAAGAGGCCCCGGGGAAGACCCAGGACACGCTGGAGAGACTATGTCTCTCGGCTGGCCTGGGAACGCCTCGGGATCCCCCCGGAGGAGTTAGAGGAAGTGTCTGGGGAGAAGGAGGTCTGGGAGTCCCTGCTCAGACTGCCCCCGTGACCCGGCCCCGGATAAAGCGGCAGAAGATGGATGGATGGATGGAACTTTACCTACGAATACACGCTTTGACCTCTCTGTTGCACTGTTTTTAGGGCAGTTTCCTCACCTCTCCTGTAGACGAGGGTGACATTTTCTTTCCGTCCGGAGGTAGTAGCAGATGTGTGTTCGTGTCCCAGCCTTGCAGAGAGGAGTGGCTCGTCCCCTGACAGAGCACTACTACAGTCGGTGTAGTTCCTGTTGCAGCTAATGAGAGAGGTGCTAAGTGAGAAGCAGTGAGCCAGGGAGTTCCTCTGCTGCCACTCGAGACGGGAGCAAACCTAATGCATTGTGGGATTCAAACCTCTGGGGCAGGCAGGGGAGGGAAAAAGTTCGGAAAGAAAAGTCAATATTTTGTCCAGCTTGACCCATCGATCATGCTAATGTTTACAGTGAATTGATCCTGATTGACAGCTCATAACCCTTTCCAACATAGAGCAGGCTTTAAGCACACTTTGTTTCTTATTTGATCGATCAACACATTTGAATCAAAAATGAATGAATGAATGGATGTATATGACAGGAATATAATGCATCCATACCTTAAAATAAATCAATCATTGAGCTTATGAGCTTGGTAGCAGGAGGGATAATGGTAGTCGATAGGTTAATAGTAGGAGCATTATAGTATAGCAGTAACTTACAGCTTGAGTAAAATTACACCGCATCCTCTTGACCAAACTTGCCCTTGTGTTTGAAAAAAAAAAAAAGAAAGTTATATTTCATTTATAAATGTTACCTGCTCAGTTGTTCAGAATGAGCAAAGTTCAAGGTTGTCTGTACTCCAGGGAAAACGCTGATGTATGGGTTTGACCCTGACAAGCGCCTCTAGCACAAAAGATTATTCACTGTTACTGGGCCACAGCCACTTCTTACAAAGAGCTGCATCTTCTTTCACCAAAGCTGCACTAACAGAAGGCACTTTCACACAGTTAAAATTGTAAAGTATGTTGTACACAAACACAACTCTGGGGAGACTATGTACAAGTCAATAGAGTATAGGTGTTACAAAAATAATATAGGCTCATTTTAACAGATGCCCTTGACTCAGGTATGTAGTTTTTATCAGTCAAGTCAATATTGATAATGTTATTTGAATAACAAATAACTTGTCCATATAATCCTTACATGTTTGAAATAAAGCGAATAACTTAATAAAACAAATAACTTAGCATTGACTCTATTGCAGAGGTTCTCAAACTGTGGTACATGTACCACTGGCAGCACATGCAAGATTGTTCTCGTGGTACACGGACTTCTCTTCAGTGTTTACTCAATTTAGAGTAATTTAATTTAATCCACATCCTCCTTTGGGTTAGTCCCTGTTTAGGAAGGGCTTAGTTCTATTCTAGACCTGTTTTAGTTGTAGTTTAGAAGAAGGTATAGTCTTGATATAGACCTGGTTTAGATTTGGTGGTATTTGGAATGAAAAGTTTGAAAAGTTGTGTATTATTTGTGTACATTCCTATACTAAAGTAACACTGTTGTATTAGTAAAAGTCATTACGGTACATTGATTCAAAGAAGTCAAAGAAAATTATTAATCCATGAATATGATGTAGCAGACTGGTTCAGTCTATTAGTGTCACCTTGTCTCAGAGATGATGGCTGTCTTCGGAGTACAGAGTCTGAGAAGGGACATGACAGTGTGCCATAATCGCAACAGACCAGGGCTTTGTTCCAGTTCACCGTGGGATTTCCTGTCACTCTGCCGCGCTCCCTCTAACCCTTCGGTCAATGTGTCCTCTCTCCTGCAGATAGGCTTGTCCCCTGGCACCATCCTCTTTTAATAGGCCATCAACACGAAGAATCCACTCAAAGTCATTGCTTTTTTAAGTTTGATCTTGAGCCAAAAATAGACCGAGACACGATTTGGGTGTTGCCTGTATTCACATTTTGCCAATATTTGCCTATAAACATCCTTCTTTGATTGTTTTTGGAGCTTCAAACCTTTAATATACAGCATTGTAAATTCTTTCTTTATTTATGGGTAATGTTTTTTTATACTAGGTGGCAGAAGCTCAGTTGATACAGTGGTCGTCTTCTGAAGTTTACCTTAATGCACCAGTGTGAATACACCCTAAATCCAAACACAAATAGGAGAGAGTAAACTTTGTTGCTCCCAGTTTGGGTAAATATAAAAGCTTTGTGTGGTAGGATAGCCTGCAGGCGGGCCCTGCCACTGCTTAGACGCCCCTGATAGGTGAATTGATCAAGCGTACGTCCATAAATTGCTGTCTGGTGACGTCAGTCGGCCTTTGACCTCACACACTTCCTGGTTGCTGGGTGCTCCACCTCGCTCCTCAGTCCAGTGTGCCGCGGTGCTGCCATGGGCCCGCGTGGTGTGCGACCTCCGGGATGTGAGGCGTAAAGCCTCACGCGCTAGCTGCGCCGTGCTGCAGCCATCCCGTTCCAGGTGCCCGGAGAGACCCTGTCTTGCCTTTTGTTGAGAACGCTTTAACTGAACGCTTTTTGTGAGTTCTTGTATGAACCTGTCTCCTATGAAGACAACGGACTGTGAACATCGACGATTTGTATTAATAAATGTATCAATAACTTAAACCATGCCTTCGATTAGATTGGTCCTGAGCCAGAATCTCAGGTGGCGTTGTTGGAAATGTGAGTGTAAACTGTGAACATGGAGTAAAATAGTGGACGCATTAGTCCACTCTGCCACATTTGGATAAAGAAATGAATTGTTTTTTGCAGAGAAAGATGAAGAAGACACAAAGTGGGCAAGAATTTCAATAACAACTGTTTTAAAGCTGATTGATGCGCTGTAAGGCTCATACCACATTCGACCTACCACTCAGACTCACGTTTGTGAGTGTTTGTGTATGTAATGACTAACTAGAAAATTTCCAAAAATGGTGGAGTCATAATTTATGAGTCATATACGTTAATTATTCAACCCTGTACAGCTGACATTTTGCACTTAAAAAAACAAAACACTGAGCACCTAAAAATGTAGTTCCAGCTTTCTATTGAAAAATGACTCGCTGTAGTAATTGACACTAACATACTTGATGCCAACGTGGACCTGGTTGGTGCTGCTTTATTCTGTTGTAGTTATAATATCTATTTTGATGTTATTGCAGGGACATTTCTTCTTACCTTAACCTACAATTTGTACATTCAGTGTAGCCCTGCTGCTCAGCCCTGCTCTCTCCTGGCATCTCCAGTTTAAGTTTAATTTACATATGTTCCCTTTGGGGCACAAGGAGCAGGTTAGAGTAGAAATACGCATATAGGCTGTTGCAAGATGCTCCAACCCTATGGCAACAGTCTTCTTCACTCTGATTGGTTGAAGATAAAGCCAAACCTCTCAAGCAATCCCTTTAAATCTGGTTAGTGAATTGTTTTAGTATTGTCAGGTCATTGCAACGGTTGGCCTATTTGTACCCACATTGCTGCGGATCGCTCCAGATGATTTATAAGCACCAAGCATTTCTTTGGAGGATTTATCTGAACAATGGGATTGTGAGAATAGGACAAGATAACATACAATTGTGAAGTGGAACTGTAATAAAGAGCTCACGTGGCATTCATATCATAATACCGGTATATTTCATTGAGAAGAATATTGTAGTAGTACAATATACAACAAGAAATGGTGTATAATCTTGTGCAGAGCGTGATATATTCTCCTTTTTGTTGTCATCTATATGAATTAAAATAACTTGACAATGTAGCATAAGCAATCTCTTACTTAAAACCCTTTTGAATCCAAGTCTGTGATTGGCCACATCTTGATGGTATAATTTGAAGATTATAATCTTCTAACATCTTTCATAATGTGATATTGCACTGGGAGGTGTCATATTATGTCCGTATAACAGGATTTGTGACGGATATTGGCAGCCCTGAGCTCCAGCCTTTTACTGAAATGCATTTAAATGCAGGCATGTGTCCCTTGGAATATGAAAGGAATATGTAATTCTTCAGAAAGGAAGGAGTTGACGGCTATAACTATACAAATATTGTAAACATTTATTTATTTTTGTTCCCAGCACTTGGGAGTTACCTATACGTTTTGCTTGCTTGGGGGAGATTTTAAATATGCATAGTACATTGAGCATGTGGGCATAGTTGGATTTATGTTATGTTGTGGTAATGCAGATGGCAGCAGTATATTTATTGGATGGAGTTTTAAGGCAATGCTAGGTTGAGACTCTTCTAACAGTGTGATGTGTAGAGCAACATCTCACCATCGTCACCACACATCTTTGTTACTAATGTTAAAACAAATAACCATAGTTTGTAATTGTTCAGTTACAGTCTGTATTATGAATTGCATTTTTTAATTTTCATGCAATACACGGGGCCCTCTATCAAAGGGCTCTTAATTTCCAACAAGGGCATTTGATCATGTGCACAAGCTTTGTGAAATCATGAATAAGTCTCACTCAATCCAATCCATTAGTTTCAACTCGGACACACTTAATTGCACTGGTATGGACTATTGGTTTGGACTATTAAATGTACTTTTTTGCTGTAGAAGAAAAAGTAAACATGGAAAGAATTCTTGTTAAGGCAAAGCTTTTCTAAAGTAGTACAAAACAAACATCTTTAAACGTCTACATACAAGTACATTTTGGAGCACGTTTGAATGTATGTCTGTCCAATATAAACATTCATGCTGTTTTGAAAGAAGAAGAGATTACTAGGATAAGACATTATATTGCATATTTTATCACAGGATCTATTAAACAATACCCTTATCCATCCTGGTGGGTGGGAGGGATGCCTGGAGAAAGAGTCCTTGAAGGGAATGAAACTGATTTTCATATGTTCATAAGATCTGTCTCCATCCACAGTTATGGGATTCTGGGCCTGGAAAGGAGGGACCTCAGGCATACACCTTATGCCTAGTCAATAGTATAATCATTGAATAGTAAGAGGCAGATTGTGGAATATTGCACATGTGGAAGGAAAAAAGTAAAAAGTTGCTCCAAGTTCCATTAACTGAAACAAATTGTATTATGTACGATGTTCTTTTGTTCTTTCAACAATATCCAGTGAATATAGTAATTTAATAGACTTTCCTTAACGACTTGTCCCATGCATGTAAAACGCACCTTTCAAATAAAAGTATTGGATAAAATACACTAGCTAAGACGTCAATCAAACTATTACAACCGGTCCAAAAACATTACAAATCCTTACAAATCTCTTTAAGGAATTCAACCAAGAGAGACACAGACAGAATAGTGAATTACAGGCCATGGAGAGGCTGAGGTTACTTTTTTTCTGGATAAGGTTAAGGAGAGGAAAGAATTTATACAGAATGCATGATTAAGATGTGATTAGATAAGATGCAAAAGTGATTGGCAAACGGTAGAAAGAAAAGGAGAAAATAGAATCTTCAAATCCTTTACGTCATTATTTTAATCTTTACTGACAACCACATCTCTTCCTCTGCCCACAGATTCTGGCAATCATCTCCATCCTTTTCATCGTACTCTCCACCATCGCCCTGTCGCTGAACACCCTCCCGGAGCTCCAGGACACAGACGAGTATGGCCAGTCCACAGACAACCCTCAGCTGGCCCACATCGAGGCCGTGTGCATCGCCTGGTTCACCATGGAGTACCTTCTCCGCTTCCTATCATCACCCAACAAATGGAAGTTCTTCAAGGGCCCTTTAAACGTCATTGACCTGCTAGCTATCCTCCCCTACTATGTCACCATATTCTTGACGGAGTCCAACAAAAGTGTATTGCAATTCCAAAATGTCCGCCGCGTTGTCCAGATTTTTCGGATCATGCGAATCTTGCGTATCCTGAAGTTGGCTCGTCACTCCACCGGTCTACAGTCTTTGGGGTTTACTCTCAGAAGAAGCTACAATGAGCTTGGCCTACTTATTCTTTTTCTGGCGATGGGCATCATGATCTTCTCCAGCTTGGTGTTTTTTGCAGAGAAAGATGAAGAAGACACAAAGTTCAAAAGCATCCCAGCTTCATTCTGGTGGGCGACAATCACAATGACAACTGTTGGCTATGGAGACATTTATCCAAAGACTCTTCTTGGGAAAATAGTTGGAGGTTTATGTTGTATAGCTGGAGTGTTGGTCATCGCCCTACCTATACCAATCATTGTAAATAACTTCTCAGAGTTCTACAAGGAGCAGAAGAGGCAGGAGAAAGCACTTAAACGAAGGGAGGCACTGGAGAGGGCGAAACGTAACGGTAGCATTGTGTCCATGAATCTAAAGGAGGCATTCGCTCGTAGCGCGGAATTGATGGACGTCGTGGTGGAGAAAAGCGAAAGACCACATGACAACCATCTCTCGCCAAACAGGTGGAAGTGGACGCCCAAGAGACAAGCCTCGGAAACGAGCTCAAATCGGTCGTTCAACGCACAAGAGATGGGTTCACCGAGTAAGACCAGGAGTCCGCAGAGAATCGATGTGCTGAAGCTGGAGGAGATGTATAACCAGATGGCCAAAACACAGTCACAACCCAACCTGAACGCAAAAGGATCCCGCGTAGGCAAACACAGGGATGAGATAGAGCTAGATCCAATTCAAGATCATGGAGCAGTGGTTTTAGGAGGAATTGGGGATATGAAAAGCTTGTCTAGCATTGACAGTTACATAAGTTGCACGACAGACTTTCAGGAAAATCCACGTTTCTCACACGGCCCGATGATAGACTTGGGTACTAAGGAGACAAACCTATTCTCGCACAGTCCCATTATAGCGCTGCCCAGTAAGGCAAGCAACCCTGGTCAAAAGCACACGTCAGAGTCCATACTAACGCCGGTGTCAGTCACAAAGCGAACATGTTCAGAAACTGCCAAGAAATTGTTCTTTTCCGGAAACTCCTCAAAGGGACTTGCATCTAAAGGGAGTTGCCGTAGTGATGGGGAGTCCGGACCGTCACCTCTTTCAGATTCGTCAGTTCTGTCAGACTCTTTGTTGAGCCCGGAGGTTTCGGTTTACACCACCGCCAGCAGCAGGACCCCTCCCAAGTCCCCTGAATGCGCTTCACTTGGGCCCACAGTTTTCACTTTCCATG
This sequence comes from Eucyclogobius newberryi, assembly GCF_026437365.1. Lineage (NCBI taxonomy): Eukaryota > Metazoa > Chordata > Actinopteri > Gobiiformes > Gobiidae > Eucyclogobius > Eucyclogobius newberryi. Next base: position 25,498,829 of record NW_027315823.1, on the reverse strand, counting down.
ACTCTTCTATCAGTAAGTACATTGATGCAGACACAGACGACGATGAACATCACAGGGATGTTTCCGACACCAGCCCATCAGAGAGACTGCTCTCCAGATCCAGTCCGAAGTGTAACATTAACAGGAACTACCAGAGGGGCACCAACCATTTTGAGACAGCGCAGAAAATGCTGGGGCAAAACTGTTTGTTCCCACTAGGTCTTCACGAGAACCATGTTGGACCCGAAATGGGACGTGGGCGAAAAGGGGACCGAGGACGGCAAAATACTTTAGACAAAAATCTCTGAGGGTCAATAGTGGCTGAAAACAATGCCTGTATTACCTGAACGCATCACTAGGGGATTTAGGTTTGAACAAGAGTGGTGTGGTGGATACTCTGGGAAAACCTTACAATTTGAGAATGTCACTGCCCCGTCTTCAGTTCATTCCTAATACTTTTACATTTTGGAAAAGTTCAGAGCCCTCTTGGTAGCCAATGGATGTGATCAGAGATTCCTATGGGAATTATTTTCACAGCTATTTCTTCTCTGTGCTGAATGTGGAGTCTCTGTCTCAACAAGGACAAAAAAAAATCCCAACTGCCCCCTGTCCCAAGTCAGTAGTCAGGAGATAAAGGAGAGGACCTACAAGCCTAAAAGCTACTGCCTTGTGCCCACCATTCCCAATCCTTGCCTTAGTCATTGACATTTGTAGGAAGCGTGCATGTCCTCGAGTGTGCATGGCAGTGTGAATGGATACAGTAAATATGCTGTTGAGATTGTCTTAGCTGATTTATTTTTATATAAAGTAGATAAGAGAGAGTTATGTATTGAAACAATTATTTGAAAACCTTTGATCTGAAGAGTACAGTTTATATGTTTGATGTCCTGGAACAATGGCTGCAGTTATTGAAAGCTGCGGTCAGTCGCCAATGAGAATGAATGCTTAACAGTATTCTGTTGTCTTTCATATCTCCACTAGAGAATATTACCTTCACCTCAGTATAATTTAAAAAGCATTTGTCCTACTGCTTCAGCAGTTTCTTTGTTGCTTAAAGTGCACATGAATGATGAATGCATGCACCACCATACTAAACATAGTGAGTCCTTCACAATTTATGAATTATGAAATAGTCCAATTTTGTATACAATATTTTGTTTTTAGTTTCAGTAAGTAACAAGCCTGGCCATCATACATATTTATTATTGAGTAATAGGGTTGGAACAATATGCCAATAAACTAGAAGAAATCAGAAGGGACAAACGTCTGCTGTTCTACAGTGCTCCAGATCCACAAGAGTCTTGAACTGTGACTTTACTGACTCCTTCAGGTCACTGATGTGAGCCTTTTACCCTTTAAAACATTAACCACCTTGTATTTGCGTCATGGTTCAAGAGGAATTGACAAGGTTTCAGGTGTTCTCTATAAGTGTGTGGCTAGCCAGATCTCCAGCATACATAAGTCTATGAAACGCAAAAACAGCCAAAGACACAGATGATATAAATACATTTTACTGTATAATAATACATAAGGAGGTACATCAACTAAAGCATCAGCACAAAACAATCTCCAAAAACACTCTACGTAGGTACTAAAGACACTGTTGTGGAAAAAAACAGACACACTTAGTTTCCATGGTGACCACAGCTGCCCATTCACCACAGCGCTGCGTCCCTTTGATAATTGGGCTTCAGGAGGCTTGATTGTATGAGACGTTTACGCTCACACAAGAACCAGAGTGACCCAAGCGTGGCCTACTTCAAAATACAGTGTGGTCAGTTTGCATTCATGATTATTTGTGGTGTTGTCATTGCGCTGCCTAAATAATCTGTGTATTTTTCCTTAATCTTTTCTCTTTTTTTTTAACACTGCATTGTCTGTTTTCTAACATCTTACATAATACGGACACTGGTATACTGTAAACAACAAGCAGCAATTTGCTGCAACAGAAAAACACCTAGATTTAATTTCTTTACAAAAATACCTCTATATCCAGTATTTACAATTTAACTAAACTGGCTGTCAAATCTGTGCAATAGCTTTGCATTAATAAGCCATAAATGACACTGTCCAAAAATGCACACTAGGCATTTTTACATCAGGACTGCACAATTTTGGGTGGGAAATTTTAGTTAAGTTGATTTGTAAATTATGTTTTAAAAATTGTGATTCAGTGCTCATTTTACATGTCCATGAGCAGGAATATCTTTGCAAGAATCAAATATGAACTGCTAAAATATTACAAAAATCCCAGGCCTTTCACAACAGTTTGTAAAAGTTCAAACTTCTGGGTAAACATTTTCCCCCACTAAATACAGGATGTTTTTGTCGTTTGACGTGGACATTCTATTACTCAAAAACTTGCAACCACTGCAATTTTGCACCTATTCAAATGGCAATTTTCATTTGATTGCGACATATTGTTCTGCCATATTTGATGTACATTTTAGAGTGCTGCTTTTTAGATTATAATCGCTCAACCAGATTTCATTTCCTGTTTTAATCGCTCAGTTGAACCATTTCATATTGCTCAGTCCACGGGGAAAGGAGGCACAATGTGAATGGAATAGCAATGACTGTGAGACGCCCATGTGTGTTCGTGTGTCATAGGTACATGTGTGGTTAGCACTAGAGCAAAGGGAACTGCTGCCTAATGGAGAAGAATTAACTGTACCCAAGGCATGTGTGCTTTAGGAATCCTGGATTTTACCATATTCTGTTGTCTAATTTTCCCTTGCATTAGATTTAAGGATGCTTTAATGAATAGCTGTCCAATTTAGAAATAATGATTACGCAAGCAGAACCTTAATTTGTGTACTTGTAGCTAAAGAGAGGTTTGACTTTGAATCAGACTGTATATTATGGATAAGATTTAGCAGTTTTTGCATTTTTGCATACACAACGTATACTTACATAATAACGAGGAAGCCATGAGCACAAGGTAAACTGTTGATTAAGACCGCACTCTTGCTTCTGTTCTGAATTCATGATTTATTAAAATAGAAATGCGTGTTGGTTTTATTAATTTTTTTGACTTGAACATGGCTCCACAAGCAAATTCAGTACTAGCTAAAAATGTAATTCAAATTGTACATATGAAGAATATTTTAACTTTTGACTGTCAATCCTCTGCTTGTGTTATATCAGTTACAGGTGGAGAACATCGGGATCTGGCTCCTTGTTTAACTGATCTATTCATAGCAGCAATTAATGCTAATTGCGTCCTTGATAATTAAGGGGAATGGTGGAAAATGTGGAAGCATTTTGTTGATGAGCTGTTCTCAGTTTCTTTTAGAAGAGGACGCATTGTGAGCACCAGTAACAGATTTAGGCTTTATATGGCAAACAAGTTCATAATAATAATACACATCTGGTTTAGTGTTCAAATTTAATTATATGCCATACTTGTTTGACAGTATACAATCCATATTCCAATAAATTAATAATGTTCCGCTAATTCTTTCTATCAAGGCACTGACTTTGCACACACTTACTGGTTTGCATTATTTTTTGTGGTTTAAGTTCTCTTGAAATAGACATTTTGCTTGTGCTTTGATGTTCTTTACACTAAAATGCGCTTTCTGCTTGCCGTTTTAATAATTTATTGCACCAAGGTCACATGAAAATAGGGTCGTTTTATTCTGAAAAGTATTTTTAACTGTAGTCAGGGACCATATAAACCTTTTATCTCAACAATAAAAGACAATCAATAAGTTGTGAATAGGCAGCATATTGGAAAGAGAATATGTCTATAAACACAACAGATACATGTACTGCCGTTATAAAACACAACTGTACTGAGATTTCATGCATGGTATGACGATAATACTCTGAGATCATAACATTAACAATAAATTACACACACCATCAACCGTCTAAAAAAATGTTTTTAATTTGACTGCAGAGAAAGATAGATATAGCATCACCATATGAAGGGCAAAGATGAAGAGCACAAACTGTACAGAACAATGCATTTAGATGCATTTAATTGTTACTTTAGCTGCTATATCCTTTGTTTTTACTCATAATCCCATACAGGAATATTGTAGTTTCCGAATATCACACTTGCAGATTTAGAGCACTGTATTACAGGGTTGGGGTCCATTCGGGAGAAATCTTATTATAAACCAGAGTCAAAATAGCAGCACAAAATACATTTCAGACGACAACACGACCCTATGTTACAAAAGCTCTATTTTTTCTACAGTGTACTCAGAGGAATTGACCCCAACCTTGCCTAAGCCATCATCTTTGTAAAGTGTAACAGGGGAAAAAAATTATATCTCTTAGCCAGCTCTTGTACAATGTTGTTTGTAGGTCCCGAGGCTGTCTGTTTTGTAAATGAAAAACAAGAAACAAAACCTTTTTACTTGTTGACTTTCTAAGCTGTCGTTTCTGTATCAATGTTACTGTTCAGTGCATGTTGTAACTTTGGCGTTGTGAATGGTGAAGTTTCACACACAAGAGCCAGTACTTGTCATGTTTTTTAAAAAAAGTGTCTCAATGTCCCAAGATATTTTTATTTCTTAAGAAAAGCAACAGTTCCCCTGAATGAGTGAAAAAGGAAATAAATTAAATCACTTGACTTTTTGATGTTGTTTGATTTATTACCGGCGTAAAATAATGCTAATGAGCTGTGTACAACATCCATCATCTCCATTATATGAGCACTGATATGCAAATAACACCTATTATCTCCTCACTGTGACACATTACTGTGGGTGAAATCCTCAGAGTTAGGCAGCTTGTCATAACACATAATAAAATGATACACCTAAGTTAAACGCAAGCTTGACTCGTTCAAAGCATTGCTTAATTTAGCCAGCCATTCAGATACAAATATAGCTAGTTTATTATTAATAAAGGAATATCTTATCTTATCTTATTATTCAGATGTGAGGGGAATTAGGATTATAGTATCAGTATGAAGGAAATGGTAGGCTTGACTTAGTGGCAGACTTAGATTTAGTAAACTATAATCAAGAGGTTTACACCCACTCCTCTGCCAGTAAAAGCATGTAGTTTAGAGAAATAAAGAATTCAGAATGTTTTGTGTTAAATGGCTGTGTTAAAAGTCTGCATTGTTTATGTTCAGGGAATTCATATTGAAAGACATTTTATTTGAAGACAAAAACAAACAAAAAAACTGTGATGGATCAATATAAACATCATCATTTTTTGTCATATCTCTTAGGCCTAATTTCCACCATAACGAATTCACGTTTACACAAATTTGCAACTTTTGAAATATCTTTGCATAAAAAAATATATGCATGCTTTAAAAAACAATGACACATTACTGAATATAACTTAGTTCTATCGACAAGAAAGTCCTCTTGGTCCAGAGGAGGATGTTTCAGATGAAGAGGAAGCTGTGCCTCTTGGTCCAGAGGAGGATGTTTCAGATGAAGAGGAAGCTGTGCCTCTTGGTCCAGAGGAGGACGTTTCAGATGAAGAGGAAGCTGTGCCTCTTGTTCCAGAGGAGGATGTTTCAGATGAAGAGGAAGCTGTGCCTCTTGTTCCAGAGGAGGATGTTTCAGATGAAGAGGAAGCTGTGCCTCTTGTTCCAGAGGAGGATGTTTCAGATGAAGAGGAAGCTGTGCCTCTTGGTCCAGAGGAGGATGTTTCAGATGAAGAGGAAGCTGTGCCTCTTGGTCCAGAGGAGGACGTTTCAGATGAAGAGGAAGCTGTGCCTCTTGGTCCAGAGGAGGGCATTTCAGATGAAGAGGAAGCTGTGCCTCTTGGTCCAGAGGAGGACGTTTCAGATGAAGAGGAAGCTGTGCCTCTTGGTCCAGAGGAGGACGTTTTAGATGAAGAGGAAGCTGTGCCTCTTGGTCCAGAGGAGGACGTTTCAGATGAAGAGGAAGCTGTGCCTCTTGGTCCAGAGGAGGGCGTTTCAGATGAAGAGGAAGCTGTGCCTCTTGGTCCAGAGGAGGATGTTTTAGATGAAGAGGAAGCTGTGCCTCTTGGTCCAGAGGAGGATGTTTCAGATGAAGAGGAAGCTGTGCCTCTTGGTCCAGAGGAGGACGTTTTAGATGAAGAGGAAGCTGTGCCTCTTGGTCCAGAGGAGGATGTTTCAGATGAAGAGGAAGCTGTGCCTCTTGGTCCAGAGGAGGATGTTTCAGATGAAGAGGAAGCTGTGCCTCTTGGTCCAGAGGAGGACGTTTTAGATGAAGAGGAAGCTGTGCCTCTTGGTCCAGAGGAGGATGTTTCAGATGAAGAGGAAGCTGTGCCTCTTGGTCCAGAGGAGGATGTTTCAGATGAAGAGGAAGCTGTGCCTCTTGGTCCAGAGGAGGACGTTTTAGATGAAGAGGAAGCTGTGCCTCTTGGTCCAGAGGAGGATGTTTCAGATGAAGAGGAAGCTGTGCCTCTTGGTCCAGAGGAGGACGTTTCAGATGAAGAGGAAGCTGTGCCTCTTGGTCCAGAGGAGGATGTTTCAGATGAAGAGGAAGCTGTGCCTCTTGGTCCAGAGGAGGATGTTTCAGATGAAGAGGAAGCTGTGCCTCTTGGTCCAGAGGAGGACATTTTAGATGAAGAGGAAGCTGTGCCTCTTGGTCCAGAGGAGGACGTTTTAGATGAAGAGGAAGCTGTGCCTCTTGGTCCAGAGGAGGACGTTTTAGATGAAGAGGAAGCTGTGCCTCTTGGTCCAGAGGAGGACGTTTTAGATGAAGAGGAAGCTGTGCCTCTTGGTCCAGAGGAGGACGTTTTAGATGAAGAGGAAGCTGTGCCTCTTGGTCCAGAGGAGGACGTTTTAGATGAAGAGGAAGCTGTGCCTCTTGGTCCAGAGGAGGACGTTTTAGATGAAGAGGAAGCTGTGCGCCGTGGGGCAGGAGCAGGTGTCGAGCCGCTCCACGTGCCTCCACACGCCTCTGCAGCGCGGGTTCCCCACGGCCTGCCACTGAAGAGATGGAAGTCTGCAACACAAGCATCACAAGCAACATAAGCATCACAAGCAACATAAGCATCACAAGCAACATAAGCATCACAAGCATCACAAGCAACATAAGCATCACAAGCAACATAAGCATCACAAGTAACTCAAGCATCACAAGCAACATAAGCATCACAAGCAACATAAACATCACAAGCATCACAAGCAACATAAGCATCACAAGCAACATAAGCATCACAAGCATCACAAGCATCACAAGCAACATAAGCATCACAAGCAACATAAGCATCACAAGCAACATAAGCATCACAAGCATCACAAGCATCACAAGCATCACAAGCAACATAAGCATCACAAGCATCACAAGCAACATAAGCATCACAAGCATCACAAGCAACATAAGCATCACAAGAATCACAAGCAACACAAGCAACATAAGCATCACAAGAATCACAAGCAACACAAGCAACATAAGCATCACAAGAATCACAAGCAACACAAGCAACATAAGCATCACAAGCATCACAAGCAACATAAGCATCACAAGCAACATAAGCAACACAAGCAACATAAGCAACACAAGCAACATAAGCATCTTCAGACATGACACGGACAGCTGTGTCCTGCAGAAGTTCTCTGACGACTCTGCCATCATCGGACTCATCACGGACGACGATGACGAGGAGTACAGAGGACTGGCGCAGGACTTTGTGGACTGGTGTCAGCGGAACCACCTCCTCATCAACGCGGGGAAGACCAAGGAGATGGTGGTGGACTTCCGCAGACGCCACTCCACTGCCCCCTCACCAGTGAACATCCAGGGACGGGACATTGAGAGAGTGGACTCATAAAAGTACCTGGGTGTTCATCTGAACCACAAACTGGACTGGACTCATAACACAGACAAACTGTACAGGAAGAGCCAGAGTCGGCTCTACCTCCTGAGGAGACTCAGGACTTTTGGAGTGACAGGGCCACTCCTGAAGACCTTCTACGACTCTGTGGTGGCATCAGCCCTCCTGTACGGTGTGGCCTGCTGGAGCAGCAGCATCACAGAGAGGGAGAGGAAGAGGCTGGACAGAGTCATCAAGAAGTCCAGCTCCGTCCTGGGCTGTGCTCTGGACTCGGTGCAGGAGGTGGGGGACAGGAGGGTCCTGGCTAGATTCACATCTATGCTGGACCATGAGTGTCACCCCCTGCAGGACACTCTCTCCGCTCTGGAGAGCAGCTTCAGTGAGAGACTGATCCACCCTCGATGTGCGAAGGAAAGGTTCCGTAGGTCTTTCCTTCCTGCTGCTGTCAGACTTTATAACAAAAACTGTTAGTACTGAACACTCGCAATACTGACCTAACCTAATACTGATGTGCAATTCTGTCATATGTGCAATTGCTGTTGGAATTCATGTGCAATTTATGTGCAATTACTATGAAATTCATGTGCAATCTATGTGCTGTCGTGACACATATTCATGCGCAATTACTGTCGTGATCACATGCAATGGTATTTATGTATTTATTTATTTGTCTATGGGAGTTTTTATTTATTTATAGGAGATCTTCTACTGAAAGTGTTTTTCAGACTTCCTATAAGTGATCTGTTCTTCTGTATCTACCTCTGTATCTACCTGCGTTGCACCAATGAAATTTCCCCATGTGGGACAATAAAGGAATATCTTATCTTATCTTATCTTATCTCAAGCAACATAAGCATCACAAGCATCACAAGCATCACAAGCAACATAAGCATCACAAGCATCACAAGCATCACAAGCATCACAAGCAACATAAGCATCACAAGCAACATAAGCATCACAAGCATCACAAGCAACATAAGCATCACAAGCATCACAAGCAACATAAGCATCACAAGCAACATAAGCATCACAAGCAACATAAGCATCACAAGCATCACAAGCAACATAAGCATCACAAGCATCACAAGCATCACAAGCAACATAAGCATCACAAGCATCACAAGCATCACAAGCAACATAAGCATCACAAGCATCACAAGCATCACAAGCAACATAAGCATCACAAGCAACACAAGCAACATAAGCATCACAAGCAACACAGGCTCAGTCACAGTGCAGTTGTGGCACTGTCACACCTCTCACCGACGGAGAGCTCTGTCGACATCTAGTGGCGGAGGAAGAACCTTTATCTACGCTTCTCTGCCAATGTAGGTCTAAATGCCAAAAAATATGACTTCATTTGTGAAGAATACACGGGCAAGTTACCTGTTCTTTTTTAATCCTTTTTTTCTAAGATGAAAGACGACTCTGCTTTAATCCGGCACTTGATATTACACTACATAAATAGATCATCAAAACCATTGACTTCAAAACTGCTGAACTGATACACCAAACAGCACATTTTCATTCGATGTTTTTTTGTGTTGAAAAGTGGCGAGCTGACATTTGAGAACCCTGAATGTATGAGTCAGACTCTTAGTTGAAGTTATTTGAAAAATTAAGTCAACCAATGTGTGCAGGGGTTAATATTTTTGAGCACTTAGACACAAGTTACAAGATAAAATATACGATACAAGATAAAAACAAGACAAGATACAATTACAGTTGATTTCGCATGATATATCTCCTTTTGAAAATATTACAGGCTACATACTTGATATTGTAATGGTCATACTTAAACTTGAAGTGTAAACAACAGGGCCCTGAAACATGAATACGGTTATAAGTGATTCTATGTCATTTTGTCCTGTATTGACAGAGTATTTGGTGAGTCTACCTGATGTCACTGCGGTGGATGCTCTCTCCGTCTCCAGCGCAGTGGGCCTGTCCCTGGGCCAGTGCAGGAGGCTGGCACTCCACACACACCTGGTGCCCCTCCCTCAGGTACTGCATCCATCGAGTGTGTGCGCCTCTGCTCTGAGCACACTCCGGTGTCAGAGAGGTCAGCTGGAAGCGCACGCAGTATCTAGGCACACAGAGCAACACAAGTTCATTTACGAGTAAGAACTACTGCAACTACCCTTTCAAAAGTGGATATTTTATTTGTTGTTAACCAGATATGTTTGTCATTATCATCGGAAAAGCCGGCACATTATTATGAATCTGGTTTTATTGTGGTGTCATATTAGGGTGATGTGGGCGTTTTGTGAAACTATGGTTCTTCCCAGTAGAAATGTGGGTAAATGGGCAATATTGAAAAAAATTTGAGCAAATACTAAACTACATAAGAGCTCGTTCTTTAAACAGACATGTTATTATTTATATTTTAATTAAACAGTTGTATATTCAGTATATTGATTCTGGAATAAAGGTTGGAGATATATCAACACTTTTATAATATTAGGAATGCTGTTTTGAAGATATGCAAATTAGAGTGTCAAGTTTACCGTTTATAGTTAAAAAAATAAATAATCGATATATATATATATGATTACGAAACAAAGCTGATTAACAATACACTTGAAAAAGGTTATGTTGTTGTAAACTTTCAAATAAGGGTATGTGATTCATTTTACTGACATAAACCTCAATTAAAGGCGGTATGGACGATTTTTCGGCGATTTGAGAACGCAGGCGGAAGTGCACATGTGCACTCCCCCGTGCGGACTGATACAACACACACGTGCGTTTGTTTATTAGCGCAACGGAGCGCATCGCATCTCTCGTCTCCCGTAGATTTCTGTCCACTTCTGCGTCAGCTCGAACTGTCTTTCTCCGTCTTCATTTTGCCCCGTACACTGAGGGAACTATATTATGATAGATCAATGCGCTTAGACACGCGGAAACGTGGGGACGAACCTGACGCGGCTGCAGGTGAGCGATAGGTGCGTTTTATGATTGATACGTGGCAGGACAAATGATTTATCCATGCCACGAGGAAATATGATAAAAAAATTGCTGAAAAAAATCGTCCATACCACCTTTAATACATTTAAAGACATAATTATTGGGATATTCCAAAAAAAATCTAGATATACATTTTTCAATACGACCCATCCCTAAACTGGACTACACTGATGTTCAAAGGTAATGTTCCAGTTAGAATGTCCTCTTGCTCTTTTCAACTCCACATCCTGTGCTTTTTCACTCCTTTTCAGCTTGTGAAATCACAGCTCCTCGACCCTCCCTCTAAATGCAGACGTGTCATTTACTGCACTTTGTAAACGGGAACAATGTGTTTTACCCTGTCACTTCACTGTCGGGAATTTCTCGTTTCTTCCTGGCGTTGCCATAGCCACTGCTGGTGATGAGAGCTGGAACTGTGGATTAAGGGGTATAGTATGTACATTTAGTTTCTATTCAAATGCTCTGTAAATGGAAAACAAGGAAGAAGAAAAAAAAGAGTACGTGACTTAGACGAATCAGAACTAAAAGCATTATCACAGCGTGTTCCTTTACAGAGGCTGAAATTAGAATTAAGTGGTCTTATGGTTTTATGCTGCCACTGTTCGCTTCAAAACCAAATACTTGTTTATTGATACATTTACATTTTGAAGCCAAGCATACAGGTTTCCGATTAATACAAAATGATGATGATGATGATGATGATGATGATGATGATGATGATGATGATGAAAAAAGGGGGTCCACATAAATTATAAGTGCCAAAAATATTTTATTTTCCAATCACACAGCATACACTGGTGTTGATATACACGCTGAGCCACTGCCATCCATGATATGAGTCATAATAATCTCATGGATCTATTTCACGTTACTCTTCATTATAATCAGTCAGAATCAAATCAACCTTAAAGGACACATATGCTAAATTCCTTTTAACCATGTTCTAAAATTGTTCCCTGATCAAAAACATAACCACACGCTAGTTTGATGAATCCGGATTAAAAAGTTCTCTCCCGTCAGAGATGTCAGACTCGTTCTGTGTATTTCTCCCCTACTCATCTACTAGCATCTCAGAGCGAACGCTCCAGTTGTTCATATTAACTTGGGTAATTCCCTCTGCAGCCAGTAGATGTCATCAAAACTCAAAGAAACAGAAATACAGATGATAATTTAGGTTTTCTTAGTTCTAAAACATGACAGGCTAAACTAAAAGTACTCAAGAACATGTTTCAAGGCTAATAACAATACAAAGTATGCATAATATTTGTCTTTTATTTATAAATGAAACCGAGTGAAAGTGCACATCCACATTTATACACAGATAATATAGACAACATAAACTCACCAAGTGAATGATGGCACTGGCCCTGCTGAGTGGAGTAGTGGGCACACCCGGCCTGCTCCTCCAGGTGAGGACAGGGACGTCCTCCGTTCTGCCTCTCTCTCAGGACACTCCTGCTCCTCCTGCGCACGGCTGCTTGACACGACTCAGCACAGAGCGACCACTGGCTCCACTCACTCACCTCACATGACACAGCTATGGGACAAGGAAGTGCTTTAATACTTGTTGTCAAAAACATCTTCAAACACATGGATGACAAAGAGCTATTCCGGTTTTGTTACTGTAAAGAGTCGTAAAGGACAAATGTTATGCAGGATTTAGTACCTTTAGTTTGGCATCTCGTTTTAGAAGAAAAAACAAACAAAAACATTTGGATCTCTGCTGTCTGCCACAGGACTAGCTGAGTTTTGGCACCATCTACTGGCTGCAGAAGGCAAAATAGACAGTTTAAGATGGACAGCTGTACTGATCGTGATTAGACGGGAGAAATTCACAGAACGAGTCCGGCGATGAATTATGATGAGAAAATTCTATCAAACAAGAGATCAAGTGTTTTTTTGTCGAGGGGAGAGGACTTTCTTACCAGGATTCATCAAACCAGCGTGAATGAAGCAAAGTCAAATTTGCATATGTGTCCTTTAGGAATATTAAATATAAAACAAATACTAAATAAATACCATAAACAGAACAACATTTTTTCCTTTCATGAACAATTTTAGAATTGCCTTTATCTAAACCTGAAATAATATAAGACCATGTGGTAATGTTAAAGAAACAACTACTATTTTATGTCGAAAATTGTGAATTCTTATTTTGACATAACACTATCATTGTGGTATAAAAAATTGAGGAGAATATCAAGCCTTTTACTTATAAAAATCTATTTAAAACTGTAAATATGCTACACTAATACCACACTAAAAACTGTATTTTTATTGGGCCCCATACAGGCTTATACAATGGGGCGTGGCATCGGAAACCCTGCAAAACTTACTATACCTCATGTTTATATGCCTATTGCACATGTTATTAATCGCTACACTTAAATAAAGATATATTTTTTATTTTGTCCCACTTCCTTAAACACAACAGACTAATACAAGAAACAGTGACTAACCAAGCAATTGTTTACAGTCAGTACAAAGAAAACTTGCTTGTGGACTATTTAATTCCCAAACAGAAGACTTAAAATCAAATAAGGGCCCATAGCTTATTTAAATTCCCATGTAATAGCTACACAATGAAACAGTGCTGTGGACCAGTGGACAGAATCAGTCTCTACACAGGCTGCTGCTGATAAACACATGTACATGACTGCGTATCCCCTGGCTACGTTTAAAATCTGCATTTCTTAATTAAAGTCCAACTAAGTGTGAAGTCCCCTCATAGAAGCATAGCATAATTAATTTGCTTTAAGGAGGCATAAGTAAATCCTCTTTTGGCCCAAACCTACCAGGGCATGCGGTGTTGTAGTCGTCGCAGCAGTCTTGGGTGGACACACAGGACTGGTCACAGAAGCACGTCCCAAAAGAGCGGTCCAACTTCCACCCTTTGGTCCCACACGCCGGGTCTCTGCCACTGCAACATAATCCCGCTTCCCTGCAGCCGCAATAGGACCAATCTATGAGAAATAAATACATAACCAAAAGTATCAAAAGGCCATGGTTACTGCCAAATGTCATCGTTCCCAAATTGTCCAAACAATGCCGACAAAGTCAAAGAGTGTTGGTAAAGTGACCCGTGTATACAATAGTGAGTCAATGGGAATGTGCAATGACAACATGAACTTCAGCAGAGCAAAGATGAGACTCTTAAAGGGACAGTTCACCAACGCTTCAACTGATGACGAGCTGATCATTACGAAAGGGATGTTGGCGAAATATGTTAAAGTAGAAAGTTTATGTTGTAGACTTTTCAACAAAAATATAAACTTTTCAAACAAAGTGGGTTGAAGAGTTTGATTTGACAGGAAAGTGTAAACTTAAACTTAATACTAAATTACAAACGGCTGTTTGTTCAAACATGCAGTTCCTCTGATGGAGATGGTGCTACTGCTGAAGCATGTTTCAGTGACAGCTGCAGATGTGTGTTAAGTTTATGTATTTCATGTCACGTTTAATGCATGGTCTTTTGTTTCTGAAGTGAACGGGCTGATACACCTACAATTTCAGAAAAAACATGCTTTTGATATAATCTAATGTCATTTTTGTTTATCTTGCGGTGTTGTTATTATCGCTGCAGCAGACACATCCATTTGCAGATACATTATTGCGTTTTACAGGCGAAAGCTTCTCAAACCGCTTCACTGTTGTCATTATTCTTTCACCCAACACGTGGGTGGTGGTAAACCTTCTGTGTAGCCACAGCTGCCCTGGGGCAGACTGACGGAAGTGAGGCTGCCAATCTGTGCCCCTACGATCACCACCAAGCATTAACGCACACATCATTTTCATACTAGGCAATGTGGGTAAAGTGTCTTGCCTAAGGACATGGTGACAAACAGAATAAATCAAACCTCCAACCACCAGAAATAATGAATTCTTCACTTCAGTTTAGTTAAAAGTTTAAGTTAAAAAAGACTGAAACGCATCACTACAAGTTATTTTTCCCTGCTCAGATACAGCTGGAGGTTGAGGCTGTTTCACTCATGTTTATGTACAAACATATTCAGTTGTAGAACTCAGATAGTTATCCTACTCTGAGTAAGCCCCGCCCACCGGGCGGAGCCTCCTGATAATGCCCTGTCCTGTTTTTGTTTACACTGTTGAGTTTCACCTGAAAACAATAATAAACTTTTTACTCTAAAACAGTGTCCAAATGACTACAACTGAGACTTTTCCTACACTGGACGAATGAGGGATTACACTGACCAAGGTGGCAGTGAAAAGACTCACTTCTTGGGCCATGTGAGACACAAAGATCTGTTGAAGACACAACTGTCCTGGGCTGAGGTGACACTTCAGATCCACTGTGAATTCTGATGGTCAGGTCTACAAGGATCTATCATTACATCTGTGTCACATGCACAGCTTTAGCAGATGTCCACACTTGACTCTAATGTCTCCTTTTCCCACGTTTGACACTCACGTCTTTCTCATCTGTAGCATATTCCCTCATTTAGTACTTACATTTTGACAATTTCACATATGCTTCCTTTGACTTGAGAGATTGTGTATTTCTTGATTCTTACAGTCACAGCATCTATTTCCATTTCCCCCTCTGATGTCCGTTGTTTGTCTTTTTATGACCTTGGTGGTTGATGGTGAACGTAGCATTCGGGGTGTATTAGCATTAGCATTAGCATTAGCAGTTGCTAGGCGGAGGCATAGATCTGGGTGGAGGCAGCTGTTTTTTTGTTAACATTTTGTTGCCCTGTAAAATGATTACACCGCATTGACAATTTCGAATAATAATAGTTAATATAACTTCTGAATCATAATACCACTGAATTGCTCCAAAGCAAGACTAAATTCAATCAATTCATTTATTTCAGCCAAGGCCCTGGCAGTGGATGTTACTCAACAGCACCACCTAGTGACACTCTGAAGTTCTGCAGCACTTTGAGAACACGTGCCAAGATATATTTGTGTCAGATAATTAGCATTTAACCATGGATAAATATCTCAAAACATGTGTATTTGAATGATATATTCTTTGTTGCTCTCCATTATGTCTCTCCATGGCCTAGAACCAAAGTACATGTTTTGTGATTTCTTTGTGATTTGAATGCATTTTTTCCTGCTGTGTGAAGCACTTTGAAGTGCCTTGTGTATGAAATGTGCTCTACAAATAAACTTGACATGTTAGTGCCATATGAACCATCTCGGACTCTGAGGACCTCAGGGACCGGCCTCCTGCTGGTGCCAGAGTCAGGACTAAACATGGACCGGCCTCCTGCTGGTGCCAGAGTCAGGACTAAACATGGACTGGCCTCCTGCTGGTGCCAGAGTCAGGACTAAACATGGACCGGCCTCCTGCTGGTGCCAGAGTCAGGACTAAACATGGACCGGCCTCCTGCTGGTGCCAGAGTCAGGACTAAACATGGACCGGCCTCCTGCTGGTGCCAGAGTCAGGACTAAACATGGACCGGCCTCCTGCTGGTGCCAGAGTCAGGACTAAACATGGACCGGCCTCCTGCTGGTGCCAGAGTCAGGACTAAACATGGACCGGCCTCCTGCTGGTGCCAGAGTCAGGACTAAACATGGACCGGCCTTCTGCTGGTGCCAGAGTCAGGACTAAACATGGACCGGCCTCCTGCTGGTGCCAAAGTCAGGACTAAACATGGACCGGCCTCCTGCTGGTGCCAGAGTCAGGACTAAACATGGACCGGCCTCCTGCTGGTGCCAAAGTCAGGACTAAACATGGACCGGCCTCCTGCTGGTGCCAGAGTCAGGACTAAACATGGACCGGCCTCCTGCTGGTGCCCAGAGTCAGGACTAAACATGGACCGGCCTCCTGCTGGTGCCAGAGTCAGGACTAAACATGGACTAAACATGGACCGGCCTCCTGCTGGTGCCAGAGTCAGGACTAAACATGGACCGGCCTCCTGCTGGTGCCAGAGTCAGGACTAAACATGGACCGGCCTCCTGCTGGTGCCAGAGTCAGGACTAAACATAGGGAATCTGCGTTCCAGTTCTATGGGGCAAAGGTCTGGAATAGCCATCCCGAGGTTGTGAGACAGGCCCCCACCCCAGCTGGGTTTAAATCTAAGCTAAAGACTGCTTTGTTTAGCTGCGCCTATGACTGAAATACTTTTATCTGGGTTTGACTATTTTAAATACCATGTTAATGTGTTTTATGTTATTTATTCATTGTGACTTACACAGCATTGTGATTTTTATGTGTTTTTGACATTGTAAAGCACTTTGAATTGCACAATTGTGCTCTACAAATTAAATTTGATTGATTGCTAGATTTGTATTGTTGAGAAACAATGTAGGCCTATTGTCATTCCACCCCTTGAAACAATTAAAGGAATTATTTTATTGCAAACAAACGTTTCATAAACAAAGCAGCTCACAACAAAATGCAGTGCAATACCATAACAGAAAGTAAAATGTTTATTAAAATAACTTGAAAATTAAAAGGAGAGGATTAATAGGTGCATATGTATAGATTTGTGTATCTGAATGGTGCATTTATAGTGATAACTTCGCCTTACAACAGTGAATGCAGATTTTTATATACCAAAATTGACCCAGAAAAGCTTAAGTGGCCTGCTATACATATACCTATACTTGCAGACTAAATAGTTTTTTTAGTTTAGGTTTATAGTCCAGATAATGATTTTTCAATACTGTACTAAATTTGATGAGTATCTAAATTTTCAAATAGTTTCAGCCAGAGTATAGATTACTGGAAGAGGTAGTAAACATATTTAGAATAGTTACTTTGTGGAGTACACTCTTACTACTAGCTTGCTAACCGACTGTAGCAATAAAAAAGGTAACAGTTCTTTCCTTTACTTAAATACTTTCATGCTGAGTTATTCATTATGAACATGATACAAAATGTTAACAGTGTCAAGGGAAGAGAAGTACTTGCTCTTGCTTACTACACAGTGTACAAGATCAAAATGGCTACACTAAATAGTTAACCAAGTCTCATGGCCTCTCCAAGCTGTGATTCAAAAGCCGTGTGTGCCTAAACATGTGAAAAGACCGGATTATAGCGACTATGACTCCATCATGAGCTTAGTCATGCAAAAGAACAACACAGAGGACGTGTGGGCCTCTGCCAAAACTCACAACATTCAGAGTGACAACAGGTTCAGTCACAAAATGGCTCTGATCATCGTCTACTGCACAGGCTATTCTGTTCACACACTATGAACGCATTGCACAATTCAGTAAATCAGCATCACTTGACCTGCACCAGGCTAAGACTAAAGCTAACTAACTTTGATCAGCTTTCTTACAGCATGTGTTGCTTAACCCAAAGCTCTAAGCATTAAACTAGTTATTTCAATCAGTCAAAAACCTTTATCGTCCCTAGACAGGGAACTTTGGTGTGCAGTGGCAATGCAGACAGTTTTAATCATTATATAAAAATATCAATAGTCCCCAAAGTGTTATGACAATGTAAAGCAAATGTTCAGTACACAAGGAAACAAGGGGCATCTGTGTTAATCTGAAACGTGACATCAGCAAGTTCAATGAATAACAAAGCTCACATTGAGGCTAAAATAATCTGATTATATTCATAGCTCTGTCGACAGATTGACTGAGCATTGGTCAATGGGCTGAAATGTGATGACTGTCCCCATACTACCATGGGGACAGTACTCATGACATGATGTGTCCCAGAGTGGAGCTGGAGAGCTGTGGATGGTTTACAGAGATTTGTTTCCAGCCCAAGACAAATTATTACAACCTTGGAGTCAATTCTGAGGTTTTGCTGTTCTCGGTCCATCAAATATTAAAGATACTGACTTTCAAAACATCACATAATAACATACATATTGATCCTGTTAGGGCATGCTCTGATGAACAATTTTGATGATAACACTGGCATTTTAACTTTTAAAGAATGTTTATAAAATGATTATGGGGCTGAGTGCTTGTACACATGTACTAACATGTGCACAAAAGGAATGCTGAGAAATCCCTTGTTGAACTTAGAGAATGCAATGCTCACAATAATACTATGTTCGTGTGGATGCAGTGAACATTCAGCTTATGACAAAAGTGGCTTTATTTTCAGCTCATATTTTTCCTCTAATCCAGGCGAGTTTAAATAAATCCAGCACAGAAGCAGGGCTCCTGGAGGAGAACACCAGCTTGGCTGTCTGCGCCCTCACACTGAGCTAGTTACACAAAAGGTTAGAACAAAGTTTACCCACAGTTTAGTCAAAATGATCTTCCTAATGGACCTGCAGATGATGCTTCTGGACATGATATACTTTATCCTGCGTAACTCAGTGCGTATAGTGTTCCGACCTCGCACTAAGCCCATTGATGGAGAGCTGGTGCTGATCACTGGAGCAGGAGGAGGCCTAGGACGCCTCTTCGCTCAGGAGTTCAGCAAACATGGAGCAGAGGTGGTGCTGTGGGACGTCAACAGCAGTGCCAACGAGCAGACAGCCAAGCTGGTGAGGGACGCGGGGGGTAAAGTGCACACCTACACTGTGGACGTGACCAACAGAGAAGACGTTTACCTAAATGCAGACCAGGTGAGGAAGGACCTGGGCAGAGACGTGTCCATCCTGGTCAACAACGCTGGAGTGGTGGCAGGAAAACGCCTGCTGGACTGTCCCGATGAGCTGGTGGAGAGGACACTCAAGGTCAACTGCCACGCCCTCTTCTGGGTGAGAGCTGCTATTAGGCCTGTAACCTCTGCACCTGTCTGAGTCTGGACAGTAACCACACACTTTTGCTAATCATTACATGCTATAAAGCAGAATGGAAGGCTAGTCATTAACTGCAGATACATAAGTTGAAAGCCGATGAGTGAAAACTTCCTATCCAATACCTTTTAACAATTGTGCAATGGCTCCAGTGTAAGAGCCTTCAGCCTGATCTCATTCACACTCATACATCACTCTACTTAATATAATGTTAAATTCTGTGTTTTGTGTTCCAGACTGTCAAAGCGTTCCTCCCTCAGATGAAAGCGCAGAACCACGGACACATTGTGACCGTGGCCAGTGTTCTCGGCCTCTTCAGCACCGCCTGTGTTGAGGTGAAGTCTGGAAGGGAAAACAGATTAGAATGCACTGAAGCGTTTGCAATGTAACGCATTTGTCCTTTTCTTTGAGGCAGGATTACTGTGCCAGTAAGTTTGCTGCTGTTGGTTTCCACGAGTCTTTAGCCCATGAGCTTGTGGCTGAGGAGGTGGAGGGAGTGAAGACAACTCTGGTTTGCCCCTATATCGTGGACACTGGCATGTTCCAAGGCTGCAAAATAAGGTCTGTTACAAAATAAAGCATCAACCAACATCTTTGAAAAATACAAACCCATGCAGTACTGACCTTTACTCATTTGATCAAATTGGAACGTGTCACTGTTTTGCTGCCCTCTATAGGGAAGAAGTGGAACTGGTCCTCTCACCTCTAGAACCTCAGTACTGCGTTGAACAGGCAATGAACGCCATCCTCATAAACCAACCGCTGGTGTGCATCCCTCGCCTCACCTACCTGCCTGTCCTCTTCAGAGCGTGAGTGCTGTATTCATCGTTACCGACAACAACTCAAACAGCTTTAAAACTAACTATAAATGTTTTTTTCTAGGTTGTTGCCGTGGGAGTCCAATGTGATTGCCTACAGGTTTATGGGCTCAGACAAATGCATGTACCCCTTCATTGATTCCATGAAACCAAAGCTTGAATCAAACCCCATCATTGAAGTTGCCTAACTGCGACAACAGACATCAAGACCAAATATTACTTGTACTGTATGTGAATAGTATTTATATTTAGTTAAAACTGCCGTAAAGCTGAGTTTCAATTGCATGAATAGTCAGGTGACAGAATTGAGGCGTAAGAACTGAAATAAGATGACACTCAACCAAGTGCTCATTACATGCACAGAAAAGGTGCTCCTTGTTGATGTTTATAACTTGAACATGAATTGAATCTTGACTTGGCCTTAATGTAGATACTAGTTTTTTATTCGTTCATTCATCCAGTCATTCATTGCTGCACCATGTTTTAACTAATAAAAGTATGAACATCCTAGTTTGTTGACTGAGGACCGAATCCTTTTTGAATATTACACAATCAGGTTTGTATAACGATCATCTGTCTATCATTGCAGGGATTTTTGTTATTGTGCTGATCGGTCACAGACAAACATGCAATACTATTCAGCTTAAGAGGAAAGTAGTAGACAGTTAATAGTTGTTCAAAGCTATAACATGCACATTTTTCACACCTCTGAAATCCACGGAATTAACTTAGCAACCTTTGAGCTTCAGTTTATCTGCTGAAGTGGACAAGCACGTGCATTTGCATACGGATGTTTGAAATCTAAGGCTTTTATAGAACAGTATTTCAAAACCACAGACCACTGCAGACATGGATTATCAGACAGTTTCTCCCTTCAAAACTCACTGAAACCTTTCATTTGTCCACTTTTCTCATTTCTACACCAACAAATTTATTATCTGCAAGAAAACGAATGCCAGATTGGTGTATGCATTTGTATGTAGCAAGAATATATGAGTCATGTGTCTTTGGTTAGTGCAAAAGAGCACTGACATTTTATTACCATGGGAGAGAGATGGGAGGCTGACATTAGGAAGGGTAACTCCAGGGAGCCTAGTGCCACAGGAAGTGCTCCTGCGGTACACAGATCAGAGACAACAGTGAAGAACAACTACATTTAGTACATCTTCCTGCCCAGCCTTAAATGGTAATGTCCATCACTTCACTGGTGGTTGTTCTTATAAAGCACTGTGGGAAAATCTACAAAGGTCCTAATGCTGCACCCTAGACAACGAGAACACTAACGCAAACAAAGGATTTCTTTAAAAAGGGACTATATTTTGAAGAACTGAAACGTAGAACACTTAAAACAGAATGACGCTGGCTTCAGGCACAAACAAAAAAGGTTCACATTAGTTTTCACATGGTCAACACCTCAATACCTAGGATGCAGCATTTTCTACAAATAAAAAATAACATTTGTCACTTAAACAATACTAACAAGTAGTCTTTCTATTAATCTTGTTTAACTGTGGGGTTTTAAGAACAACAGAAGTAATCGTTTGTAGCTTACAGAGCTCAAAGTGTCCTGCAGCCGCTAAACAGTAACATGAACACAGTGTGGATCTTTCTCTAGTGCTTCGGGACACAACCAGAACCGAGTCTACGCAGTGCCATCGAGGGTGTGTGCCATGGTGTTTGAGTTAGCCGGTTTCAGGTCATCTTCCACTTCCTGCTTTACACACCTGGAACAAAATGACCAGATAATTACTACATTCTTCTAATACATTTGCGATTAATCAAAAAGGGAAGATAATAAACTAACATTTTCTTATTATTATTAATATTCATTTTCTCCAGGAAATCTTACCCAGATGCTGGTCCATTCCCTGTTCTTTCATTTGCCTGTTGGTCCCAGTCAGAGAGCATCTTCAGTATGCTTAGAGCGGCCTGTGGAATGAAAGTAAAACATTGTGACGCGATACAATAAAGCGATAGCTCAAATAAACTGAATTAAGCAAACCCTACCATATCGTGACATGATTCTACATCTTTTCCAATGCCGTGACTGATAAGGGGAGACTGTGCGGAGCAATTGATTAGTGATACAAACTCATTCTTGTTATTTTTGGGAAAATCTTTGTAATCCACCTGAAATGAAAGAGAGAAGTTAAGCTCAGATACTCGCATTAAAGATAACACTACGTTTCTATAAGTACTGGCTCTCTGTATATAGTGGGCCTTACCTGCAGCCCCTGCACTGCGGACAGGAAGCTGAGCTGCTCAGAAGGTCGTGTCAGGGGCCCATGGGGCAGTTGGTTCAAGTTGTTCTTGTTCTTCAGGATGTTCTCTGCGGTGGGAGACGTTCCTGCGTAGAGCAGCTCGTTGGCGATCATGGCAGTGACTGAGGCCTTGGCCGGGTTTGGCAGCATGCGACTGGGCTGAGGTCCCTGACAACCGACCGCCTTCGCCACCTCCGGCACCATGGGCAGGATCCCCGCCGGCAGCTGGTGGTGGCTCATATACGACATTCGGTAGTCCTCCTCTTTGATGCCTGGACCAAAATATCTTCATTCAAATATAATCCTTATGGGAAATTAAAAACATGTAGTCTAGACGTTTCAACTTCAACATGATTACTTGTCAAACCTTGTCAAGAGATGAAGAGCAGAAAAGCTTCATTGAAAATGAAAGAGTTTTGTTTATAAGAGTTCTTCTATTAAGAGTGTTTTTAAACTTCCTATAAGTTATCTGTCCTTTTCCTCTGTATCTACCTGCGTTGCAACAATTAAATTTCCCCATGTGTGGACAATAAAGGAATATCTTATCTTAACAAAACTCAAAAACAGGAACCTGCTTTGGTGATTTGGGGCAACATACAAACAATGCATTTAGATTTTATGTACAGTATTTTGTAACGTATTCTGTTCCATGGTCCAGAGTACTTTGAGTAAATTAAATTGTGCAAAAAAATAGTACTGTCAAATCTATTAGATTAATTTTCACTTCTTTTGAAGTGTGATTTACCAATTAATCACGTCATTCTTTAAATGTCAATTTGGAAGTATTGATGCAGATTTTTGTAATAAAATTAAACCAATTTAGGTCTAGACATTGTATTTCACATTGAATCTGTGACCAAGCAACAAGTTTAGTTTAGGTTAAAGACCTGGCATCTACAGGGGTTCTGTTGTGGTTTGGTGAAATGTTCACTTGTTTTAGCTCTCACACGCAAGTTTTAATTAAGGTTAATTTAAGGTCAGAGCGCACCCTGTTCATCTACAGATCTCCACTGGTGTGAGCAGCAAAGGAGTGGTACGGCTTCAATTCCCTCCGCAAAACGAACAAAAGACGCCGCAGAGAACACGACAAAAATAAAACTTGCGTGTGTGGTCAGACTGATGGATTTTCTGTGTAAATTTGACAAAGTGACATCAGTACTGCTCCCGCTTTGCTCAGGTAAGCCTCCCTGCGTAATCTCAAAGTGTCTTTGGTCATAATAGACGCGAGTAAACTGTGTCAAACTCCGTCAATTTTCTATGATTAGTCGCCAGTCGCGAGTTAAAGCGTTAACAGCTCTAGTAAAAACATGCCACGATGGATTAAAACAGCTTCATGTTTGTTCACCATCTGTTAAAAAATTCAATCACACAGAACAAAAGCTGAATTTTCTGTTTTTCTCACTAATTAATGTGATCAAATATCGTAATATACTGATTTTAATCTATATTCTGAATACAACCAAATCAAATAGTAACTATATCGAAATAGTTACTCCATTTTAGAATTATGAATATGTATTTTTGCTAGACACCGTCTACAGCCGCAGTTGGATGCTCTGATGACTCTTACCGTTTGCAGCCTCTTCCGCCGAACCCGGTTCAAAGAAGGTCACTTTCCGCCCATCACCAGGCTTTTTCACCGGAGCCTGTTGTGAAAGCTTTAGAGATTAATTGCTCAGATAACGATCAATTAAAAACTGTATTTTAAACTACCTTTTCTTCAGTCTTTAGCGCCGGTTTTGGGGGCTGAGGTTGAGGCACTTTGTATCCTAAAAGTTCAAGCATTTTCTCAGCAGCATTTCTTTTGGCGACCTTCTTACTCGGTCCCATTCCCTCAGCGGACTGCCCTGCCACCGCCACCTGCCACGCACACGCAAACATGCAAACATACACACACACGGACACACACACACGCACGCGCGCAAACATACACACGCACGCAAGCAAGCACAAAGTCATACGTAAGGACAGGTGTGAGCAATGTTGACAAAAATCTACACTTTGGGAAGGATTGATCTGACAATGATAATTGGAATACAATATGATATGGCAAAAAATAAATACCATGAGGATTACGTAATAGACAAATGTGAAATAACTGTAAATTGGGCAGAAATATCCGTTGTGTATTATTGCCATAGTCCGTGAACAAACTAGGAACAAACTAGGAACTTTCTTTGGTGATAACAGTATAAAGTAAACTATAATGAAGGCATGAAAAAAAAAAAAAAATTGAAAGATTTAAGCTTCTTGTTAGTTCCATTTTTGTTTTTATTGATCTCTTTTTTTTTTACAGCATTTTGAGATTTGATTTTTTTTTTACTATTATATATTTAAAATTAGCATATTCAAAAGCTAAAATTTAAGAGGTTATCAATAATTCTATACATCAACAGGCCGACATGAACACAAACGGCTGCCATCTCACCTGCATAACAAACTCCCGGCGCCGAGGCAACCCCCTCTCCGTCACCATGGCGTACTCGGGCTCCTTCTCCTTTTTGGCTTGTTGGATCTGAGCCAAGCGGCTGATGGGATTCATGCCCTGCCCGTACTCCGGACTCGTCTGCAGCTGCCCACATCACACATTAGAACTGCTTTCATACTTTATCTTTAGAGAAGGCCTTTTGAGACAGTACCAAATTTGCTCAAATGCTTTTGGCCAGAGCACACACTAAATCTAAAAATAAACATTATTTCTTTGCAAACTCTTGAGAAACAGATGATTATTAAGAGAGAGTTGGTTATTGCAGCTACCTTGATGATGGATTTTGTTTTCTTTTTGATGCGTGGCAGTGCCTTTTCCACACTAGGAATGTGAGGGAGCTTTTTCAGCTCTCCCAGAACCGCAGCAGCTGCCAGCTTCTTGGCGATCTTTTTACTTTTCCCCTCTCCTTCTCCCATGAACTGCCCAACGGTAACACGCACAACAAAACTCTTCATGTGAGGAGGTCCATCTTCATTTAAAACCTGAAAATACATATATCCATCAGTATGCAGGAATGAACAAAGTTTGAAATTTATATATATTTCAATTACCTCAAAGCTGACTGGTAAGTTGCGTTTAAGCGCAGTTTCAAACACTTGGCTGATTTCAGATTTGTTTAAGTTTTCCTCTTCGTCTTCCTCATCTCCATTCATCTGTTTTAATATAAAAGTTGATACTTGCTACTGCGTTAAAAAACTTCATCAGGACTTCACCAGTTTACCCGCTTCCCTCACCTCCGACAGTTCTTGTAACATGGGCTCCTTCTGCAGCACCTTCAGGGCCTTTGCAGCAGCGTCGTGTTTGGCCAACTGACGAGAGCGACCCTTCCCTAAAAACTGTTGTCCCCCGACCGAGAGCTCCATGTGGTAAATCACTGGTCCCACCGGAGGGAAGGGGTAATAGTACCTACAAACAGATGAGTAACATATTGATATTTATATAGAAAACACAAAATGTATAGAAGATAAGAGAGCTTACTGTTGCATAGAGCGCTGGTAAGGCCCCGGCCCACGAACATTGTAGTTGAAGTTTGGAGGTCTCATCCCCGGGTAAGGTTCCAGGGGTTTGTACATGGGCTTTTTACCAAGTTTTATACAAATGGCATTCAGCTCCATTATGTGGGTCATGTTATCTGTTACGCATGAATGAACAAAACAAAAGTCATCTCTAATCCAGTCAGAAGTATTATGGAGGAACAGTGTGAGGTACAGAGGGAGGCGCCACCTGGGATCCTGCCGGGAGGGCGGGGCGTCCTCATGGTGGGTTTGGGGAGGGTGGTCTCAGACAGAGCAGCTGCAGCCGCTGAGTGCTGGGCTTTCTTGATGCTGGTCCCTTCTGCCTCCCAGTGCTGGTCTCCCAACGAGAGTCTGACTGAAAATATCTAACAATCAAACAGAATGAGATTGACCAAAACAACAGACAAAACGACTGATGCAATTTTAGAGTTACCTTGGAGTGAGCTGGCCCCTCTTCACTTAGCAGCTTATATTCAGGTTGTATCTTGTTGAAACGGGCTAACTCATTCACCAAACACATAGGGGTCTTCTCTTTAGGGTTTGCCATGTTTGATTCTGTAAAGACAAAGTCATGTTTTTTATACTGCCACTTCACCCTAGAATGTTAAATATATTGAGCATTTTGCATTGATAAATTCACCTGTGGTAGGGTTGTAAGCAGTGGCAGAGCCTGCAGGCAGCGCTGAGCTCCTCCCCGGCTGGCTGGCGTTCTCTGACTGCAGAGTGCCAGATGCACAGGGGATGCTGTAGTTGGGCTGCTGCTGCTGCCCGAGGACCAGAGGGGCAGGAGCAGCAGGCAAGGGGCTCGCAGGGCACTGGAACTGCATCTGAGACATGTCTGTGGGCTCTTGTCAATCACAAGCAGTACAACAGCTGATTGGGGTCAGACAGCAAGGTTCTGCCTGAAAAGCATACAAATACACAGTGTTAAAACTAAATTTACAAATTAAGACTATTGGTTTATAGAGAGCATTTCATACATACTTGACACAACCACCTGTAAGATTTGAAAAAGTACATACTACAAGTATTCTATATTGTTTACATGATATTCATATTATTTTACTAAATATTTTTTCTACGATGTCTTTCTTCCAACTATATACTAAGTGTTTTTGATGCCAGTGACTCAGTGAGAGGTCAGTTGTCAGTAGAGAGCCAGGTTGTGTTCGGACTCCTGTTGCTATTGTTGTTGTTGCCCAGTCTCTGCAGTAGTCAGCCTTCAGACGGACTCGTGTTTTAAATCCCTCCATGTCTATGTGACATGATGGTGAAGGACTTCATGTTTTACTCGTGTTCCAGGCATTTTGTGCGTCCCAAATTCTTTCCTTGCATTCATCTAAACGTGTGAGGATTTGGGTGTCGCCCCTAACCCACATATTGCCGGGGAGGAGACATTTGGAAAAGCGATGTTAGCTCCTTGGCTATATTAGCCAACAACGAGGTAGGGGTCTATCGGTTTACCTCCAAGACAACAGATTGCACATTGAAATCATGCAATAATCAATGCAAGGCATTATTATTCTCCCAGGGGTGTTGACTTTTTAGCTTTTCTCTTCTCATTTTGTGCATTCAACCTGTGACTCTGCTGCTAGGTCCCACCGAGGCTAATCCTGACCCTCGGCAAGTCTGTGCACAAACCCCTGCTCACCTCGTCGCTCCTTTGTTCACTTTCTGGTTACTCCATAGGACAGGTCCTGTCCTTTGTTGACAACCACTTCAGGAGGCTGTAATAAGTTTATTTTATATCAAAAACGAGGACGCCGAGGAGATGGACATATGGACGACAGGGCAAACACTAAAGAGAATGGTCCCATGCACGGCCAGCCTCCCGGAAGTGACGCAGCAGACACGGAAGAGGATATTTCAAATTAAAACACAAACACATATACTGGTCAATAATAATAAATCATAACTAAGCACGTGTAAAATAAAAAAAACATCTATGAATTAAAGAAAATTTAAAAAATAGGTTAATTTCTAACCGATAAAATTCGAAGAGAACAAAAAAGAAACAAGACCAGGTTTGTTATTCATAGATTTATTTGGTGCCACTTTATAATAACTACACCTTAATTAGTCCTAATAAAGCATGAACAAAGATTTAATTAATGAAGAAATTGTTTATTAAATATGATTCAGGCTTAGTAACAACTTAATTGGAGTTAAAGTCAAGCCTAAATAACAATCCGTTATGAATGAAGACTTTGATCATGCTTTATTAAGGCTATTAAATGTGTGGTTATTATTAAATGTTAACATTTATATATCTATAACAAGCCAAAACAGCAAGTGGATTTTTGCATCATAAACGTGTAAAAAAAAACAAAGCAGTGACAATTAGCTATTTATCTCATAATCCCAGCTAATAAATATAAAAAAGATCACAACAGACTATAAAATATTGCTTGTATATGGCCTAGAATCCTGTCTAAAACTCCAAAGCTTCACAATAAGAGCAAGTGGGTGTTCTGGTTACAATTGGTGTGTTACAAGTTATAAGCCTGACAAATATTCAAGGAATCTCTCATCATGAGGTCACGCAGTCGCCACAGTGCATCTGCCATGGTGCTGTGGGCCCCTTTGCTCTTCAGCCAGTGCACAGGAAGCCGGCTCTCCTGGTCTTTGGTCATGTAACCTTCTCGCCGTTGTACTGCAATAGCAAACACTTAGATAAATGAATTATCTGCAGTGATCCTGAAATGGTTTGATAAAAGACACCAGGGCTACTTACTCACCCTTGAGAGATTGGTCCCATTTGCTTATGGTGGTGGACTCTGCGTTCAAGCCTTCGATGTACTTCAGATAAGCCTCAGAGTGGAGCACCCTCTGAGTTTTGGGAGGCGGGGCCACAAACATGGGGGGTGTGGGCTGCAGGTGTGAGGGCTGCCCCTGCCCTGGGTACGGTGGAGGGGCATGCTGGCCTGGGCTGTACATGCCAGGCTGAAACAATGCAAGCAATGACATTTACAATATACTATAGAACACACAATAATCTACAGCTGCAGTGTCATACCTGTTGCATAAAATTTCCTTGTCCAGGGCTTCCTTGCATGCCATTAATTCCTGGAACCATCATACCTGAAGAATTAGACATTACACAATAATATACAAACAACATTATGGTTAAACTTAATAATATGTTAGATGTTAAATTACTGTGGGTACTGTATCATTATGTCCATGCATTACATGTGTTACTGAATATTGAAAGTGTAGGAGATGTTGAGTTATGTGTACATTTGATGAAAAGTGATTATCAGACAAGGCTCACAGCCTTTACACCAGGTAAACCCTCCAGCAGCAGAGACGCCCGGATGTGACTGAGCAGGTGTGGCTGGGACAGTGCCCTTACCCTGATGGGGCATGACAGGGTATCCAGTCATGCCTTGGTGAAGGTGATGAGGCAGATGGGGAACCCCATGGGGGTGAGGTGACATTGTGGCCACACTCAATAAGCCCTCGTGAGGGCCCTGCATGGGCATGTAAGGTGGGCCGTAAGCTCCCATCATGCCTTAGGAGAGAGGGTGAGGAGAGGACAACATGTTCATGCATAAGTGACATGCAGCGCACTACAAAATGTAAAAAACATGCACTACAGATGACACTACAGCCGCTTTCTCACAAGCCACTTCAAACATGCCAGCAAAATAAATGGTGACGCAAATAAAAAGATCCTTTAGTTGGTGACACTATACAGTAACAATTCGTGGCAATCCATACGATGTGAGGTCAAGTGAAAGCATTATTGGTTGAGGAATGACGGGAGAACCATTTGGTTTGAATGTTTCAGTGCACAACACCACTCTAACCAACTCAGTGGCTTGTGAGAAAGAAATTGGCAACACAATGAGTCTAAGTATGTTAGCTTAAGAATGTAAAATAAACTTTCCATGAAAATGTTACTCAAATGCACAAGCAAACATGCAAAAAATAACATGCAATTTAAATAATAAAGCAAATAAATGTAACAATAAAACATGAAACTGCAGCATAAATAATACAAGGGGGAAATAAAAACTAAATATTTAAACTTATTAATCTCTGGATTTATAAAAATAAACATGAAGCCTTTTTAGTCCAGTGTCCTTGTCCTGCTGCCTGTAGTCAAACTTATGCCGTCTCTCAGAGGGGTTACCTGATGGTGTCATTCCCATAGTGCTGGGTGAAGGCACCACGCCCATCAAGGCCCCAACAGGGGTACCTGCTCTGGGGGACACTTGCTTCTGGGGGGGCCTCTCCCGCTCCTGCTGCTCCACTATCTTGGCTGCACGCTCTGGAATAAAGCAAGCACAAAACTCAAATGCTGACACAATTTAAGTATCTTTAAGTAACTTTTCCACATTCAAATTATAAATTAAAACCCATGTATATTATAGAGTAAATATTGTACACAAAAAAATATTATAGAAAATCACTGTAGATGTCAATCTACTCACTTTATATGTTTGTAGTGTTAAGTATTAATTCAGTATGCCGGATTAGGGGTAATTTATATCCAGCAAATAATAATAATTTGTTCTGCTAGGACTATAAGCATTATATTTAACTATTTGGGTTTCCCCAGTAGAGAAGTGGTGCAAGTTGCACCTTCATAATCTGCTTTCTTGGTGGCATCCAGGTTCCTCCACTCAGTTCCGACCAAACGACTGAGCTCCCCAAAGGAGAAGTCGGGGTGCCGGGCCTTGATCACAGCCCTCATCTCGCTGCTGAACAGGATGTATCCGCTCATGTTGATCTTCCTCTTGGCGCCCTCCTTTTTCGAGAGACCTTTTATTTTAGGAGTAGACTAAGAAAAATGTTGGATTTAATGCCTTGCTGGTTTTTAGTTATTTAGTTAAAATGTATCACAGGCTGCAGAAAAACATAATAATAATAATAATAATTGAAATCTGCTGTGCCAAATGTCTGTAGAGAACCATTAGCTAAAACATATCCAATGGAAACGCAACGACCAAAAATTCCATCCATAATTTGTGTTATGGTGCGACTAAATTATTCATTTCCTTTTCTAAAAACCTCTATAGACCACATAGCAGAGGGGTGGGATTCTTAGTTCTTAATTAATTGTTTAACAAATTGTAAGTATAATTTTTCTTTAAAATTATACCTTTATCTAAAATGGACTGACCATGATACCTGAAAGTTGAAATGTCATTGTACACACTGCAGTAGTGGTGGCCCTTTGGGGAAGTACCTGAGCAGGTGTGTACGGCATCATGTCCATATCGCTGGACACAGGCATTTGCATCTGAGGCAAAGGAATCTCTGAGGCTTCATCATCATCGTCCATGTCCTCCACGTCCTCATCTCCATCCTCCAAATCTGCCAGCTTCAGCTCTAGCTCCTCAATCTTCTTGGTCAAAAAGGGTGAGGCCTCTTTTTGAGGAACAATTACCTTCCTAAATATGAGTCAAGATTATAGATACCGGTAGTTCACTGAATATGTTAAGGTTTGAGTAAAGGCCTTTCATATTCAAGCCAAATCTGGTAAAATAAATAGTGTGAATGTACCTGAAATAGTAAGTCTCGTCCTCAACCACTTTGGGTGAATATGAGAAGCGCTTGAGTCCCTTGAACTTTTTCATTTGCTTCTCTGTGTCAATGTAACGGCTCTCACACAGTAACACATTCTCCTCTGGGATCTCTGTGGGTCTGCAGGACAGATAGTCCTTGAACGAAGACACCATGCACTTGCCTGCAAATGAGATGCAAATATAATTAATACATAGAGCAAAGAGTACAAATGAAGCAGCTTCTATTGAAATTGCTATTTTTTCAAGATTCAAGAATTTTTTATCAATTTTAAGAATAAGAAAATGCAACTACAGTACAAGTGTGGTTCTTTGAGTGTGAGAGCTTGGCCCAGACACACAAGGTCCAGACGGTATGTACATGCGCTTGGGCCAGGATGGATTTTTTTAGCAAAATCTTGACTTTAGCAAATGTGCATCACGTAAAACAAGACAAACCTTATAATGCCCTATAATAAAAGGTAGGGTATTCATTTTCTATCCCTTTCTATTTCGATGCATTCATCTTTTTTTGTTATTTATGATCAAATTAATAATAATAATAATAATAATTATTATTTATTTTTACAGTCAATTATGTCACTACAATTTTAAAATAGAAAAATATTTCATATATTTGAAGTCTTGAGTACAAGACAAGGTTTTGAAGTAGAAATAGTATTGTTACCTATGACACAGGTCATGGGCAGGGTCTCCTCTAGATTGCTCAGAAACACCTCTTTCTTGTAGAACATCTTTGTGGGCTCATGCACAGTCTCCTCTGGATTGAGGAAGATTGGACCAAAGAAAAGCACAGTCCCATTCTGCATCCACAACTTCTCAATCCTACAGCCATTTGAAAACAGCTGTGTTATAATGCAAATACTTTATAAATGAAACTGACAATTCTCTGGAGTTCAAACCCACCTTGCAACCCTGGGCTTTGACAATCCATGTGACTGAATGTAAACACAGTCTCCCACCTTGACCCACATGTTATTAAAGCGCAGCTGCTCATAATAGCGACAGCCAGGATCCCCTCCACTCATCTCCATCGGGACGTCCTCTTTCTCCTAAAACACAAAGGACAGCCATGTTTGCTTATACAACTTCAGCTTAGCATTTTCTCCACCACAGACCACAGGCTCCTTGTCAAGACATGCCTGTGTAACCTGCCTGCTGGTTTAATTGATCCCCAAGAGCTGAGGTCATTGGTCAGCCTTAGAAACAACAACAGCTATTCTCGCTCCAAGTCTCTGAGTCAATATTTCAAATGTGGATTCAACCAACCACCAAACTCCTACTACTCACCTTTTCCATAAAGCTGCCACTGTTTGCATATGAAATTGCCAGTTGCTTGTCCTGATCAGGTTTTGCGAACATAGAGGCAACTCTGACGACTGGAAGTGGTACATCTCGTGGTACAAATTTCACTGAGCTTGTAGGCATTGCCCAAATCTTGATCTTCTTAAATGTCTTGTTCCTGGCAGTATAGCGAGACTCGCAGACATGTATATCCTCTGATCGAAAGCCTTCAGGTTGAAGTTTGAAATAATCCTAATTAATCAAAAGATACAGTGAGCTTGATGTTAACTGCAGGGATAAACAATTGGTAAAATATTTAGAGGGAGACATACTTTGACAAACATGACCATACACTTTCCCCGGACTTTACTTATGGGCACTCGGTTGTAGTAATCACCCTTGAAAAGCTCTCTTTCCAGAAACTTGCGTGTGGCCACATGAAATGTTTCACTGGGTCTGTAGAACCAACCGCCATAGAGCCACTTCTCACCTGGACACACCACAATGGTTATGATTAGGTACAATTGGGAATCAACAGTACTATGAGTAATATATAAGCTGTTAGTGTTATACTCTTTTCATCCTCCCACAGTCGTTCAATGCAGACGATGTGTGGCTGAAGTTTGGGCTCTGACGGTTCCACATAAACAAAGTCTCCAACACGATAAGTTCTGTTTTCAAAGCTGCAGTCCTGTTTGTACACGCGCTCAGAATCAGACTCCGACTGCCAGGCCTCACTGGACGAATCCTCACTTTTACCTATGTCCAATTAGAAAAACAAGGTAGTGGTTACTAACCAACATGTAGGGAGTACAATCCAAAAGGAAACCTTTACAAACCCTTGTGCTCCTCCTCAGCCTCCTCAGCCTTTTTCTGTCGATCCTCTTCGATCTCTTTGGGGATTTTCTCCCTCTTTTCCTGCTCCGCATCATTGTGGAGGTGTTTTAATGTGTAGTTGAGTGCAGTCGACATCAGAATTTCACCATTTTTGCAAAGTTCATCCCTGATCTTAACGAAAAACTGCTGCAGCTCAACAGCATCTTCAAATATTTCAGAATCAGTTCTGCAAAGGAGAGAGGTCATTATAGAACCAAGATCCATAATGTAAATTAAGCAATCATAGTATAGTAGTGTACCTGTTCAATTTTCTTGCCCTTTCCAGAACCTCAAACATTTGCTCCTGGAAGACATCTAATCTCCTGTATCGTCCTCGGTCCACGTTCATCCTGATCACCTCCAGGTTGAGTGGAGGTTTGTCGGGAGTCGCTGGATCCACAGCCGGGATCTCGGCCAGAGAGTCGCTATAGCAGCGACCCTCCTCATCCTGGTGTCCCATCACTGACACAAACAGGTTCCTGATGAGCTCCCGAACCTGCGCCCCCACAGAAGGAGGTCCAGAGTCCTCTGCGCCCTCCTGCTGTTTCCTGGTCTCCAGCAGAATACGGTGCAGGACCAGAGCGTCCCGATAGATCAGAGACTCAGGCTCATTGTATATACAGGCATTATTAAACATCAGAGCAAAGTCCTCCACCAGGGTCTCTACGTCCTGGTATCGTCCACCTGCCATGTGGCTCCTGATTCGCTCCATATCTATGGGCCTCTTGATTGTGGCGTAGTAGTCGGGTAACTCTGAGCGAGACGGCAGACGGAGGAAGATGGTGCTGAGACGCCTGCCTCTGCGATCTGTGTAGTTTCTAACAGCATCATAGACCTCATTCAACTTTTGCTGGAGAGGAGTGAGATATTTGGACTTCTTTGGCGAGGCGCCACTCTTCCCTATTCACATACAGGGACATGCATTATATTTTAAACAATACGGTACGATTAGATACATATGTATACAGTTTATTTGATCAAGAACTTACTAAGTTTGATTTTGGGAGATCCCACATTCTCCTCATCCGGAGCAGGACCGAGCTCCTTGCGTTTGTCTATGAGTATCTTCTCCAAAACATCAGCATCATTATAAACCTAGCACAAACCATATGTTAAAAAAAAAATAACATGAAAACTTCTAAGTCAAGGAACTGTAAATATCTTTGTCTTTGTGCACCTGCGAGCCCTCCTCATTGTAATGTCTGGCATTGCGAAACATTAGCTTCATGTCTTCCATCAGTGCGTCCTCTGTGTTGTAGCGCTCAGTTTTAACGTTGGTATCGATGGTCTTTAGGTCCACCGGCTCGAGGATGACTTTGTAGTAGTCTGGGTAATCCTTCTTGGATGGTTTGACCATAAACAGATCACAAAGGCGACGGTTGGTCCCAGCCTCTTTAGCCTCTATCACAGCAGAATATAGCGCCTTCATTCTGCCCTTTTTGCCTTTTCTATAACTACAAGTGCAAACATGTTTTAATTAACCGTTGTTTTACAATACTTATAATGTAAATTAACTCTTCTATACCCTTTCCGCTTGACACTTCCAGCATCAGATGATAACATACTATCTCCATCATCTTCATCTCTTCTGAGGAGCTCTTTCTTTTTAGCCTAAAACAGGAGATAACGTCAATAAGCCTGCTTGTTGATATGTCAAAAACCTCTTTTAAAGTATATGACGTAACCTCACCTGCATGATCTGCTGAAGCCTAAATGCTCGCTTGTATATGCTGGAGGTAGGCATATTGTAACGCTTTGCATTCTCAAACATTGAATTCAAATCTGTTTCAATTTGATCCATATTGTCATATTCGCCATTTTTAATCTTTTGCCTGAAAGATGAGACATTTTGATAAAATTAGTTCAGAAGCCTCACAATATTGATTGTAGCATTAGTTTTTATTTTACCTGATCTGAGTCATAGAAATGGGATGCTTGATCTGTTGATAGTAATCGGGGTATTCTCTGCGAGAGGGAAGTTGTTGAAATGGTTCAGAAAATGTTTGTCCCTGGCTGTTTCTAGCTGTTCTTAAGGCTTCAAAAAGCTGGAAGATAGGGTTGACAGCATCCATGCTGGAAGACTGGCTTTCTGACTCAGATTCCCCTTCATCATAGCCCATAGATACTGCAGAATATGAAAAATGTTACTTAAAAATACAAGTGGTAAATGTGTCATTTTGGTAATGTGATGAAGAGGTTACCTGACATCCCAGGGTCATCCTCACTCTCGGATCCATACTGAAGAGTTGTACTGACACCAGAAAGTCGATCAGGCTGACCAGACTTACGATTTCTGTAATCATTTTGCAATTACATGTTTTAACTTATTTATCCATTAGCTTTTATCACAAGAGATTAAATAACTCCACCAACATACCGGATGCGAACACTTGATTTAGTAGGTTCCCCATGTTCAAGTTCTGCCTTTCGATGCAGGAAAACTTTCTTGATAGTATTTGCATCCTGTTATAACAATGTCATAAAAGTTATACAAAATAAATGCATTGCTTAACTAAAATTAATTAAATACAAGAGCAATTGAGATACTTACTTTAAAAACTTGAGATCCTGGTTCATTGTATGTTTTGGCATTTTTCACCATAAGGTCAATGTCCTTTGCCATGGCATGGACACTTTTATAGTACGAGTACTAAAATAATAAAACATTTGTTTGATTAAAACATTGTCAACAATTGCCAAAACCCTATATAAATCATTACCTGTATTCTTTGAGTTATTGTTCTGAGGTCGATGGGCTCCTTTATAATGGCATAGTAGTCAGGATAATGCTAGAACCAAGAAAAATATACAAAAATAATTGAAAATGCTTTTAATGTGATGCTGGCTTTGTAGCTATTATTATGAATTCACAATGTACCACTTTGGAAGGCAGTTTTTGAAAAAGCTCACTGATGGGCCGCCCTGAGGGATCTGAATAAGAAACAATGGCTTCAAGGAGTTGTTCTAACACCTCTTTCAAACTCCCAGTCGGAGGCTAAAGTAATAAATCACAATATTAGAACACAAGCCAAGTTTATTGAGCATCCACATCGGTAATATATATATATATATATATATATATATATATATATATATATATATATATATATATAAATAGAAAATAACCTCTTCCTCTGTGGACATTCCTGTATTATCCATATCATCGCCTTCTTCTTCATCGTCATCATCATCGGCTCCAGGTTGAACAAACTCATTTCTTGTTCGCAAATACACCTCCCACAATTTACACGCAGCCTGGTATTCCTCACTGTCACTCTGCATTAAAGACCAAAACAGACATTTAAGAGCTGAAACACCATTGCAACTGTTTATTCAGCAGACATAATCATTCATTTTGTACCTGGTAAAAAGACTTTGTGTTGTTGAACATCAGCCGAAAATCTGCAGTCAGCTGCTCCACGTCATTATAGTCCTCCGACTTCAGTTTGTATTGAATCTTTGTCATGTCAGTTGGCTGAGACACAACTTCATAATAATCAGGCTGATTCCTGAATTACACAATGTTATAATTACATTATATAAAAAAATTGGACTTAAAATATAATTTGTGTTCAATTGAAAGCAATAAACTTAAAAGTGCACTATGTAACTTTACTGGTGATTATTATTATTATTATTCATAATAATCAGGCTGATTCCTGAATTACACAATGTTATAATTACATTATAAAAAAAAAAATTGGACTTAAAATATAATTTGTGTTCAATTGAAAGCAATAAACTTAAAAGTGCACTATGTAACTTTACTGGTGAACTGCTTATATGTTGGAATGTTCCACACAAAGACAAGCAAGAGGCGCCACGAGGCAATAATACAGGGCAGATCTGAAACTAGATGACCCCACTCAGTAAGAATGCATCTTTTGGAAATAAAAAACAACTTTAAATGAATAAATGTAAGATATGAGCTCAATGCCTTATTGTGTAATATTCAAGGCAAGGGAATTACATATCTATGGTTTCAAGCAGGAGGTGGTTCTACATCACAAAAGTTACACAGTGCCTTTTTAATCATGTTACACATATAGTGTACCTCCTCTTTGGTACTCTCAGGAAATGTTCAGACAGTTGTCGTCCCTGTCGGTCCTTGTAGTCCCTGACAGCATTGAAGAGTTCGTGGCATACAGCAATCTAACAGACAAGATATGACATGGTATTCAAAGCACTGAGAAAAACTATTGCACAATTTAGGCAGAGTCAAATTAAAACACAAGAAAGAGTAATGTTACTTCAAAATAATTTGGTGCAATTCCTCAATCGTCCAGGAGTGTTTCATCAGAGAAAAAATAATATTACTCAAATAAAAGGTACAAAGTAGTGTTCGAGGAAATTGCTCAAGTAAGAGTAAAAAATAACTTGGGAAAATAACTAATGACGTAAGTGTCTGGAGTAACATCGGATTTATAATTTGAAGTTAATGTAATTGGTAGAACAAAACAAAAAATAATTCTCTGGGAATAAACCACAACAATGAGGGGCAAGACAAGCAAATGTGCAAATAACTTAATATTGTCAACATAAAGCTTTTGTCACGTGTCGACTAGATTGTGGGAACACAGTGGGAAGAGTAACCAAATAAGAGAGTACAAACAACAAGGTATAGAATCCAAAAAGTACTCTGAGCAGCACAATTTGTTCATAAAGTTACTCAAGTAAATTTAACTAAGTAATGCGTTACCGTGTCTACAGGGGGAACATTTGATACTCGTCTTCTTTTGCGTCCACTTCCAGGAGTTGAGGAGGAGGCATCGTCCAGGTCCGCGCTGCCGCTGACGCTGCTGGACGGGGAAACAGCTCTCCTCCTTTTTGCTGACATTTCTGGTAGAGCTGCACAATATATTGCAAAATCTCAATATCATACAGTACTTTTATATTTCTATTCAGCCAAGAAGGCTTTTTTTAATGCATCCTTTAATTTAGTCATAGTTTATATTATAATAATCGTTTATAATTACTCTTCATTATTTTATATTTACCAAAGCAAATGTCTAGTTTGTTAATTTTGTTTGATTGTAATGACATTTTAAACAAAATTCAGATTCTGATCCAGATCTTGGCAAACACAACAATGTAAAAACATCTGCATCTGAAAGAAACATTTAAACTATTCAAAAAAGATTGTATTTATGTTTTTGGCTATGTTAAAGCCTATATTTCCAAAACATATGTTTTAATTGCTCAGGAGCTTGATATGTCCATTTATCAGACAGTGGGGAAAAAAAGGAATAAATGAAGAAAAAGTTCCCCACATCTAAAGAGGTTGACTTTTTATTTTTGACAGTTTGACTAGTAAATTGAGGCATGTGCATGTTTGTTTAAATACAACAGAATTGTGTCAAAATGTAGGTAAAATGTTAATAACATCGATATCGCAGTACTTGACAGTTGTATCGCATATAATACTCATTTCCAATACCATGCAGCCATACTTTGACCGAATAGAAACAATGTACAGTATGCCATTAATTTGTTTACACCACGGACGTGTTAGATTTACATTTTACAGCGACTCGAGCGAGTATCCCGCCTCCAGCTATGATCACAATCTCAAAATTACTGAGTACAACCGATCTACAAACAGCATTTAGAGTTGTAGACTGAATCCGATTGAACTTTTCAGGAAAACGTGCAAGGTTGCTTAAATTATGATGATACGCGGTTTACATTAGCGCTATGAATGTATGAAACAAAGCATTTGTTAGCATCGTTAGCTCTGACACTACCTACTATCACATCTACAGGGAACATCTAGGCGTGCAGATCAGAAAGTCATGACTGAATAAGTAGACACGCACGGAGACTGTATAAATTTGGGATCTTACCTA
Organism: Eucyclogobius newberryi; assembly: GCF_026437365.1. Lineage (NCBI taxonomy): Eukaryota > Metazoa > Chordata > Actinopteri > Gobiiformes > Gobiidae > Eucyclogobius > Eucyclogobius newberryi. The sequence goes on along the minus strand of NW_027315823.1, from coordinate 25,459,327 downwards.
AAGGATCAGCTTATTTCCCTGAGCAAATGTGCAGAGCAGCTGGCTATTGTTTGAAACTCCAGACCACCGGAAGTGAAGCTTGACCAAGCGCCCGAGTCTGGGTTGGCGTTGCTTTCTGTGGACGGGAGTGGTACTGCATCTGCACGTAAACATGCTCTGACTGTATAACCTTGCTCTTTATTTCTCTTCTGTATCGTTATTATTCCCTTAATAATAATAATAATAATAATAACAATAATAACAATAATAACAATAATACTAATAATAATAATAACTTTAAAAACAGTCTGAGTATTATTATTATTATGTATTTATTTTTTTACCCCCTAAGATGATATTTTGCTTTCTGGTCTTTGTCTTGCCTAAACTTGAACATGGTTTAGAAAGAGACTAAACCAGGTCTAAAATTTAGCCATTAGTTTGTAATAATAACCAACTCAAAGGAGCATAAACATTTTAATATATTTGTCTATTAAAAACAAGTAGGTAAGTTAGCTCACCAGATATAACCTGATAGAAAAACTACTATAATTTGAACGCATTTTAACTAGTATCATGAAACAAAATCAAAAGGACAAATTTGGACGTTTCCTGAATAGTTTTAGAATAGTCTTGACAAGATGGTCTTATCAGAAGTTTTATAAAAACACAGTAACATTGTAAGAGATTAAAGAAACCTACAAACCTAAAAACATGTATCATTGATCAGTAGTGCGCATTGTTAAGGAAAAAAAACACTGCAGAAATACAGATAAATATAGAAGTATCACAGTTCGAGAAACACTGTGTTGGACCCCAACAGCTGTCTCCTACTTGATAGGAAAACTAAAATGTTTAATAAAGAGAAGAAAAAAAAAGGTTAGGGTACATTTGAATCAGAATCAGAAATTAAAGGTACACTATGTAATTTTTTTCCCGTTTGGTCTGCCACCTGTCTATCTCAACGATGTGTTTGTTTTAAACTTAGTCCTAGACGTTTTATTGCTTTAAAAACTGCCTGATTGTGTCGCCTACTTGTCTCCATTCATTCCAGGTAAAGCAATAACGTCTCCAAGGAAAGAAGAAAGTTTTTACCCCCACTAGAGTTGGTACATGATGCACCTGTAAGCCTGTTTGCTTTGGATCCCACCTGGACGACCAAAGGACACAGCTTTGAGGACCCTGGACCCGAGGACTCAGAAGGACTTCTGCATAATTGTGTAATATTCAATGTTCAATGTGACTTTTCAATATAATAGCTAGATGAGCTTTTGATGCTAAGTGTAAATGTAGTTTGTGAATTTTGTTCAGTGACAATAGCAATAAAGCTATCTGATTGTATTTATTCCAATCATTTTGCCTAATATATTTGTTTTCAAGATTATGTCCTCAGTTCAGTTTGATCCACTTTAATCATGTCATGTTGAACAACAGAGTCAGGGCCTCTGTGATTTATAGATAGATTTAAACCTTGGCGCTCTGAGACGCTGTGGCAATTAAGTAACGTTGTGTGTTTTTTCCCCAAAATAACATTGGGCCTTTCCTGTGTTTCTAATGACCCAACGCCGCGCTGCCTCTTCCTGGAAACTACCTTCACTAACGACGTGATGTGCGTTGTGCGCGATCATCAGGCACGTCTTGCGCTGGAGCGTCACCAGGAGCAGATGGACCCAGAGCTGCTGAGGAGGTCGCAGCGGCAGCAGAGGCGGCGCTCAGGTCAGGTCAGGCGGAGTGAACGCGAGTCACACTTTTCAGAGAGAAAGAGGGTGATTTGGTGCTGCACTCCGTCCGCCGCACATGTCAGTATTTTTTTTGCTTGACGTCAGGAGAAGTCTGAACGCGGATTCTGGTCCCTCCCTGCGCACACGCCCCAGCCGCGCATCGCTCCACCGAGAGGGAAGACATCGCAGCCTCACCGCAGCCTCATCGCCATTTAGGTAGGTCACTTTCTCATCTCAAGTGCGTGCCATCTATATGGGTGAAATTGCGTGCTGCTGGGGGGGGGGGGGGGGTCTGGCGTGCCATATCTGCTGGATTCTCTCAGAGGGGTTGGTTTTGCTGGAGATGCCATGCCCTTTCGGCTCTGCAGTATCATCCCTTCCGCGCAGCGCGTCTCCTCGTTTATCAATCTGCATGCATTGTGTGTCCAAAAACTGCTGATCCAGAAATGCACGCGCCCTCATTTGCGCGCTGTCAAGTTTGAAGGGTGCGTTCCTCGCGTGCGTGCGTTGTGCGGCTTCACGTGCACCCACAGAGACATCTCCATTATGGCCCGCAGACCCCGCACAGCGCTGTAGTGTGTGTACCCATTCGTTTAAAGCTTCACAGTTAAATATAGCATGGTCCCCGGGCTGGTGGTGTCTCATGCCTCTGTTGGTTTTGCCTCTGCCTGGCGTGTTCTTTTTCCGCTGTCTAACACACAGTATATGCCCCACAACAGATATTTCCGTTTCTTTTATGAGCATGACCCGGTCCCTTGTCAAACAAAGTGTCTCTTTATGTTTGCTTTTGAGGCTTTCCTGTCACGAGCTCCCAATGCGCTGCAAACCCAAGTCAACATGCACCACTCGTGTTAAAGCTCTGTATATGCAGCAGGGCCATATATGTTCCTTAGGGAGAGCGCACAACCACCTACTCACATCTACTTTATCCTGTGTCGTCAGTGTCAGGCCTGCTCAATATTAGAAAAGATATGTGGTCGAAAGTGTATCCTGCATCGCCGTGGAAATGTACATTGTTATTGTAGGTTGAGCTGTGGAGAAAAAGAGATTTAACTGAGAAAAATCAAACAGAAAACTCAAAACTGACTGATCAGATCTTCATCTCAACATGGACAGAAAGAAATGCAACAAGAACTGAATCAGTATTAAAACATTAGTCTACATATTTGAGGGCTAAACTGCTAATCATTTCCGAAATAGGACTTTGGTTATATTCTGCAGCCATATATTGACATTGAATTTAAACGATTTGCCGGCGAGTAGACCTTACAGTTTACCAGAGCCCGCTGTGCTCTATATATCACGATGTTATGATGCATCACTGATAGCAGAATCAATATCCTTTTACTTTACGGATGCATTTGAGCGCTTGGAGAGTCGTAGCCTGTACTCACAGCTCCTCTCTTGCCCCACAGCTGTAGTCTGGCGAGTCCTATCAGCGTTGTAGTATGCCTCTCGGTGATGAGGACGGAAATGGGTGGAAAAAGAAGACTTCGGACATCAAAGACAACTATGATTTCAAAGAAGTGCTCGGAACGTAAGTAAAACTCAGCCACGAAGCCCCTATTTGTAATGCGACTGGCTTTCCATTATGTTTGAGTGCTTTAGTGTTGAGTGATATTGAACTGGAGGTAGAGAACATTTGGCTTCATCGCTGCACAAATACAGGACACAGAGTGAATGGATATGTTTTACACTAAGCATTTGAAACTCACGTATGTTTCCATCATATCAAAACTCAAAGAAACAGAAGCTGATGTCCTAATCTAGTATGTGAGCAGAGGAAGGAGGAGAGCGGGGACATTATGTACAGTTCTCTACATAACATAAGTCAATTACAACAGCTAATATAGTTTTAAACATACATTGGCGTCGATTTTCTATCCAATTTGCTGCATCCGTCATAGATCCATTCCTGCTTTGTATTTAACGCTGTCGATTTACTTGGATTCAGTGTTGTTTTTTGTATAGTACGGTGTTAAAAAATCATTCTTCACACAAACTAACAATATCCTGATATTTAAACTAGTACCAAAACTACACACGTCTAAAGAAACTGATATTATTTTGTGTTGAGCATTACATTTTATTGTCTAAAAATAGTGTTTTTTCTTGCCCTTCCGGTATCAAAATCATATCAAGAAGCCCTTTCCTTAGTATCGAAATCTGGTTTGGAATTTACACCTTGAAATTTACACATTACAAGAAACCATTACGTGAGCTGAGTTGAATGATGGCCCCTTACAGAGACAAAAGGCCAGACATAAGAAGCACAGCCTTTATAGACACATTTTATTTCCAGTATTACTCTTGTCCCGTCGTGGTCTGGAGGAAGTGTCTCGGGATTCAGCACCACTGCCCGGCCGGAGTAAATGCTGATTCATGTGTTTTACTTTTCAAATTGACTCTCCCTGTCGCTACCGTCCTGCCTCGGAAACTTTAAAAATGATCACAAAGGCCTCTTAAAGTTAATTGTAATGTAATAGCCAGGAAGCTGTTGGAATCCAGCCCAAACCTTTGTTCTGTCACGTTGGAGGTCGGCCCATAAATGAAAGTAACAGTAGATTACAGATACGTTCTACTCCCTGCAGCACTCTCAGATTTAAACTGTGGCAGACACTGTATCGATAAAACAATACATGATTGCTGGATTGTAGCGCACTGGGACGTTGGAAATAGTCTCCAGGTTTCACAGATATTACAGCTGGTTGTTTCATATGGTCAGTATCAGAAAGCCGTGGTTGAAAGAGCAAGAACAGCACCGACAGTAATCACACGCAACAAACTGTGAATCAATGTATTCACTCCAAGAGCCGAACAAAATGTGCAGCAGAAGCGTGCTGTCTGGCTGTTTGTTTGCACCTTCATTTTCCACAACTCCAAACAAGGGACGTCCCACGAGTTTGCTTGATTAAATACCAAGGTGCTCTTAAAGACGCACTGTAAAGTAAATACATTCGAGGCGAAGCAATAACACCTCACTCAGACAAAAATGGTGGACTTTCCCCTCAGAAAAGTGGCGTAGTGCAAAGGCATGGGATGGAACTTTGCGTCACGATTATAATGGCCAAAATAATAGCGATTGATGTTAATATCACGACAATTGAAATAGCTGACGGTTCAAAAATGTTCATAGACGTGCACGTTGTTATATATAAGTGAAAACAACGACAATGAAAGAACATCATGGAAACGTAGAATATATCTGCACATTTTGGTGGTATAAGGGTGATTATCTTGGCTATCAAACCAATTATACAAAACGTACCTTAAATGATTATTGTCTTACCTTAATATTATTGTCTCGTCCCTAATACAGCACCTTTAAATAATATCTTCCAAGATGCGTTTAAAGATAACCATTCGCCCTCAGATAACGGTCAAATCGATTGTAAAAGCAAACCTAGCATAACGAGCCATAATCGCCGCCCTCATCCTAACGAGTGTTGCTCTGGGGGGGGCTGAGTCCAGATGGTCCCGGGTTTAGCCGCCTCCAAACCGAGTACGAGTGACCTCAGCACATGTCCCCCCGTGCTGACACCAGAGCGCCATACGGAGGGCGCTTGTTTCTGTTATCCAGACACACCTGCTTCCCCTGAGAGAGAGAGAGAACAGTTCATGTATTAATGACTGTGCATCTTCTGTCACCTTCTAACGAAAAACTAAAAAAAGCAGCTATAGCTGATGATACTGTCTGACTGCCGGGGCCCGCGGTGAGTCCCTCAGTGAGTCTCTCAGTGAGTCCCTCAGTGAGTCCCCTGTGAGTCCCCTGTGAGTCCCCTGTGAGTCCCCTGTGAATGTATGCACTCAACTGAACTGACTCTTATTTTCTTTTTCCTAATTTTCTTTGTTTTGTTGGTCAGTAACTTCAAAGGCGTTTTATCCAAATGCATTTTTATCCCATTTAGACATAAAGATCTGCCCCTAAAATAGCATTTACACAAATAAACATTACAATTTTGTATATAACAAGATGTTGATGAATCGTATCAAAGGATTTGTCAATATCTAAGACTGATTTATTGAAGTTTAAAATCAAAAATATTTTCTTCAAAAGTAAAAGAAATGTTACGCCAATTTCCAGCACTCAAATACTAAATCAGATATCCAAAATCCCCTCTGTACGTTTTTCTGTATCTAATATCTCAACAAATTTAGTCAAGAAATGTGAACCTGTCTGTCTTTTTTTCTACACATACTCTTCAAACTGATCTCTAAATGTAAGACTTTTTAACCTGCATCGTCTCGCCTTGAGCAGATGTAAATACTGAAAAAAAATTACATTATACATATTGGAACGCTGGACCTTTCCTGAAAAGTTTTAGAATTGTCTTGACCCATATCAGAACTAGTAAAGACTACAACGTTATTATGACCTTCTGTATGAAAAGAGGTTCTTTCATTATTATTGTGGTGGTACAAATAAATAAATCAAGTTACAGTGAAGGTTTGAACTAGCAAGATTTTACGTTTTTGTGTATAGTTTCAAACACTGTATTGTTCTAGTAGTAAATGTTTTACCATTATAGAATAACACATTTAAAATAATCCATATGTTTTTTTCCTGTGACGAGTGAAGGTGTTACTCTCATACTCAAAACTGGGACTAAAACAGGACAAAACCTGGCACTACACCAGGCCTAAACCAGGACTCGAACAGGAAAAAACCTCGTCTACATCAGAACTATACAGGGCTTAAAAACAGGACTTCGGGAAATAAACCTTAAAAGTGATCTCTGCCTAAATATAGATGCTTTTTTCCGTTGTATCGCCCCATTGTAATTTTACTTGTGACGTTCAGAATTTATATCCAAAGTGCGTTGCCAGTAAAAACAACAGAAAGTGATGGCGCTGCCTGGATTTAAAGCATTCCTTCGCCAACGTGGCAGAGGGCAGATCTAATGTGTTGACTGAAAGCTCCTTACGCTCAGAGAGGAGATTACCGAGCCGCTTTATCCAGGACTTCACTGAGACAAGTTAATTGATTTATGTTGAAGTATTATATTCAGATCCTGTTAATCCTCACAGTTCTACCGTCACTTTCCAGAACAAGCCGTCCAGAACGCGTGGTTATAAACTTGATTTACTGTATTGTGTCAGTGAGCTTTTGTTATTTGCTCTTTAATGCAACAAAGGCAAAAGAAAGTTGTTCATTCTTGTGATTTAAACACAATATTCGGTCTTGTAGTTGTTTCCAGATTGTTATATATTTCATGCAGAGTCACAAAGTGGATTAATCTAAAGTGGGAAAGCTTTCAGGTCCCTTGTGTGTGTGCTGTATGTATTTGCTGTGCTGGTGAAATCAATGCGATGATGGATGCTTTAGGCCTCTGTTCTGCTGATTGATGGTGTGGTGCAGAACAGCAGAACCGCAGGACTGCAAAAGGCTTTCTCTGCATATCTTTATACATTTTAAAAGTATTCATGCCATATATTTGGTAGGGATGTAACGATACGCAAATCTCACGGTACGACATCGTCACAATATTCATTTTACAGTGTGATGTTTACTGTAGAGAGTCAGAAGAGAATTGTAGATACGCTTCTTTTCACTTTTCAAATGCCTTGTAAAGCATTTTGTGTGAATCGTTACTGTCACAAAGACTCGTTATCTATGTTATCTTCTATTTTTACTTTAACTAGCTAACGTTACATCTTAATTAAACAGTAGCGTCATGTCATTTTGCACAAATATATGTTGCTGTGGACGACAGACAGTAAAGCCCTCGATGTGCACTTTTTTAACACGGAAAAACATTTTCCCGAGTTCCTGAGGACCACATGAACCCATCGCTTCGTGTTGTCTGCACTGAAATCATGCAAAGGATCATGACAACCCATGATATTATTGTGAGACATTTGGCGATACAATATCACATCCCAAACATCCTTAGGGAGATCTGCCTTATAAAGGTAATATAGTGAAATATTTGAATAAGTATTACAGTTCGATGTTCTCCAATCAGGTTTCGCCACCTTTTAAGCATGAACACTGAGAAAAGACTGAACGGAAATACAAGAATCACATGCTTTTTTTCAGAACGTGGAGGTCTAAACTTGTGGACAGTGTCGGCCAGTTTAGTTTTTTCATAGAATGGCGTGATATTTAGTTGTTGGCAGATCTCTATTTCTCCCTGCACCTTTAAAATGCAATATACTGCGCAGCTCAACTTGTTTTTCTCAAATGGAGACGACAGATGCATTTGGTCTGACTTTCTAAAGTGACTCACACAATCTACTCATTTCACTTTTAACAGATCGGTTTATGAGTTGCCGCAAAGGTTTTCACAGAGCTGAAATCATTGGTCAATTGAAATCACATCTCAAAGCATTCCGGTTCAAATCGACCTTTAACCTCACTCAATAACAGTTCAATAATGTCAATGTGTCTGTGTCTTTATGTGTGTATTAATCACATTGTGGAGACTGAAATATTGTACACTGGAATCATGGGGACCCGCCTTTCATTTTGGGATAAAAATAATCTCCTCATGACGTAAATCCTTTGTTATCAGATCAACAACATGGTTTAAAGTTCAATTATGGGAAGAAATAGGTTACGGATTGGAAAGTTGTTTGTTAAGTTATGGACCGGTCTTGAGCCGTGACGTCATGATAAATCAGAGGCAGCAACAATCAGTTCAATCTATAAAACAAAATAGCAAATCTACGCGTAAAGTACTTTTTTATCAGGCTGTTTACGTGCCAGAATGTAATCAATTAAATAGTGTGAATGAAAGCAAATGATGGATTTCACTGCTGATCATTGTGAACTCGTGATGTTTCTTTTCACAATAATCGAAACATTCAAATTTGACATTGTGACATCCTTAGTCTCGAGTCTAAATGTGAAATAAGTGTGTGCGTTTGTGTCTTAAAGTGTCTGTTTTGTATGTTCTGAGTTGATTATTATGTGACTATTATGTTTATTCTAGGATGAGCAAAGTAGAGGTGGACATTGCATTGGGCAGTGTAGGACTATTGCTATTGTAAGACTGTATATGTAATAACAGTAGAAGAGGCAGTAATAAAAAATAACAATAACAACAATCATTGAACTAAATGGAACATAATGTGATTCAAATTAAGAAACTGGGACTAACCTCAGAATATCAGATTTTTGCCAATCTCAGTTACATGTGTGTGAAATCAGAACCTGCTTTAAACACATTTACTATTTGTTTATTCTTTAGCAGATTTTTAGGATTTACTGGCCAAATGCTTATTTATAAATGTTGACTGCACAATCGTTTTTTTCATTTTATCTACACATATATTACACAAGTTATACTATTTACAAAACCAAATACAATTTTGAGGCAAGAAAAAAGTATATTTTTCCATCCGTTTGTATTAGAGAAGCAACTTAACTGACCATTTCTACCCTTGACATTTAGAATTAACTTTTGTTATTGACTTTGAACCATTAACAGTTAGATCTGGTCTCAATTAATTGTTGAAAATATAAATTATCTACTTAAATTTACCTGCCTTTTGGAATTTTGAACAGTCTGATGACACAGCATTTGAAAGCGTCAATAGCATCAACGACTGTATCTATTAATTAAGTCATCATTATTCTCAAATAAAGCCTTAGAAACCTAATTTAAAACCCCAAACCTTTACTACTATCACTTCATTATTATAATAGAGTATTATTTGGAAGTAAAAGTGTTTTATTACAATATTTAATCTTTTTTTTTCCATTGTGTTGATAACAAAATAAATAGCTAAATAATGACTGACTAATAGAGCTCGAGTCCACTTTGAGCATTCAGAAACGCTCTCGTCGTCGGGTTCAAGCGCATCTCGTCTGAATCAGAAGCAGTTTCCTCTTTCCAAACCCGGGAGAGCCCCCCCCCCCGCGCGCCGTCTCTGAGGACACGCCGCGACTGCTTGGTTAATTACAATCTCAGTGTCTCGCAGCAACAGTCGAAAGTGTGCTCCGTGCCTCCCCCAGCGCCGCCTCAGCCCTCCCCGCTCACCAACTCACCCCCGTCTGCTTGTCACTCACAAACATTATGCGAAACGATGCAGGTGAATTCACTGGATGGTATTTATAAGCTTTGTAAAAGGGTTGTAAAGATGTAGCTTTAAAAAGTTATTGCTTTGTCTTGAATAAGGGACGTCAAGATTATGAAATACATCGATGATTGTGATTATTCAGGTCACGAAATAATAGTAAAAACTTATTTAAGAAGCAAAAAGTGCACCTATATGTGAATTTTTTTTAACAATATAGAATTTACTTTTACATTCGAAAGTTTGATTTCATGAAGTTGGTCACAGAATGAAAGAAAATTAAGGATTTCTCTTTTGCTTTGTCAATTATCATGAATAATCGCTATATCATGTTTCTTCTTACAATAATCATAACACTGTGATTCTCAGGGCTGTAGTCAACATTCTTAAACATCTATGATTTGACCATGTATCTGGACTCAAACTGCACTGACAAGAACACAGGTTACTCTCCCAAATCTCAAGGTTACTCATGATTTCTAGTTCTGCTGTCTGTGAATTAAAATCCTTTAAAATCCCCCCAAAATAATTTGTAATGAAATGTTATTTGACCAAGACACCATCAACCGATAAATTGACTGAACGATTAATGGTCTACATTATTAAGTCGATATTGTGACATCCCTACTTGGAATGTTCCACTTTAAATCGTAACCTTTTTACCATGGAGACAAGCAGGTAACTCCACCTGACCAAGTAACAGGTCAGAAGAGTCTGCCCACAGTAACAATGTGTGTTATTCAAGCTCCCTCTTGACAATAAAACCACTAAAATGCAAGATAAATCAGTTTAATACCAAACTGTGGACGACAAGTGCGTGGGGAAAGTTACATAATGCAACTTCAAGCAATAATAGGACACCAGCTCATTCAAATAAAGCGAGAATACTATAAGATATACATTGAGAATCTAATATGGGATTGGATTTGAAGTTACATCACTTTATTCAAACACGACTGCCGCTCCCGTTATAGTTCCAGTGACGGCCTGTGAGCGAGGATCAGATCTCACAACATGTAACAGAATCTTCAGTGGCCCTGATCCAGGCCAGATACCGTATCTTTGTTGTGAGATTTGTGGGAAGTGTTCGTATTGAGCTGCTGCTATAAATGGCTTTTGTGGTGAGGCCATACACAAAAACTGTTTCGAGTATTGAGAACGATGTGGGATCTGTTTGTTTCACGATGCTTGTCTAAATCTAAGAGAACAGAGAACGTGCATTGACTAATCCTCCAATTTATTTTGTGTTTTCATCAATAGTGCATTTAGAAACCTAAATGAAGCTGCTTTTTTCAGAGGTCAGTGCCAGAGACAGTTTAGACCCTTTTTGTCCACACAGAAACATTGGGCTTTTGCTATATAGTTCTAATCTACAACACCCGTGGATCCTTGTGTTATATTTTGGACATTTCATTCATTTTCTTAATGGATTTTTTGGGCCTGTTGGCTTTATTTGACAGGACAGTGCAGCATGGATTGGAGATGACTGGGTAAGGACATTGCTGCAAACTGTCAAGATACTTTGGATATTTAAAATTGCAATATTGATCTAAATGACCGAATTAAAAAGCCCACTGATATTTACAGGGAGCAATGAAGGCAAAAATTATAATCACGATTATTTGGCTCAAACCTGAAATCAAGATTATTTCTATGTAATCAGTGAAAGTATATTTAATGTATTTTTGCTCCAGGTTTTAGAGGCAGAATGTGTGCACTTAAAACTCTGAATAGAAGCTAATTCATTCCATTTTTGATGATGACAATTTTGTAAATGAATAAAGTATTAATTGAAATCATGATTATACATCAGATTAATTGCACAGCCTTAAATCGTATCTGTATTCCTGTTTGACGCACATAAAGCCTGTTTTCTAATACAGGAGAATAAGTTACATGAATATCCCATGACGACGTGAATATCCCTCATTTCTTTAGATCATTAGCTGTTTTGTACTGGAATGTTTTTCCTGATGGCTCTGAGGCGCTCTATTGATTTTATTTAGAAAAGGATCACCACATGTGCATGACTGACATCGTCAGATTTATTCTTTGGGCTACTCCACTCTCTGCTCTTTTTCTGTTTGTTTGTACTAATATAATAATACATTAAAAAGTTAATAATGTTGCCCTCACTTGGGACTATTCCCTTTTTACACAAGAAGAATAGTGGCTTGGTGTGGCATTTTAAGTTAGATTAACTTTTGTGACCTTTTATTTTTATATAACATGTAATCATTAGCTTAAACATAGTTGGATTTGGATTGATAGATTTTTTTTTTAGTTTGCGCCACAGAAAATGTTACAGCATCATTTACATAATCACATGTCAGTTTTCACCTAACCCTCTCTATTGGGTCATTCATGTTGGCTTCAAAAATACATGTAGCCATTTTATAACAAAAAAAAACATTCATGTGTACAATGTGCTGCGGCGATGCCACTGAGGCTTCTCAGTTCTATTATTAAGCTGTTTTTGCAATGAACTAAATATAAAATAATGATCTACTAAAAACCCTGGGGGGGAAAGCATAACATACTTTTAACTGTTGTAAACACAATGGCCTCGCTTGCATTTTTGGTTCACTACTTGATTGTCTTTGGCTAAGTAGTGATTAACCAATGAGACTGGGTTTGTGATCTGCTCTGCACATCGATACTTACACTTGTGTTGAGTTTACCAGCTTCACAAGTCTCTTTCAGTGCTACTACAACATTAGCTGAACAGCATTAAACACAGCTGCTCTGGGGTTCACTGTTCTCTGCTTTGTATTCTGTCATGGTCGTGTGACCGCTGGAAAGAACAGAATAAGTGACACTGCCAATCTGTGCCAGCGGCATCAACGACCACCACCAACCATTCACTCACTTTCATTCACTTTCACTCACTTTCATTCAACAGTATGCACTGGTCTGGGTTCTTCAGATTGGTAACACCTTCATTTGCAGACATTTGTCATTTATTAAACACCTTTTTCCATCCAAATGAAGTAAAAATAGCTTATCTCTGTGATGCGTGCTACAAAGTGCTCAGCTGTCTCACTGAATGAATTGACTGGCCTGAAATATTATGTAATGTGATGTAATATGTTCTAACTAGCTGCAGCCTGTACCGGTTGCCGTTTGTTGGCACGTTGCTGCTGCTGCTTCACTGAGCCAAGGACTAAATGAATCAGTACAGGCCAATCCCGCTCAGTTTAACTCGACCTGACCCCTCTGAAGTGGCTGTAAATGCCGCAGACTTAAGCATATTAAAATGCTTTTACGGGTCGATGACAATGGAGCCCTGATATGATTTTCTTGGTGGAATATTTTAAGCTCCAGTTAAAAATGAAACTGGAGAAGAAGATGGGGAATTATCACTCCCAACTATTGCATCTGTGTATCCTGACATGAATAAATCCCGATAGTCTAAAATTATAACGTAGAATTTGCTGTTTAGGTGGCAGATGTTTTACCCGGTCCACATCAAACAAAAACTGGCACAAAGTTGTGGAGCCAATCTCACACAAATAATGATAAGATTCAATATTTGTGTGTGGAAAAAAGTTTAGATATTTCTTCCAAAAGCAGCAAATAGTGAACTGAAATGCTTTTGCGGTGTCCGGAGTGTGTGCAATTAATATTCACATTCATATTTGGGCTTGTGAAGGGATTTAGAACATCTTTTTTCAGACGGCGAAGTGAACCTTGGCTGGACCACCCACAGTGCAGCCAATCAGAGCGCAGCTTTCCGCTCTTATTTTCAGGGTGACGAGTCATAGAATACTTTTATTAGATTTTTGTCACAAAGTACTTCTGTCACAAGGCACTCTTTGGGGGGAGTCACAAAATATCATCTCATTTACAAAAATACATGTACACCAGCTTTAAATTACAGGCATTTGTATTGCTAAAGGAAACCTTGGCCTGGTGCTGTCACCTGCTTGTCTCTATCGAGTTTGGTTTTATGCAGGAACATACAAAAGTGACTTTTAAGTAACTTTAAAAAAAATACTTTAAAGAATACTAGTGAAAACACTGATTTTGTTGAAGTGTTAAATGTAGTGATTTCAAACACATTTACAATGTTTCTAGCGAATATTTGTTTTGTTTGCTCAAAGCTGGGGTTTGAACTCAAAACCTTTGTGGGAGGTCACCAGGAACATGCTAAAAATAATCCCTCAAACCATAGAATCCTGCTCTCAAATGAACTGAAGAATGAAGTAAAAGTATCAAATAAAGAACATTACTTTAACGTTTGTACTTTAATTTCAACCACTGGTCTTTTTAGTTTACCAGAAAGCACCTAAAAAGAGAAAGTAGAGAATGTAGGTCAACTTGCCAAGACGTTTATGGTGACATCCAAAATGTTCACGCTGACTCTGTGACTTTGCAGTGGCTCGACTCGATGGACCCCTGACCTCAGTAAAGACCCTTGGGACGTGATCACGAGCCCATTCTCTTTTTCACTTCAGTGGTATCGGTTTGAAGTGGATTGATTTAACGCTGGAAGACTGTTCCCTTTTACGTGTTTGCCGCAGTCGGCTCTGGCATGACGGCGCTGTTTCAGTCCCACATAGGCAGATCTGTGTATGTCGAGGCCTCCTCCTGTGTCTCCTCCCACGCTCCTGTGCGGCCACTGTGTAAACCTGCAGCTATTCTCTCTCCTCTCATCACCACCAGACCGTAATCCATAATGCAGACTCCCACTCCAAACTGCCACACTGCATTTATTCTATCCATTATTGAGGGCATCCAAAATAGACTCTTCTGCCTCTCATACTTGACTATCTGTGTGACGTGGCTGTTGCTTTTTCACGGTAAAACCCCACCAACTAAGAAAAAAACCTGCTCCGCGAAGTCGCCGTTTTTAACTATTCATCTGAGCGGTGTTCACACGGCGATGCACAGGCGCTCGCACACAGCCAAACCACAGAGAGCTCGCTGCACGGATGGATGCAGAGATGTGGTCGAGTGGGTTGTGGTGAGGCACGTGTCAGAGAGGGACACACATTTGAATGAGGCTCAGTCATTGAAAATATTGGTTGTATTTGGGAAGGTTTGTACAGTCCGTCTGAAGGGTTGTTGCATTAAAAAATGTCAAGGATGTGTCATAGATTTGATTTGGGTTTGGATTCATTTGCATACTAAACAAACAAGAGCGTGTGTGGAATTGAATCCATCTTCATTCAAGTTTGATATCATCGGAGGAAAGTGGAGGGTTGTCACTAAGTCAATGCAAAGATACTAATTGATACTGAAACCGGTGTTGAAACTAGATGCTTCTTTAGTACTGTCAATACTAAAAAACAATCTCATCAATAGGTCTTTTCCTGAATAGTTTTAGTTGGGCGTGTCCTAAATTAAACAGTAAAACCACATGGTAACATTACAGGTGCGGTATACCTGATTTGTTGTGTCTTAAAGCGTGAAAAATATTCCCCGCAATGAGTTTATAATAGCTTTTCATAACTCTTTGTGGCGAGTTTTTTCATCATGGTGAAACTAACAAACATTAGCGTGCTAACGACGCACTTCCTACTTTGCAGATAATCAAATGCTCTATTATTTATTAGTTTCTGAGAGATAGATGCTTTTACAAGTAATGGGGAAAAACTAATTTAACTTTATTACATGCAAAGAATCTATATCACAATTATATTCTATTGTCCAACAAAAAAACTTAGAAAGTACGGTAGCTAAATCTGGTATGGATCATCTTTTCTTTTGTAAAATTAAGGAATAAACTAACTAACTGTTCCATGATCAAACTATAATATGTGTTATTCACTTCAAATGTCAGTAGTGTCATGATTCTAAGATTCCAAGCTCAATTTCGATTTTAACTCAATATTTATTTATTTATTTATTATGTATCGATGCTCAGGGTGATTGACCAAGAACATCTATTGTCGACTTCGATAGAGAAAAGGTTTGATATGACAACAAGGATAATAAAAAACGAGGCATTAGAAAGTAGTTTTCAACACAATATAATAATAGTTTTGTAAATATTTCCATATGCTCCTGTGCTGGCTCGGATGTACATTTTAAAACATTCAGTTTTTATTTTTGTAAATTGTTTCCTTGTATGGATTTCTCTGTATGGATTGGTTATCAGTCAGAACACTAAGACATGTATGGAATATCAGTATCAGCTCAAAATAATTCATATTGGGCCATCTGTATACATATATCTCTATAATCTGTATTGTATTGTATGTACTTTTGACAACCCGCTCGTCACACCGCCTTGTTACACTATCTCGTTTCAGGGGAGCTTTTTCTGAAGTGGTGCTAGCCGAGGAGAAGCCCACCCAAAGACTCGTAGCCATTAAATGCATCCCTAAGAAGGCTTTAGAAGGCAAAGAGAACAACATTGAGAATGAGATTGCAGTGCTGCACAGGTAAGACGTGTCCAAGGTCCACAGGTGCACACATGAGCTGTCAATCAAAGCTGTTAGTAACACGCACTTTATGGCACTGCAAACAATGATTGATGGTATATAGATGATTCTGCGCAACATACATACTGATGATGGCGGTTGGAGCAATAGACCAAAGCGTATCGATACAGAACATAAAGCACTATTGACCTATATAAGTGCTTGGAAAATCCAGATGAGTTTGAATCACTTCAATTCACACTATGCATCTGAAGTGCTTACATTTTGACTTGTTGCTTTCTTATTTCGAGCCAAATGATTTATCAATTGGGTGAGAAAATTGCCCGAGTTGCAAATTGATTTTCTATTTTGCTTTACTTTTGCTTAAATAGGAGATTACGACACACACGTTGCACATTTAATGAAAGTAAAGGTTTTACTACGTTAAATATGTACATAAATGTTTACCCCCACCGTATTTGTTTCACTGTGTCTTAAGTTTTATAACATCATTCATCACAATACATCATTACTTTTGTGAAGCTCGAATGCTTATTTTGAGGTTGGAAAACCAAGAGACACGCAAACTAACCAACATTTCAACGTTTGTAACCTGATTTTTATTCGAAGCACTTAAAATAGTCACCATTGAACCATTGAAAAACTAGAATGGTGTTTTACTCTATCCTCCATACGCCTCCATTCTGTAATTTTGAAGTGATGACATAGCATTTGAACGGGTCACATAAGCAATTAAATGTAACCTATTCCAAAACTTCTCAAATCCAGATTGATACTCTGAATTCAAGCTGTTTTAAGCGAGGCTGGACATCACAGTTTTACAGTGCGCGAGCCAATCACGACGCGCCCGGGCAGATCATGAGCGGGGTCAGTCGGAAGGGGTGACTAAATGCACGGTGTCAGTTGAAACAGTGGGATTGTGCACCGGAAATGTCAGGCGTAAAGGAAGATGGACCTATTTTTAGTGGCCCTGTCGCCACGGCAACAGCACACAGAAGCTGGCGAAGGAGAAGTGGAGTTCCCCGCAGCAGTGAACTGGAGAGAGGAAAGATGCTGATGAGGGGGAGAGGGGGGGGATGGAGAGAGGGAGAGTGGGCAAGAAGAAGAATGAAGAGGGGGAGACTGCAGTGAAGGAAGATGCTCCAGTACAGAAGGAGAGAGGGAAAGAAGGGAGGGACAGCGGGAGTGAGAGATGGAAAGGGGCAAGAAGGAAGGGAGAGAAGGCAAGAAGGAGAAGGGAATGATTTAGAGAGAGAGAGAGAGAGAGAGAGAGAGAGAGAGAGAGAGAGAGAGAGAGAGAGAGAGAGAGAGAGAGAGAGAAAGAGAGGGAAAGGGGACAAGAAGAATGGGAAGGAGATGGAGAGAGAGTGAGGGAAGGTAGTGATTGAGGAAGAGGAGGCAACAAGGGAGAGAGGGAGAGAGAGGTAGAGAAGGGTGGAACAGCGAGACATATGAAAAGGAGGCAAGAAGGAAGGAAAGGATGTGAGGAGAGGCAAGATGCTAGTAGAGAAAAAGAGAGGGAGAAAAGGAAAGGGTTAAAGAAGGGAGGGAAAGTGGATGGATAGATGGACGTAGAGGGAGAGAAGGAAAGGAGCAAGACGAGGAATGAAGAGGTGGAGACTGGAGAGAGGAAAGATGCTTGAGTGGAGAAGGAGATAGGATTGAGAAGGGGGCGATGGACAGACAGGGAAGGAAGGTAGGGACGAAGAGAAGGGGCAAGAAGAGAGGAATGAGGGAATGATGGAGGGAGAGAGGGACAACATGCACGAAGGGAAGGATGGAGAGAGAGAAGGGAAAGGGGAAGCGGAGGGTGTTGCCCAAAAATAAATCAATACCCAGATAACCAATACTTAAAGTGCTAAATCCTCATATCCGCTACATTTTATTTTAATTGTTGTCCAGTATGAAGTTCAGTGTTTATTACACGGTCGTTAACATTTATGCTAATTTCACAGCTAATCGCTTCGTCAATAGCTAGCGACGATACTGTATTCTAATGAGTAGCTAGTTTTGATACTAGATTTAGTATTGATTATTTGTGTCAGGCAACATATGTATGACGCGGCCTATTATGTGTTCACTTTGCTCTTTATGAAGTTGATCTGTGAAATATTAAGTCACATTGTTTGGACAAAGATGCGCGGAGGGAAATACGAACACCATCAAATCCAAAACCACCAAATGATACGTCAAAGCGGCTGTTAGCACGTTAGCGGCTCATCTGTCACACGTTACAGTGACAGAAGACTCATATGCTCGCACCAGAGACGAGAGCCAAAGACGGATGCTCCACTGTGGGTCGGCAAATGTAGAACAGTGACTTCCGCAGAAATCTGGGTCACGCATTGTCACCGCAAATGGAGTGAGCCCAATTAAATGTCCAAAAGTGAGTAAAAGTGAGTAATGAAAGGCGAAATCTACATGAAAAGGTGTTACCAGGATGCAATCTTTTGTCCAAAAGAGGGCCGATAATGACACAAGCTGAACACCTGAATGGACCTACTGTATATATGACAATAATCATATAATATTTTTGGCAGTACGTCGGAAATGTTCTAAGACGTGCCTCCAAACGTCTTTGTTCATTCCTTACGCACACAAATAACTTTAAATATCACTTTATGCCCTTGTTTAATGTTTATTTTATTCAACCTTTTGCAGCTTTATGATCAACTCACTTTTTCAATAACTCTTCCTGTTTCCGTAGCAATCATCAAATCCCCTCCATCTCTTTTCCTCTCATTTCTAAATGTCCCCTTTGAATACATTTATTTTCTTTAACGAACAATTTACAATCATTTTCGTATTTTTATGCCTAGAATCCAGCATCCTAACATTGTGTCACTGGAGGACATCTTTGAAAGTACATCGCATCTATATCTTGTCATGCAGCTGTAAGTAAATACATTCTTATTTATTTGATCTGTTATTTATCTGTCAAGGAGCATCAGCAAGTCTTAGTCTTAGTAAGTTGGGTCAGTTAGTTAATTCATTAGTTTGTTAAAGGTTGGAAAGGAAGTTCACATTGCAGATAAAATGTGACACAAACCAGTTTTCATCCTACAGAATCCTACGACTCTGAAGTGTCTATTGTGGTGAAGCGAACAGGGCAAATACAGACTACTATAATGAGGAAGCACCATTTGTCAATACAAGCGTAAAGTTATCTATATCTAAGTCTTAAAGTTGATAGTTTATCTTTATCCCACTTCAATTCAGTTTAAAATGTAACTTCATTCGCTCTTTCTTGCTTTGCCGTTGTTGTCTCGCAGCGTTTGAAGGTTTCATCTGTTTAATTCTCGTCTTTTCCAGTTCTAGGAAGTGTTACACCCGTAGCATTTCCGCGCTGTAGAAGTGACCTGCGTGTTTACTTTGCAGATTCAAATCAAAATTTAGTACCACATGAAAAGCCGTCTGGGTTACGGTTGAAAAAAATCAGATCTAGGTCACATTTGGGCCATCTTAATATTACAGGGTTTCTCACATCTCCGTTATTTCCATTCTCTCAATAACAATATTCAGACATCAATGCATCATGAATGTGCTCAAATGTGCCTGTAAATGTCTTGGGATTGTACAAAACATGATTGGACCATAAAATTAACCACTAAAGTACAATTGTATCCTTTTTTTGTTCTTTTTTTCTATTCTTTTGCTATCGTTTTTAATAGTTAATTAAATAATAATTGTAGACTATACACAATATATTTTAATTTTGCATCACTCCAGAGCAGTAATTGCAATATTACCGGTAAACTTTTTTATAAATACCGTATTTCCCGGACTATAAGTTGTACCGAGTATAAGTCGCACCAGCCAAAAAATGCATAATAGAGAAAAGAAAAACACATATAAGTTTCACTGGAGTATGAAATGAGGTTGCAAGTGTGAAAATAACAAATAACATCACATATAAGTCAAGTATATCTTATAAGTATAAATATAAGTATAAGTCGCACCCTGGGCCAAAACTATGTAAAAAGGTACGACTTATATTCCTGAAAATATGGTATATATCTCCCACTTCTAATCACATTGTCTTGGTCGTTGTTGATGCGCATGATTTAAAACTTAATTGTCCCTAAAAGCGGGTGTTAAGCGGTTACTGATCCCATTACCAGTTACTTTACAGATAATTGCAAATAGGAACAATTGACCAAGAGCGTTGGAAATCCAATGGGCGATCAATAGTGCGTTGTTGTGGCAGTAACAGTGATTGTGTGTGACAGCGTGTCTGGGGGCGAGCTTTTTGACCGCATCGTGGAGAAGGGCTTTTACACAGAGAGAGATGCCAGCCAGCTCATCCAGCAAATCCTGGATGCTGTCAAATACCTCCACGATATGGGGATTGTCCACCGAGACCTGAAGGTAATGTGGTTTGGCCAACTCCAATCCCATTAGTGTGTAAGAATATCCTTCCTCAGCAGCCTCTTCTGCCCACAGCCAGAGAACCTGCTGTACTACAGTATGGACGAGGACTCCAAGATCATGATCAGTGATTTTGGCCTGTCAAAGATTGAAGGGTCGGGCAGCGTCATGTCCACGGCCTGTGGGACCCCGGGTTACGTGGGTAAGTGTGGAAGAGTACTGAAAAGTCATGGCATTGTGGACTATTGACCGCAATGATATGTTTGATGTGTTGTCGTGGAGGAAAAGCTGGGGGATAGGACCAGGTCTGACACGATAACACATTCTGAAGTGCTACAGATAATGTCACGATAATATGAATAATGCTACGTAATACTACTGACACTAAAACTACAAAACAATACTTTGCTTAATGTACAGTATGATTAAAAACAAATAATTAGTTGAATACTTCCAATATGTTATCTCTCCTTTTCCTCTGTATCTACCTGCGTTGCAACAATGGAATTTTCCCATGTGTGGACAATAAAGGATTATCTTATCTTATCTGAATACAGTACCTTTATAGTTAGGCTAATGAGTTGTAAAGTTTCTAATTTGAACTCTTCTCAGCTCAAATCTTATTGGACTGCAACGAAACAATTAAAAAAATGTCCTGTTGTTGTTGCTATATATATTGAAGTTGATATATAGTATAAATTGTGACACTAACGACCGCAACTAACATTTAGGAATGGGACAATAAACAAAAGTATAGGTAGTTGTGATGAAAATTGGAAGACAATAATAATTCATGGTTCATTTTGTATAATCGTGATCATCACAGGCAGATTGTGCATGATGTTTTCTATTAGACTGTTACTGTTGTCACTTGTAAAAATCACAATTCTACAATAGTTAATTAAACACAGCAATTTTGATAAAGGACTAAATATTGTAAAATATAAATTGCAATTATTTTATTATGTATTTATGCCTCTATAATCACAAAACTGTAGTACCATCCTATGCCCACATGTCTTGCCACTTGATAAATCCAGCCATTTTTTCTTCAATTAATTGATAAGTTGCGAGATATTTTTACTAAATTAGACACATAAAACTGAAATTATGCCGCTTGACAACACTGTAATAAAATAAGAGTACATTTATTCAATCATGTCTGCTATAAAAATGCACTTAAAGAAGTAAAGCTTGTATTCATCACTGTCCATGTAATTCTCTTTTTCGTGTACTGAATAATGTGTATATTGTAAATTCATGTAATACACTTAGACTTTTTATAATACTACAATTCCCCAATGGGTTCAACATTCATTTGTGTCACTCAGCTCAAGTCTCTCTGTTTTGCTGGAGCTGAGCTTTAGCCAATCCTCTCGCACACACTGTGATAAGAGGCTCTTGTATCCACTATGAGAGCACTCTACTGTTGAAGTGACCTGTATATCACCTTACATTGAACAAAGGTTAATATTACTTCAAACCGTTTGTGTTCCAGCTCCCGAAGTCCTTGCCCAGAAGCCGTACAGTAAAGCAGTGGACTGTTGGTCCATTGGAGTCATTTCTTATATTCTGTGAGTAACAGACTTGCCACCATCATGTAATAATCTATATTTAACCTCCTTTTCCATGGGATCGGAGTCTGTTTTTGGGTGTTTCCACTAATCAGTTGTAGCAGACCCCTTTGTTCTGGACCTGAAGTAGGAAAAGCACACACCACACACACACACACACAGCATGGACACACAACGCGAGATAATAGATGTAGAATTTTCCATCTAGTCTTAACAGGGACACCTCCAGCCAGGCCTGGGTCTACAGGGGTGCAAATGGGGGAATAGCAACCTCATTTAAAAGTGTTTGCACCCTCATTTCACACTGCGTTAAATAGGGACTCTTAATGGAAGAGTGTCATCTTTGAAACTCAGATGCACCCTCAGTCAGCCTGACGTTTCCGTGTGGTCAGCTCTATCTGTGATGGTCATTCTACTGTTACAGAACGTGTCCTTCTCTAACATTATCAGCGTCCTTAGTTCAACTCGTCTCACAGACATTCTTAGCTACTATTTAAACAGACATCAGACATCCAGAGTCTCCTCACAACTCTAGGACAACACTTCATTTCCCCAAACAGCAGAGATTTGTGCCCTTGTCTCTGAGCAAACGAGATTGAAGAAGATATTGAAGAGCAAATGAATGGATGTCTCTTATTTTGTCTTACAGGCTATGTGGATATCCTCCTTTTTATGATGAAAATGACGCAAAGTTATTTGAGCAGATTTTAAAAGCGGAGTATGAATTCGACTCTCCATACTGGGATGACATCTCCGATTCTGGTACGGCCTTGTTTATCAAATGTACGTTTAAGAGTGGCACGTGTTTGCAGACCTAAGTTTATGTGACTTTTCAGCCAAAGACTTCATCTGCCACATGATGGAGAAGGATCCGATGAAGAGATACACTTGTGAGCAGGCTCTACAGCATCCATGGTACTGCATTTGATTATGCTCTATAACTGAGGATATACTTAGCAATTGTAATATATTGTATACATATTTCTGATTATTTAACACATTTTCAGCCCTGTAACAACACAAAACACACAACCTCCTCTGGCTGCAAGTGCCATCATCCCAGCAATAGAATATGATGGTACCAAGTTATAGCGTTTAATAGAAATATAAAGAGATTGTTGTTGATTTGACAGGATTTGTGGAGACACAGCCCTGGACAAGAACATCCACGAATCCGTTAGCGCTCAGATCAAAAAGAACTTTGCCAAAAGTAAATGGAAGGTGAGTGTGACTCTGCTAAATGAGGATAGACTGCGCGTTTTGTCCACTCTGCTCTTTTGCCCATTCTCCGTCTCATTTATTCTGGTTTACAGCAAGCGTTTAATGCCACAGCTGTTGTGCGCCATATGCGGAGGCTGCAGCTGGGCACGAGCGTGGAGGGGCCCAGTCAGATCACTCCCACCAGCCCCTGCCACGGACACCTGCTCCCCGAGGAGGAGGAAGAGGAGGAGGAGGAGGAAGAGCTGGGCAGCGGCGAGGAGGAGAGCTGTGAGTAGCACTGTCGTAGTAATTGCACGTACTTAATGTGTTTGGATAGAGTTAGAAATGAGCCATAACTTGTCATCTTTGTAGCCACGTCACCATTAATATTCATTTATGAGTGTTGTCAAAAGTATCGGAAATCTGACACTAATCGATACTAAAATTAGAAACCAGATAATCATTTGAGCATGAATCAATACTGGAAAAAAACACTACAACGAGACCAAATTCGACCTTTCTCTGACAGTTTTAGAATGATATTGCACTTTATTTGAACTAGTATCAAAGCACATGGCACAAAAGTACTATTATATATTGTCTAAAAAAAGAGCCGTTTTTAAATGATCATTGTGGTATTCTTTAGTATCAAGATTGAGTTTGAAATGTTAGTATTGTAACAACACAATATGTATAGAGCCTATTTAATTTTTTAATCACTATAGAAATGACCTTGACCTCTCAATCACACTGTCCATCATTCACACACATACGACAGTGAAGTGTCGCACATCATCAGAGGCCATGGTTTGATGATTCACTGCACAATTAAGTTTCTATTGTTATACCCAAATGTTTTGTTCAGGCAATTAAACATTCAGTACCACACACAGACAAATAAATGTACAACTGCTAGATTTCCCTTTACCACTGCGGGGACATCGGTAACACTTTAGAATAAGGCATGGATACAAGGCATTTATAAATGTTTAGTAATAAATAACTAATCAATTAACAAAATAAACCAATCGTTAACATTGACTAGCCCTAACTTTAACCCTCATCCTAATCCTTGTAGATTAAGTTGTAGATTCACCACCAAATCCACCCAAAACCCTCCCCTCAGCCACATCAAAACCTGCATCTCTACAATAAAATCATGGCTCACTCTCAACTTCCTCAAACTGAACAGTGACAAAACAGAGCTCCTCCTCATTGGCACCAAATCCACTCTCAATAAAACTGGTCCCTTTTCACTCAGCATCGACACCTCGACCATCACCCCCTCTACCCTGGTACGCAATCTCGGTGTCATCATGGACCCCACCCTCTCCTTCACTCCCCATGTCAGCCACATTGTCAAGACCTCATACTTCCACCTCCGCCGCATCGCCAAAATCCGACACTGCCTCACCCTCCCCGCTGCTGAATCCCTCATCCATGCCTTCATCTCCTCCCGCCTTGACTACTGCAACTCCCTCCTCACTGGCATCTCCTCCCATTCCCTCCACAGACTCCAAATGGTCCAAAACTCCGCTGCCCGCCTCCTCACCCACACCCGGTCCCGTGATCACATCACTCCCGTTCTCCGCTCTCTCCACTGGCTCCCCATCAAGCAGCGCATAAACTTTAAAATACTCCTCCTCACCTTCAAAGCTCTTCACCACCTTGCCCCCCCTACCTGTCTGACCTCCTCATCCCCCACCGCCCCTCCCGAGCTCTCCGATCCTCCTCCTCTCTCACCCTGACTGCACCAACATCCCGACTCAAAAGTTTTGGCGACAGAGCATTCTCCCGAACAGCACCCCGACTCTGGAACTCCCTCCCACAACCTGTCCGCCACTCTCCCTCACTCACAACATTCAAATCCCGCCTAAAAACATACCTCTTCACCCAAGCCTATGACCTCCTCTACCCCTAGCCTCCTCTACCCCATTGCCTACACTTCTACCCCCTGTTACATCCCCATCTTTTTCTCTCTACTTCTTCTGTCTTGTTAATTTTATCTGTATATTAATGTGTTCTGTACGTGTTGTCCCCCCTGTCTGTAAATACCCCCCCCCTTTTTTATTATGTTCAGCGTCTTTGGGTCACTGAAAAGCGCTATATAAATAAAAGTTATTATTATTATTATTATTATTAGTTATTGTTTATTTGTCAATGATGAATAAATATACCCTATTCTTAACTTTAAATTATGAACACCCGTTAGGTCTGAACAATCTTGAAAAAAAGTATTGTGATTGTGATTAGATTTACGATTGTGTTACAAAAAATACATTTTGATTCTGTTCAAAGTGCAACATTGAGCGTTAACGTTTGAGAGGAGACTGAAATGACGAAGATATGTTGATCTTTGCAGAGGACGTTTGATTATCTAAATAATCACAGCCTTTGAGCGTTCATAATCGCACTCAAAACTCAAATAAATTAAAATTGCGCTTCCGATTGCGATACATCGTGCAGCCCTAATACGCACAGAGGGTCGTGGAAAGTATCGAAAAACAGATACCAAAACAAATATCGAAACTAGATCACACAAACGGACTTTACCTGAACAGTTTAGGAATGACCTTGAGTTTTTTCAGGACTAAGAAAATATATTTTAGAAGAGTTGTATAAGAAAGTATTATTATTTTGCGTTGATATTGTTAAAAATCTATCAAAATCAGCATGGAGTCTTTTCCTTTGTATCAAAATTGAACACTAACTTACTCAGACTCTAACAAAATCAAAAAACAAAGCAACACCAAATGGACTAAATAAAATACTGCAAAAAAATAAAACTCAGACTGTTTTCCTCCTCTCCGTCCCCAGTGTCCCACTACGAGGACGGGCGCCGCGGGAGCACCGAGGGCAGCGTGGACCGGGACAGTCTCAGGAGCTGCACCTACTGCTGCAGGCCGGCCAGTCGGGTCTGAGCCCTGTCGTCGCGGTAACAGAGCCCGGAAACCCGCCCCGGGATCCCAGTCTGGCCAATTTGAAAACGGTGTGGTGGTGGTGGTCGTCATCAGGCCGTGTCCGTCAGCTTCAGGGGACGTGAAGCTCTTGAACGGGGCGTCGTCTGCATGTGTCTTCATATTAACCTCACGTAGCATGTAGCGGCCCTTTGTCGTGTCCGCTGTTTATAATAATACTCTTTTTTGCTTTAAAATGACAGAAAGTAGCTTCAAAACGACATTATACTACAGCCCTAAGACCAGATTTGTTTTTGGTTTTCCGCTTAAGTTCTCGATTATGACCAGACAGATACAGTAAATGTGCTTGCTTTAAAAAAATAAAAAATAAATAAAGAGTATTGTTGTGTTTTAAACCCTTTCTTGTAAATGTGAAGGTGACATATGTTGAAATCGTGACCCAAAATGTTGTGTTGTCTTGGCCCATGCTTGCCCACTACGGAGAAGCGATCTTGGGGCTCGTAGGCTGCGTTTTCTGGCTCAGACTGGGATCATGACGAGTGGTTTTGTCTCAAAGTGTCTGCATGCTCACGTTGGGAAAGACACGATAGAAAATCAAAAGAACTTATTTTGTTTTATGACTGTTTTGCTGTTCGAGGCTCAAACTGAGATCTTCAAAAAAAAAGAAAACAATCGAAAAGCTACTGAACACTGTCATATGAAAATTGTTGGTGAAGAAGCTTAAAAGTCATTCAGTCACAGTTGTGTTTAAACTACCCCCAGTCATGGCTCATGCCGCGCTCTGATTGGCCGGATCTCAGTTTGGGCGCTCCCCTGCTCTGTGCACCTCTAGTGGAAGACGTTTTGGCCTACTGTCTGCATGACCTGGTACATATTTTTACATAAATGATGATCAATTATAACTCACATGATTATTATTACTCTGTTGTATTGAGAAATTCTGTAATATTGTAATTTTGAACTATATAATGTGAAGTGAGTAACACCTGAAGTAACGTTGTTGACGAGTACAACACAGCACAGTGGACATTTGCTTTGGCCGCGGAGGTCAAGTCTATTGAAGTAACAGTTTGTGTACGTTTATTCACAGCCTGTGTTTTCTGCAGATGCAAATCTACTCAGAATATCCCCCAATGAGACTTTAGGAAGGATATGTTCTCCCTGCTTTCCCTATGGACCTTACCGTACTTAGAAAGAAGATGTTTTTAATGATGATTTTAATATTTTAATGATGCCATAAAAAATCTACTTGAACAAATATGCTGGCCACGCACCTGACTAATGCTGACAGAACTTTATCATATCATATAATAAAGCTCCACATTAAACACTAAAAGAACACCATATGAAACAATACAGATCCTGCTCCATTGTAGTTTAATCAAAGGGGATCTCTGACTGTAAAATATGCAAACAGTGTGTGAAGGGCTCGTGTTAACATTAAGGAGCCAGTGTTAAGACGTGGATCTGGCCCTCTCTGTCCAATGATAATGACCTTTTCTTTACTTTACCTGGGATTTGTTGCCACCCGGGTTTTCTAGAGCTTACTTTACCCATACCAAACACCCAAATGCATAAAGAAACACATGTATATTATATATATAAGTACATATTGTATATCCTTTTGTAAAGACTGTTTTGAGCTACAAATGTATGGATGCAATGCATCATGGGATATTGAACAAGGTGTAAAAAAAAAAAAGATGATTTGTACCCACAGAAAAAACAAATTATAAAACTGAAAATAAAACATCCTTGTCTATGCACTGCCAGTCCGCTCCTTGTCTCAGGTTCAGAATGAAAAAAACTGTGGATCCAGACTTTATATAGCATGTAAAATATGATCTCCTCACATAACTATTATTATATGAAGGGTCAACCCCTTAAACTCACCAAACATAAAACCACAAATTACTCAAAGCATGATGTTTTGATACTTTGTCTAAATATAAAGTGAGGACTTGACCATGTATTTATCAAAAAGATTGTCTCTATTGCCCTCTGCTGGATAAATATTGAATTACAAGAGCATTGTTCAATTCTGGATGCACAAACATTGTCTATTTCGCTCATTGAAATTAGGATTTAAGGTTATGCTGAATTTGCCTTATTTAACACCTTTTTCACCATTTAACAAATTGACCGGTTGGAAGGAATGAAACCTTTTAATAAAAAAAAAAAACGTATTGTATTTATTTGGGTGTGTTGTTATTATTACATAGTCTCTCCCAGATGTGTGCTGGATGCCATATCCCATGCATATTTGTCTTGGGTTGAGCTCAGGAGTTTATTATGACAAGAGGAAGGCAAATATTATTATAAATAATGGACTGGATTTTTTTGTTCCATTTGTCATGCCTTCTTCATACCTAGGGCCTATGTTTTATCTTATGTCTTAAACTGTACATCTGTTCTAAATTAATATAAAATTATTCTTCAACAGCTGACTACCAATTAACATATATATTTCCCTTTGCAACAGCTGCCTTAAATGTATGTTTGCATGAACATTCCACACTTTGCTATAATATTACTACCTGTCTGCAAAAAGTCATAAAGTATTTCAGTTTAAGGTAATTTATGTCGGTGTTAAATAAGCTGCCTTGTATACACATTAATCTAGCAGGCACTTTATTAAGTACACCTTTCTAATGATCTGTGTCGGGCCCACTTGAAACAGAGGCCTTTCCTTCTTTTCTCCAAGTGTCCATACAGCAGTTTCACCACAGGAATAACAATAGGAGTTTGTCAAGAAAACATTGTAAATAAAAAAAATCAAGTGGGAAGTGGAACATACTTTGATTTCAATGGAGAAATTGGTTTAACCACAGACTATCACCAAATAGGGAATATTAAACAAAAAGAAACCTACTCAGATACATGTGAATGACATCAGAGTCTCATCAAAGACCTTTACTATTGGGTTTACATTATTTGATTATACAATTGAAGATTGTGACGGACACTTTTGATGAGAGAAAAATCCAGAATTTTAGGTTTTACTGGACAAATAATATCACATATCACAAATGATACTTTTTGACATTTTGACATTGACATTTTATGTATTCCTTCAAAGGGGATTAATAATACAAATTTAAAATAAATACATAAACATTCCATTTTGTCCACCTTGGGAAGGCAAAATATTAAATGGAAGCTATAAACCACTTACTTTCAGTCAAATCAACCATTCTGGGAAGAATCAGGGTCAGAAAACACCCATAAGCATTGTTTTTAAAAGCAAGTTTTCATTTTATTACAAGTCCCTATTTTGAGAGACATTAGCTTCAGCTTTGAAAAAGGGGATTAGTCAAAACCCAACGGATGCTCAGTCTTGTGTGTGTCAGTCCAGACGTCCAACAGCAGCTTTACTCCTTCACTTATTTACCAAAGACGAGGTGGGATTTGAAATCTGATTCCTGAGCGTGTGTAGCACTCCCTACTTATGATTAGAGACAATAACAATAAGATAACAGAGGCCTAAACTACAGATAACAATAAGATAACAGAGACCTAAACTACAGATAACAATAAGATTACAGAGGCCTAAACTACAGATACCAATAAGATAACAGAGGCCTAAACTACAGATAACAATAAGATAACAGAGACCTAAACTACAGATAACAATAAGATAACAGAGGCCTAAACTACAGATACCAATAAGATAACAGAGGCCTAAACTACAGATAACAATAAGATAACAGAGACCTAACAATAAGATAACAGAGACCTAAACTACAGATACCAATAAGATAACAGAGACCTAAACTACAGATAACAATAAGATAACAGAGACCTAAACTACAGATAACAATAAGATAACAGAGACCTAAACTACAGATAACAATAAGATTACAGAGGCCTAAACTACAGATAACAATAAGATAACAGAGACCTAAACTGCAGATAACAATAAGATAACAGAGGCCTAAACTACAGATAACAATAAGATAACAGAGACCTAACAATAAGATTACAGAGGCCTAAACTACAGATACCAATAAGATAACAGAGACCTAAACTACAGATAACAATAAGATAACAGAGACCTAAACTACAGATAACAATAAGATAACAGAGACCTAAACTACAGATAACAATAAGATTACAGAGGCCTAAACTACAGATAACAATAAGATAACAGAGACCTAAACTGCAGATAACAATAAGATAACAGAGGCCTAAACTACAGATAACAATAAGATAACAGAGACCTAACAATAAGATTACAGAGGCCTAAACTACAGATACCAATAAGATAACAGAGACCTAAACTACAGATAACAATAAGATAACAGAGACCTAAACTACAGATAACAATAAGATAACAGAGACCTAAACTACAGATAACAATAAGATAACAGAGGCCTAAACTACAGATACCAATAAGATAACAGAGGCCTAAACTACAGATAACAATAAGATAACAGAGACCTAACAATAAGATAACAGAGACCTAAACTACAGATAACAATAAGATAACAGAGGCCTAAACTACAGATAACAATAAGATAACAGAGACCTAAACTACAGATTCTCAGCTTCACAAAGACTTGTTTATGCTCCAAAGGTTCAGGAACATCTTCAGTTTGAATTCAGAATCAGAATAAGTGTCAGAAAAGGTTTATTTCCATTGCTAATGAATTGAGAGACATTTTAGTCAGACGTTTTAGGGAAAATCAGCCTGCATGAAGGAACTATTTGTTTTGAAGACTTAATATCCCTGGCATTTAGATTTGATGTAATTTAACCATTGAAAGTGTGTAATGATCTAACTTTTTCCACTTTATTCCAAAGGTTCAACCATGAGATTTTCTAAACCAACCAAAATTGTTGGCCTAACCCTGAATAGATTATAGTACCGCTGGTAATTAATTAGCAGTTTCACACCAGTCAAGTTGCTGTGGAAACATAGCTAACCTGTCTAACCTGTCATATGCCCTTGAGAAGTAAACAAGGCACGCATCATTCAAATGTATTTATTGTTCAGTGTTATATTTGTGTTGCACCGAACCGAAGTTCCTATGTCCGTGAATCCTGTTCATTGATAAATGGCAATAAACTTATTCTGATTCTGATATCATAACGTCACACTTTTAAATACAATATCATGGCAGGTGTGTGTGTGCGTGCGTGTGAAGTGTGTGTGTGTGTGCGTGCGAGTGCGTGCGTGTGCGTGCGTGTGAAGTGCGAAGTGCAAGTGTGTGTGTGTGCGTGCGTGTGTGTGCGTGTGAAGTGTGTGTGTGTGTGTGCGTGCGTGTGCGTGTGAAGTGTGTGTGTGTGCGTGCGTGCGTGTGTGTGCGTGTGAAGTGCGAAGTGCAAGTGTGTGTGTGTGTGCGTGCGTGTGTGTGCGTGTGAAGTGTGTGTGTGTGTGTGTGCGTGCGCGTGCGTGTGAAGTGTGTGTGTGTGCGTGCGTGCGTGCGTGTGTGTGCGTGTGAAGTGCGAAGTGCAAGTGTGTGTGTGTGCGTGCGTGCGTGTGTGTGCGTGTGAAGTGCGAAGTGCAAGTGTGTGTGTGTGCGTGCGTGTGTGTGCGTGTGAAGTGTGTGTGTGTGTGTGCGTGCGTGTGCGTGTGAAGTGTGTGTGTGTGCGTGCGTGCGTGTGTGTGTGTGCGTGTGAAGTGCGAAGTGCAAGTGTGTGTGTGTGCGTGCGTGTGTGTGCGTGTGAAGTGTGTGTGTGTGTGTGTGTGTGTGTGCGTGCGCGTGCGTGTGAAGTGTGTGTGTGTGCGTGCGTGCGTGCGTGTGTGTGTGTGTGTGTGTGTGTGTGCGTGCGCGTGCGTGTGAAGTGTGTGTGTGTGCGTGCGTGCGTGCGTGTGTGTGTGCGTGTGCGTGCGTGTGCGTGTGCGTGCGTGTGTGCAGAGCTGCAATGATGCGCTGGGGCAAAGCTGCAGTGGAGCATAAGGCTTCAGCCTCAGAGGAGACGAGCTCAGAGGGATGTGGTCCTCAGACTATGAGACAAATCACAAGTGACAGCGCCAAGTGTTGAGTGAATCCAAACTATGCTGGATGTGGGAGATTAGCAGTGACCCCACCGGCCCCGTCACACCAGCGGCCCCGTCACACCACCGGCCCCGTCACACCGGCCCTGTCACACCAGCGGCCCCGT
The DNA here is from genome assembly GCF_026437365.1 of Eucyclogobius newberryi. Lineage (NCBI taxonomy): Eukaryota > Metazoa > Chordata > Actinopteri > Gobiiformes > Gobiidae > Eucyclogobius > Eucyclogobius newberryi. The sequence continues at coordinate 25,427,048 of NW_027315823.1, read as the reverse complement.
CACACCACCGGCCCCGTCACACCGGCCCTGTCACACCAGCGGCCCCGTCACACCACCGGCCCCGTCACACCGGCCCTGTCACACCAGCGGCCCCGTCACACCAGCGGCCCTGTCACACCAGCGGCCCTGTCACACCACCGGCCCCGTCACACCACCGGCCCCGTCACACCAGCGGCCCTGTCACACCAGCGGCCCTGTCACACCAGCGGCCCTGTCACACCAGCGGCCCTGTCACACCAGCGGCCCTTTCAAATCCCATCACTGAACCGTCGCGCAGCGGAGTGTCTGTAAGAACCCGGTGAGAAAATACTTGAAACATTTTGATTGTTATTCATGTTTTTGTTCATCAAATACTTATTTCTTCTTTTCTTTATTCAAATGGATTAATTCAAATGTAGTAAATATCTATTTAAGTTACCATGAGCAAGAGAGAAGTAGTTTTTAAGTTAAAAGCTTCAACAAAAACGTTTATATGCATTTGCAACACGAGGGGCACTATGTAACTTTTCTGGTGACGGGTTTACCACTATCTCGTCGGGTTTACCACTATCTCGTCTCCATGGAGATGTTATACAGCATCTCCATAGCTTGTGTTGTGGATTTTCTATTGAAAGACTTAAAGAGTAAAAAGGAAAACTTGAGCAGTTATCTTTAGTCCAATGATGCGCACAGGTAAAGTCAAAACAGGAAGTACACGTTATACCACACCAGGAAGCCGGAATACCATGTCTACAGTAAGGCAAGGCAAGGCAAGGCACGCACAAGTGACAGCGCCAAGTGTTGAGTGAATCCAAACTATGCTGGATGTGGGAGATTAGCAGTGACCCCACCGGAAAGACTGGACTGTGGAGTACTCAATTCAAATTGACACAACTAACATTATAGTGAAATTCTGGACCGCCCGCATCGCGGATCAGGACATCGCAATGTACCTGCGCAGATTCTGCAATATAATCCAAATGTCCAAACCAGTGGATAAATTTGGCATATGGTACGGAATACGTAAATATAAAGTTAAACTGTTGAAAGACTCTAATGGACATTATGTTAATATTCCTAACTCCATCTCACTCGGTCCCTACAACGGCCGCATCATCTACCCCGGACAGATCAACTCCTGCTTCATCTGTCAGTCCCTCGACCATCAGGTGAGACAATGTCCACTGGTGAAGTGCTGGAGATGTGGGAATAATGGACACAAGGCCAAGGACTGTGAGTCTGAAGCTCTGTGCTCCCTGTGTGGGGAACATGGTCACACATATTTCACCTGCCCCAGCTCACACTACAATAAGTCCAGAGCACCGCCCACAAATACACAAGCAGACACTGATAACACCCGGATGTCTTATGCACAAGCCGCAACAGTCCAGCCATCCAATCTGACCACAGAGCAGCCTGTTACAAAGCCACTCCACAGCAAACAACCCAGACCTAAGCCCAGCTCCACATCTGAGCATCCTGACCCCCGCCCGCCTCTGCCGCCCTCTAGAGGCTCGGAGGTGCAGCGCCAGCCAGGGCTCTCTCGAGGCGCCTCCACTGAGCGCAGTAACCGGTCCGAACAGCCGCCGACTGCGACCAGTGGCACCGGGAATTCGCCTGAACGCAGTGCCCGGCCTAAAAAACCGCCGCCTGTGATCGGTGCGCAGCCTGGTAAAACCAAGCCGCCGGAGACAAGCTCCCGACCCGCTTCTACAAAGCTCCCTCCTGGAGCCAACGTAAATACAACCATCTCCAAGCCGACACCAGAGATCTGTGCCCGGCCTCCTGACCCGCCCTCCAACTGTCCGGAGCAGGATTTACACTCTGAACCACTAATAATTGATGACTCCGACTCTACGCTCTCAAATATGCCCCCGTTACCATCCTCAGACGACTCACACGAACCCCAGGGTGAAGGTGAGGAGTCTTCACTAAGTATTTCTGAAAGTGATCATGAGCAGCAATACGAGAGTGCGAGTGAGAGCCCGAGCTCTGAGATCAGCTCCGCCTCAGAGATCCAGAGCAGCAGATCTCCTCTGCCCCCTGAGAGGGCACAATCCGACTCCTCTGTCACCCCAGAAGGTATTTATCCCCCCACTGATTTTATCCTGGTGAATGGGAAACGTAAAAAGAAAAGATCCAGAAACAGTAACAATAAGAAAGTTGATAATAAAGTCTCCCCTGACATTAAACCCCAATGACAACTCTAACTGTGGCCACATGGAACCTGAGAGGGATTCAGTCGACCAAATACAGACAACCTAAAATAGACTTCCTGTTAAAAACAAACTATGATGTATTGTGTTTACAAGAGTTGCGCCTAAAAACTCCAAATGACGTGGAAGATGTCAATAATCTTTGGAAAAAAGGGAAATCTGTTGTGTCCATTGGGGAGGAAAGTGCTGATGGTGTTGGGATATTTTTTAAAAATGATGACGTTGAAATGATAAAACAAAGGGTCCTAATGCCTGGAAGGCTCCTGTTGGTAGACTGTTTTTATAGAAATAACAAATATAGAATTATCAATGTTTACACTGCACAGGCAAGAAATAGCAAATGTACATTATTCCGGAAGTTAAAAGAATGTTTACTTGTTAGTTATAATGTAATTTTATGTGGTGATTTTAATACTGTGACAGACGTGAAAGACAGAATAGCAAACACTCCAACACAAATGACCAAAGAGGGAAAACTTTTAAAAGATGTCACTGAAGATTTAATTGATGTTTACAGAGCACTGTACCCCAATAATATTGATTTTACACGTTTCGACACCAAAACCAAAACTCGAATTGATCGTATTTATACTTCTTCAAATATTAAAGCTTTTAACTATAAAACAATATTAACTGAATTCTCTGACCACTTGATCGTCCAGACGTCGTTCACTCACGGCCGTCTGAACAGAAAGGATACTGGAAAGTTAATAATCAATGTTTTCAAAATGTACATGCAATAAATGAAATAAAACTAGAAATCCATAGAATAATCTCTTTAAAATGTTTAACCAACTCCTACATCTCTCTCTGGGAAATGTTTAAATCAAGAATTAAACGTTTTCTTAAAAATCAAAGTAAAGAATTAAACAAAATAAAAAATGCATATTATGATAATTTAATTACTGAGTACATAAATCTGAAACACAATCCTGATAATAATGATGATATAACTAAGATCAAAGAAATAAAATCTCATATTAAACAGATTAATTCTGAATTATTATTTAACATAACTAAAACAACAAATATTGACAATAATGGAAATATTGATCAAGCTGTTTTAAATTACACCAAAGAATTAAAAGATAAATTTATTGCTTCTGTCCAAGCCCCAAATGGCTCCATTATTTCAGAAGAGAAAGAAAAACGTGAAACAATAAAATATGTGCAGAAAACTACAAAAGAATAAACCCAAATGATTTCGATGTTCAAACAATATTAAGAGACGTCCCCACGTACAGCCACCTGGACTTCAACCCGCTCACTCAAGAAATACAAGAGTCAGAAGTCAAACAGGCAATTTTACAACTAAATCGAGGAAAATGTCCTGGTCCAGATGGACTTTCCTCCGAATTTTATCAATTATTTGTAAATGATATAAGTGAACTTTTAACTCGTGTGTATAATGAGGGTCTGTCCCGGGGCTGTTTGGGGGACACTCTCTACGAAGGGGTCATGAATTTATTGTATAAAAAAGGAGACAAATGTGATATCAATAACTACAGGCACTTAACAATTATGAATACTGATTATAAAATACTGGCAAAAATTATTGTAACGAGAATGAACGATGTACTCGAAGAAATAATTGAAAAGGAACAAACGTGTGCGATTAAAGGGCGGGTCATGTGGGACAATCTATGCACTTTAAGAGAAGTTTTGAATTTAAATAAGGAAGACCAGAATTTTTATGTTTTAGGCCTAGACCAAAAAAAAGCCTTTGATTTTGTGTCACAGGAATATTTATGGAACGTATTGTCTAGATATGGTTTTCCCACAGAATTTATTAATATGATCAAATGTTTGTACTTTAAATCCACTGTATGTATTAACGTAAATGGTGTTTTAACTAAATCGTTCAATGTGTGTCGTGGGGTAAAACAGGGATGTCCTCTGAGTGCAGCACTTTACATTATAGCCATTAATCCACTAATATCCACTATCAATAAATGTACAAATATCGAAGGAATAGATCTTCATGACTCGTTTAAAGTTAAAGCTATGGCCTATGCAGATGACATCACTGTGATTATTCAAAACCAAACGGAAGTAGAACACTTAAACTCAATTCTTAAAATCTATGAAAATGCTTCAGGCGCGAAACTAAATCTCAATAAAACTGAAGCCGTCTGGATCGGAGAGGAAAACAGAAAAGTCATTATAAACATAAACCCTCAAGAAGAAATCAGAGTATTAGGATTAATTATATGCAACAACAGCTCTGACAGAAACTGGAAACTAAAAACTGATCAAACGAAAGAAGAATTTAAAAAATGGGAAAACAAAAAGACGACTTACCAACTAAGAATAAATATAATTAAAATGTTTATTCTCTCAAAACTAATATTCCTAGCTACAATCTTTCCTCCTCCAAAACAAACTGTACAACATCTAACTAAACTGTGTGTAAACTTCATCTGGGGCACGACTCGTGAAGTGACAAAACGACATTTATTATTTAAAGATAAAAGTGTCGGCGGTTTAGGAGCAACTAATTTGGAAGTTAAATTTACAATAACCTTCATAAAAAACACTTCTCTGGCCATTGCCCGAGGGGCTCCTTGGGTGGGGGACCTCAAACTGTGGAAAAGGCGGTTTGGGAGGGCACGTAAAGGCCCCGCTTACAAACTTCTATACGGTGATTTTACTGACAAACATAAACTGGATTTTAATGGATTAACATCTAAAATGCTGTACAATTTAATAATAGAAACACTTTATGGGGACATGCTGATTTTTAAACAATTAACCGAAAATCAATCTATAAATGTAATAAAACGACTAAATAAATGCTCTGATCAAAGCATCAGAGACAAAAGGTGGCTAATGGCAGTGAACAGACTCCCTGTGCGAGCTGTTGTGTCGTGGAGCTGTTATGTGACAACTAAATTATGTCCCATGCCCAATTGTGAAGAGGAAGAGACTCTGGAGCACCTTCTCATGGACTGTTATAGAACTAAGGAAATATGGGACCGTCTAAAAACAATAGGACTCAATTTCCACTTGAATTACTGCTCCGTGGTGTACGGTCACTTACAGGAATCCTTCACCCCAAAGCGAACAGAACTTTTTCAGCTCATCATCTCCATCTGTACAATTCAGATATGGAAAACACGGACAAAGTGTATCTTTCAACAAACTTTTATTAACAGTTCAACTGTATTCAGACGGATAATCACTGAACTCAAGAGACGAAGGACACTCAACACGTCCTTTTCCTGGGACATCTTGAATTTATAATTGTATTTGTATATAGATATGTACTTCTGAAATTTTGTATACACTGTAAATTTATGTAAACATGTGAAACTTTAATAAAGTTGTTTAAAAACGCAAGGCAAGGCAAGTTTATTTGTAGAGCACATTTCATACACAAGGCAATTCAAAGTGCTTCACACAGCAGGAAAAATGCATTCAAATCACAAAGAAATTACAGAAACAGAAATACAATAAAATTAACTAAATTAAAAATTATCAATCCAACTGATTTTCTAAACTAATAAAATCACAAACAAAAGAGAAGAGTGCAAAGAAAAAATCCTTTCCGTCATATGCGCAGCTAAACAAAACTGTTTTTAGCTTGGATTTGAACATTGTCAGAGTAGAAGCCTGTCTCACATCTTCAGGAAGACTGTTCCAGGTTTTAGCTGCATAAAACTGAAACACAGATTCCCCATGTTTTGTCCTGACTCTGGGCACCAGCAGGAGGCCGGTCCCTGAGGTCCTCAGAGTCCGAGATGGTTCATATGGCACTAACATATCCAAGTAAAGAAACTGGTTCACACAAGTAAGATTAGCTTCATAACAGTTTAATTGTTCTTTGTCCTATAGTAACAACTACTTTGATATGACAACGGGGAGCAAACATTTAATATCTGGACATTGAGATTGTGAAATACAAGGATAGCATGACATTTATCATAACACTGGTGACAACACAATTGGTAAATAATCAGCCAAACATAGACACAGCAGTCGACAGCGTTAAGGAAGTGATATAAAGTAAGTAAGTAATACGTATATAAAGTGTACCTGGGACTGTGAAGTTAATAACATTCTATTTTCTAATGTTTTAAAAGGTTTTGTCGCTACAGCTTCAATCTTTTTAATGGCGATGTCTACAGCCAAGTCTCTGTCACTAAAAGCATGTTATTTGGAGTCGAAGAAAGTTGAGAAAATGCCATGACTTTTCAGCACCGTACCTGCTTCTACATCCAATACAGCGGTGGTTAATTCTCAAACTCTCTCCCCTTGGTATCATTTTATATAGATAAATGTCAAACGAGAACTGTCAAGAAGACTCCTGAGTGGTAATATCCCTGAACATAACACGGTGAGCGTCTACAGGCTGTTCTTCGGAACGCAGCCGGAGATCTCCACCACTTCGGGCCAGTCCCCGTACGGGTTTGTCGCCGGGTCGTTTACAGATATCTGACAAAAGAAAGCACGTCGAGCATGTTTCCAGTCTTTGCTTCATATCAAAATAGATGGCTTCTATTGACCCCCCCCCCCCACACACACACACACACACAAGAACAGACAGAATTGCAGTCAACGCCGGCACTGACCTTTTCAAACTGGCTTTTTCTATTGGCTCCTGTTCTCCCGGCAAACACCCAGTTGTCTTTGCTTTTCAGTGTCTTGATCAAAGTGCTCCCCATGCTTTCCAAAACGTCCATTATTTCATCCGTCATTCTGCCAAGAATATTTTAGAGACGGAATAAAAGGCGCAGTTTTAGATTTAAAAAAATCTCTTTTTTTCTTCTTTTTACAACAGTAGCTTCTCACTTTGGTGTCACATCATTAAACGAGGCGAGCAAAACAATCCTCCCCAGTTTAATCTTTGTGAGGTGCGCCAAAATGTCTGCCGATCCTGTCAGAGAAGGCACAAGTTATCAAAGGTTGAGTTGTTGTCGTTTTTTCATTCATCACATTCGCAAGACATGGCAGAAAGTGTATACAGAACCAATGCATGTAGAATTACGTCTATGTTGTGTTTGTCAAGCAAGTCACTGGCACATTGAGAGAGCGTTATCCACATTCAAACTAAATCAAGGAGCACAATAAATGAAATAAAGCTGTCTAACTTACGGCCATCCTTAGAGTTAAGAAATGAAACGTCATCCACAGATCCATTGTTCCCTGCAAAGAAATACAGACTTGTTCATCTAGCTGTGAATCACATTTGGCTCGAGCCATTCCATGGAATGGAATGCGACGAGTCTTTGTTTCTTGGCACGGTTTCTTCTTCTTATTAATATAGTTATTTTAGTTTTGCATGGTAAAATTTTGCCACAACTCGGGCTTTTTTGACCCCCTGAACATTAATGAATGTCACACATGGGACATAGACGCGATCGGCTCGGCCCGAACTCCAATAAAATGGAGGTTACGAGAACGCCTGTTGCAGCAGTGCCGAGTAGTTCAAAAAAGAAAAAACATGAAACTCTTAATCTTTGGCCTCGGCACATGAGACTTAGGACAGTGATAGAGCTACCTTTGACCTCTGACCTTTGAGGAGTAAAACACACCTGGCAGCATCGCTCTATGATAAACAGGAAGTCAGCCATGTCGAATCAAAGTGGCACCGCCACGCTTGACTTTTTTTTTTTCAAAATCGTACTTGTCCTAAGTTTTTTGTCCGATCAAGCTCAAAACAACACTTTTTGCATCTAAAGACATTGTAATTTAATAAATATTCAAAAGAATGTTGATATTCTTTGCGGTCTCTGCGTAACACGCCCTCAAAAGAGGCTTAATTTTCTGTTTTTTCAAGGACAAGTCACGCCTAATGGAATTGATCTACGGAGCTCATATTTCACTCACTAATGCGTTTTTATGATCTGATTGGAAATAAATAATACCCATGTAACAAATTGACTCTATAGCGCCCCCTACCCATTGTGTGAAACACTCAACATTGTCTGATTTGTGTGAAACTCATGGGTTATATTCTACTCGAGACGCCATGAAAAAAGTGCATTTTGATCCAAGATGGCGCCTGTGTTCGGCCACGCCACTGCTCGACTCTTGTTATGCCGCTTATTTGTGACGATCGTTACATCGTGTGCAGTTTTATCAGCCCAGACATTAGTCTGTTGTGTGTCTGCTGTGCGGGTTTATGACCGTGGCGCACTTTTCCGCATCAAAGCGACGATGGAGTCGCTTTTCGACACATGGGACAGGTACAAACAAGCCTTTCCGCCACCTCTTGTTTGTCCACCCAACTCACCTGACGTTTTGATGCTGTCCCGAGGCCCGGGGAAGAGGAGGAAGCAGAGGAGACGAGGCACAAGGTCTGGTGTGCAAGTCAAGCGCAGACGAGCCTTGTGTTCGGAGCACACGAGCCTGGGCTTTGGGAGACGTGCTCGGTGCTTGCGCCTGGTCCCGCTCCTCGATGTTTGCGGCTGTTCGCCGTCGCCGTCTTTCCCGGAGCCTGCACGGGCCATCGCGGCTGCTTTCCCGGAGCCTGTCTGTGTCATCGCGGCTGTTTTCCCGCCGCCTGCACGGGCCATCGGGGCCGGGATGTGGCGGCTGTTTTCCTGGAGCCCGCGCGCCGCTGGAATTATGAGCGCTGGGGTCCACCGTCCGCTTCCTTGTTTTCGTCGGCTTACCGGCGAAACAGATGGGAATCACGTGACCGTAAGGCGTGCCTGGCTCGGCTTGTTGAATGCCCGTTCAATTGCCAACAAAGCGTTCTCCTTGAATGAACTTTTTACAAGACAAAACCTTGATTTCATGTGTCTTACGGAGACATGGCAGAGAGAGGGTGAGTTTATTCATCTAAATGAACTCTGCCCACCTGGCTGCTCCGTTTCTGCGATGCCTCGCCCTGTTCGACGTGGAGGAGGTCTGGCAGTTGTGTCCCAGGACCGTTACATGTGTAAAGTTATCGACTCACACACTTTCACTTCCTTTGAATCACAGATGATTAAGGTTGGTTCTTCAAGTCCTTTTTACTGTGTTTTAGTCTACCGGCCCCCTGGTCCTGCTGCTGTCTTTAGTGACTATTTATCTTCTATTATAAAGCTGGAAAATATTTTAATTCTTGGGGATTTTAACATTTTTGGTCGATGGCTCATCATGCCCTGCAAAGGATCTTTTAACCTTGACCGAAACATTTAACTTTGAGCAGCATGTCTCAGGTCCCACTCACCAAAAGGGACACACTCTAGACCTGGTGTTTTCACTTGGCCTGAGTGTTACTAACCTCTGTGTGGAGGATGTCCATATGAGCGATCATAGCTGTGTTTTATTTGAATTGAACTTTTCTCCTGAGCCGGTGGCCTCTAACATCAGGTCTCAGAGGCGCATTATCACTGCAAATACAACCGTCCAATTTTCTGCTGTATTTGATCCTCATTTGTTTATGAATTGTCTTGATGTGGACAGTTTAATTAATTCCTTTAACAGCCAATGTTTATCCATTTTAGATCAGGTGGCACCCGTAAAATCCACTGTGTCATCACAGAAAAAAGCTTGTCCTTGGATAAATGAAGATATCCTAAACCTAAAGAGACTATGTCGGAAAACTGAGCGTCTGTGGAAAACCTCCAGTCTTGAGGTCCATAGGTTACACCTCAGAGAGCTTGTGTCATCTTACAATGAAATGATGGAAAGTTCCAGATCTGATTACTTCCGCCAGCTAATAACATCCAACAAGAAAAACCCCAAAGTGTTGTTTGACACTATAAATTCTATTGTTTGTCCTTCAGCTGCAGTGACTCCTGTTTCCTGCAAAGCTGACAGCAATGAATTCCTCAGGTTCTTTATCGATAAGATCAAGATGATCAAAGACCAAATCCCACTCCCTTTGTCTGATAAACCTGTTTCTGTGGAGCCTGTTTCCCAAAACTGGTCTTCTTTTAAGCCTGTCACTCTAGAAGACATCTCAGCTCTGGTGACCAAGATGAAACCCTCATCTTGTACATCAGATGCCCTTCCCTGCAGGCTCTTCCTCAAAGTGTTTGATGTTATTGGCCCCTGGGTTACCAAAATGGTAAATCTCTCTCTTTCTACTGGTGTGTTTCCTGGTCCATTTAAACATGCCATAGTTGAGCCTTTACTGAAAAAAACAAACTTGGACGCGACAGACCCCAAAAGTTTCAGACCCATATCAAAGCTCCCGTTCATGTCCAAGATCCTAGAGAAGGTGGTCTCTGAACAATTGTCCGATTTCCTTGATCAGTCAAACATTCACGACTCTTTTCAATCTGGTTTCCGCAAACATCATTCTACGGAAACCGCATTGTTGAAAGTGTCCAGTGACATTATGATGTCTGCTGATTCTGGAAAATGCACTGTTCTAGTTCTGTTGTTTGTCTGCAGCCTTTGACACTGTCGACCATCATATCCTGTTGAACAGACTGAGGGACCTGATTGGACTATCGGGGTCAGTTCTTCATTGGTTTTCCTCATATTTATCCGGTCGGAGCTTTAGTGTTGCTGCAAACCAAATAATGTCCGACTCAGCTGATCTGTTGTGTGGAGTTCCTCAGGGCTCCGTCTTGGGTCCCGTCTTATTTCTGCTTTATATAATTCCCCTGGGAATGATCATTAAAGAGTTTAGTGATGTGTCCTATCACCTGTTCGCTGACGATATTCAGCTATATTGCTGTTTTAAACCTTCTGAGATCCAGAAGCTGAAATCATTGGTCAGTTGTTTAGTGCAAATAAAACAATGGCTGAGTAAAAACTCCATCCATCCATCCATTTTCTACCGCTTGTTCCCTTTTGGGGTCGCGGGTGACTGGAGCCTATCCCAGTGACTTCGGGCCTTAGGCGGGGTACATCCTGGACAGTGGCCAACTTGTCGCAGGGCCAACACAGAGACATAGACATGACAGACACCTTGCAGCTAAATGCTGACAAAACAGAAACTCTGATTATTGCCCCTGATGATGCCATTCCAGGGATAAACCAGTACTTGGGTGTTTTAGGCCAGACTGCTAAACCAAGTCTTAGAAACTTGGGTGTTGTCTTTGACAAAGACATGTCTTTAGAGCACCACTCCAAGCTGTTGACGAGGAACTGTTTCTTTCAGTTGAAGAAAATCTCTAAGCTCTGGAAAATGGTGTCTCAAAATGACCTGGAAGTTATAATTCATGCATTTGTGTCTTCACGTTTAGACTATTGTAATAGTTTGTTTTCCTGTTTTAACAAGAAGGAACTCTCTCGTCTGCAGCTGGTCCAGAACTCTGCAGCGAGGATCTTGACCCGCACAAATAGAAGGGCCCACATTTCACCCATTCTTAAAGCCCTTCACTGGCTGCCGGTCTCCTACCGGATACAGTTTAAAATTCTTGTTTTAACTTTTAGAGCTTTAAATGGTCAGGTCCCTCTGTACATCAGCGATCTGATTAAACCATACGCTCCCTCTCGCTCACTAAGGTCCTTGGACCAGAAACTGTTGTTGGTTCCTCGCACCCGTTTTCGGACCAGAGGAGACAGATCCTTCCAGGCTGTTGCCCCCAGACTCTGGAACGATCTTCCGTTCTCCCTACGGTCACTGGACTCAGTTACTGCTTTTAAGGGTCAGCTTAAAACCTTTTTATTTAGTCAAGCCTTTTAAATGCACTTGTTTTACGGACTGATTTTTCTGTATATTGTTGTATATGTATTGTTCACTGTAAGTTTTTTGTGTTTTTATTGTTTTATTCTGTGTTTTGTGAAGCACTTTGTGACCTCTGTCTGTGAAAGGTGCTATATAAATAAAATTTACTTACTTACTTACTTACTTACTTACTTACATTACAGATATTGTGTATTTTCACAATTGGCCAGCAGGGGCGCAATGAATGCCTTCACTTCCTCTTCCTCTTTTATTTTGATGGGACATTTCCTCTCGTGCTGCATTTGAATTATTATTCTTTAGACTTTATTCTTTAGGCTTTATTCTTTAAACTTTATTCTTTAGACTTTATTCTTTCTGCCACAACTCGGGTATTTTTGACCCCCTGAACATCAATGAAAAGTCACGGGTCACTGAGGCTCTCTCTCTTTCTCCCTGCTCAGGTCTGTGTTCAGCACAATCTTGCAATTTGTCAGAACAAACTAATATTTGAATCGCAAACTACGCAATCACCAACGGTGAATTACTGAGCTTCGTTTGGTATGCCGCAAAACGCAGCAGAAAACATGGACGGGCGGGAAGGCGAGAGTCATCATCGCCCCTACCGCGGCTTTAGTTGAGTTTGTTTCTGTGCCATAAAAAAAAGACTGCTTAACTGCTTTGTAACATATTTTGCATTGAAAATTGTATTGTATTAAAAGTGATTTTTTATAGTCTTTGTGATACTATCTGAATTGTTATCAAGCATTAAGGCTTTTCCTTAGTATCAAAGGCAAGTTTCCGGTTGATTTTTCACATTGACATGTAGTGAGACAAACGCATGGATAAGTCTTATTTAGAAACTATACTTTTGATTTTGGCTATATGTTTTAGATGGTAAAAAGCTGCTGATATGATTTGACGTGGCTCAAGTCTGTCCATTATTCCACCGAGATTTTGATTTGTCGTTTTTTTAGAGCGAGACTCTGGAGGTGACTGCTAACACTTTCTCTTTATTTCTATGGGCCGAAGGTGATGATTTCAGTCGTGTCTGAGTTTAACAAAAAGGTCTACAACTGCATAAATATTTGGATTGTTACTGAACAGGAAGATCAGCATTGTTATAATTCCTAATCAAGGAGAGTCGGTGCATAACATCTTCACAAACACATTCACTTCAGACTTTTGCATCGTTGACGTTAAAATGTCAATATGAGACTTTTCTGATGCCGCCTGCTTGTCTCAGATGCTATTGCTTTAAGAGAATGTTCCACTGCATGGCATTTTTAAACACATCTATCTCCATGGAGACCAAGCAACCAGAGTTACAGGCCAGCTCTGTGGGGAGTGGCGACAATGCGACAATTGCAATTAAAAATACTTGAATAAATGCCAGATAGGTTAGTTTAATGCCATGCTGTGGAATCAATAATATCGCCATGGAGACAAGCAGGGGGCAGACCTTCCACCAGAAAAGTTACAGAATAATAACTATGGCCTTACCGTCTACCACTACAATGTTCAGTCCTGCTCCCACATTGTCACGAATGGGGCTCATTAATCTGAGGACGTAGCAAAAAAAAAACATACACTTAATTACTTTTCATAGACACAATAAACAACACACGTGCGTACTTTTGACCGTCGAAACATATCGTGGGCCCCACAACATTAGCCGCACCACTTTTGAGGCGCACAGCGAAGGCCCCCGGCTCGCAGTCTCTCTCTAAGTTGCATTTGATTGTCTCTCTCTGAGTCGCTGAAACAAAACTGTCAGTTCAGAGACAAAAGTTCATCCGCGCAAAGAAAACGTGCAGACACTGACCTGATGCTTCTGGCTCAGAATAATCCATTCCTGAAATACATCTGTCCATGAGCTCCTTTTTTTTTTAAAGGCAGTAAAACATGTGCAAAATAGGAGGCGAGACTTACCCCAAAGATCCCTTGCTGTTTTCTGAACATTTAACGTGTTGTTGGTGATAATCCACGTCACCAGAATAACAGAAATAACAAGAGAGACAAGCTGCACAACCGCTGTCAAACCAATAAGTGAGCGCGTCAAGTCAAAGTGAAGTAAATAACTAAAAACATTCAGCAATTCTCTTTTGTGGCTATTTATTAGATCGGTTTTGTGTCAATTGTAAATATCAGAATGTTGACATTGCGGACAAGAGTTGCATTGATCCACGAATCCCACAGCAAACATTAGACATCCACTGTCCTTCGCTCAGTTCATATATCGGTTGTGTTTTGCGGGTTATAACTCTGTATTTATCCTCACAAAACTAAAGAAAAACTGGCGCAAAGTTCTCCGCCTTCTCCGTGAACGAGTTGGATTAATTTGTCACGCATTCATTTAGTCTGTGGAGCATTTTCCTGCCAGCAACTTTGATTTGAATGTCTTTCCAAAAAACAAAACAAAAACAAGCAAAAAAAAAAAAACACAGTAAATGTCCCTCTGCGCTCCATCTTAAATTATGACTTTACTAAATTCTACTGTGACTGTGAACAAAAACCTAGTGATGAAATCATTTAAACGTTCAACTTCGGATGACAATACATCTATGAATGTATAAATCGTAGAAATCTGTGTAGAAGCAAAGGATCTTACCTCTGCTCCTCATTCTGCACTTATACAGACGCAAACCTGCTCAATATTGTGGATTCTATAGTCATGTTGCGCTCTCCGCTGTCGTCCGTGCGTCTGATGCTCGCATAAAGAATGACAGAGCCTCATCTGCACCAGGATGTCGTTCTGCACACACCCAAACGTGAACTAGAAGATCAAGTTCCAGGCGCGCACGCAGTTGGGTAACAAAGGCAGAATTTGAAACCATTTTGTCTTTATTAGAGCCACGTCTGCTGTCATGACACCCATTTTCAAAATGCAAATGTGGAGCAGTGAATCTGGATAACTTAAAATAAAAAGAACATCCTCAGGCATGTCAAGAATATGTAAAGAGAATCGTGGGCAGCAACATTTCAGTTCAATTTATACCAGGAAAAAAATGCAAACTACTATTGTATCAGGCTGCTCATGTGCCAATTCATTCAGAAAGTTTGAGGAATGTCATATTTGTAAATTGTGGTGTTCTTTCTGTGATATTCTTAGTCAAAATGTTACAACCAACTGAACAAACCTATTCAAACAATACATGATCTAACTAGATAATTTGCAATGGCTGAAGCCATTCAAAGCTAGCTTTGCTGTGGCCTTGCTCGGTGAAACTGCTGGGCTATTTGACCGCGCCGCGGCTCTGCAGCCACGGCCAAAGAATGAAGTCTAAAGAATAAAGTCCTACAGAATAAAGAACATGTGTGTAAGAGTACTACAGTGATGGAGGTAGAAATTCTAAGGAATAAAGTCTGGCGGTAATGCGACACTCGGATGTCACCTGCCATTAAACAACAACGACAACAACAACAACTTCTAAAGGGTACAACAACAAAGACATCTCATGACCCCATGGGCTTTGTGACACCTAAGCAATGGAATAAAGAACTTTTAAGGACTACGACAAAGTCTGAGGGGAAGGAGAACTTATAGTGTCTGCGTCATTATGCAACAATTGGATGCCAACCGCCATAAAACAACAACAACAACAACAACAACACTCAATTAAACTTCAAAATCAACAATGCGGTTATGTTCTTGTACAGTGGGTTCCAGTGTGAGTCACATTTCAATATAAGAACTCTTGCAGAAAGTTACAATAGAAGTAAGAAGAGAGATGTGGTCATGAATGACAAAAGGTTCATGTTTGTGTGAAATCTGATTTACAATACAATCGACCAGAATGCTTGAAACTTGCCTCTGATTGTGAAGTTAAAGGTGGCATGAGTCGCATTTTAAAGGGAGACTTCAGGCTGTGAGTGTGGGGCCCATCTTTCTGATTGGACGATCGGCTTGACAAGCATCGGTTCCCTTTAGATCTGACCATGACAACGTCTGACTTTAACAACTTTGTTTAACTGTATCTAACTCTTCTTTTGTACTCGCAAGACTTGAATGATCATTTGTAATTACATTTGTGGTGAGTGATCACAGGTGCCAGTTCTTTGGTAAATATTTAAACTATACAAACACAAGTCATATTTGAGTAGATTCAGTCACTGCACATTGCACAATTGCATTTAGAGTAAGGGTACTACTTTTACTTAGCTTCACCTGCAGGTAAAAAGATTAAGAAGATAACTTTACCAAATCAAATCAAATTCAAATCTACTCGTCTATCAAACATACATGCAAAGTTCTCTATGTTCTCTCGAGAGCGCTATCGATTCAGAAGCAAATAGACAATGTTTGGCTAAGCTTTACTCTTTACAGTAAGGCGCGCCGGAGCGGAGGTCACACCTTTGTGTCATCCTGTTCTGTATCATTCTCATTGTGATTCTGCGAACACTTTAATGATCACAGGTCTGCGCTGTCACTGAAGCAAACAGCGCTCATCAGACCACGCGGCTTGGAGAAGGTGCCAAGTCTCATCTGTGGATACTGATTCTACATCTCGCTGAACTCTGGTCACTATGTCATATGTGACACTCAAGTTGCATCAGTCAGAGGACGTCGACGTTGCTAATCCAAACACTGACATCATACTTTATAATCATAATAAAGCATGGATCAATGAAACTGATTCTAAAAAGTTGTGATATTGTTTAATCAAAGGTGCATTATGTATAAGGGTTCGCCACCTGCTTGTCTCCATGGAGAAGAAAGAGACGTAGAGGCTAGTGTGCCCTGCCAAAACAGCCACTACTGGTTGAAGGTGTAAAGAGGTTTTAAGCACGTGTGTCTTCCAAGGCATCAAAAAATAGTCCAGTGAAATGGTTAAAATGGATTTATTTGGCTCCCCTTGGCCACAATAACACGTGGACCAACATTAGACACAGTCAAAAATCATATGCCTCTGCACCTTCCAACACCTGGTGCCAATTTCCTGCCCTCTTTATACCTGGGGTTTCCACACCCAACAACTACCCAACAGTGCCCATATGAAGGGCAGTCAAAATGGCTCCTACAGACGTCATGAGGCCAAGTCACAGCTCTGTGGAGGTACTGTGCTCAAGGTAAACAAAAAGAAAAGTTTGTTCTTCAAAAATACACATGCATATATATATTTATTTAAAGATTGGGCATCGGTCCAGTCCTTGCTGTTGGTTCACTCTTTGTCATCGCCTTTGCCAAAAGTACATTCCAAAGGTGTCTATCTGTTCTATCTATCTGTTTCAGCTTCCTGTTTCATGCAACATTTTGAGGACTTTTGAAAAGTTGTTCTCAGTTATATATCATTTACAAGAAATTCTTTAAAAAAAATCTTTATAGCATTGACATGAATAGAATTTTGTCTCACCATGATCTAATGTATTTCAACTAACAAGATGCGTTACCTCTGTGCACCACCAGAGGGACACCCTAAATGCATAAGGGACTTATGCATTTAGGGTGTCCAGGGACTGAATGAGCAAGAAGGAAGAAATATTCTGCGTTTTCTGATACAATACTTCCTCTGTATATGTATTTAAACAGGAGATTTGGACTGGAATCAATCTAAAGAAATACCCACTGTTACTGGCAACACAAACCCATTAATTTCCTATTTCATTTTCAAGACCTCTGAATAGATGTAACTGATTATTCACTCCAAAGATCATAATTATGGCTTTAGAGCCAAACTGTTCGGCTCTATCTACCCTCTAGATGGCGCTCTTGTATTGTGCCTCAGGTAAAAGTGCGCCTCCTGGTGACGAAGGCAGGTATGCCAGTGCCACCCGGGAGGGGCCAGTGGTCTTTGACCACTAATGAATGGAACGATGGAAACGATCAAGAGCGAGGACAAAGTGATGCTTCATGAACAGTAAAGCATCCACTAAATGGCTTCAAAACAGGAAGAAACACTTCCACAGAGTGACATCTAGTGGTATGTTTAAGTAGTACAAAATCCACTGTGGTAGGAACCACATGCTGTGTAAATAAATCAAATATATTTTACGTGTTGTTACATGTTATTTCAGTGTATTATTTGAGTGTACTATTGAGGAATCTGTGTTTGTGTAATAAAATGTATATAATTTATCTTTTTGTGGGAGCAGGTTGAGACTTTATGAAGATATTGAGACAGACTCACTGTTTAGAGGGTCGTTTAAAGCCCTGTCAATAAGTGAGACCCCCGTGAAACAACCATGGAAGTATAAAATACACACATAGAACCAACAGCAGCCTTGAACCATCACGGTCACGTGACAAGGGCTTCGATGTTTCCAAACACCCGTTTCAATCATGGACCTTTTAGGTTTCAATGGTGAAAGTTTCAATGGGCCATCACCACTGTGTTTGTGCACATCTCAGTGGCAGAGGTTCAGTTTGGCCTCTACTTAAGAGCATGGTTGGTCTAATAACTGGGTCAATTATTCCCATAGAGTTCAAAGTGAATGGTTTGATTGGTTCACTCTTCATAGCTTCAATAAGACTATTTTCAGACCTATGTCATTTCATATAATGTCAACTCTCAGCATTATTCAAACGACAGAAGATTTTTAAAAACTGATTTACTAAGTTTAATGTCAGTGCTATACAACAAATATATAGTCTATATCACCTAAACTAAAACAACAGAAAAGCTCCATGAAAATGAAGAGATAAACAGTCCTGTTGTGTCAAGCAGTAATGACAATATTATATATAAATATAAATTAAATACGTATAATTGAGTTTGTTTAAAGAATGTCAACTTCAAGTCACCACATTGTTATTTTAGACAAGGATAAAGAGATTTGTGCATTCCTCGTTCGACACTTTATTTAGATTTTCTATAAAAATTGAAAGGAAATTGGATAATGCCCCAAAGGCCAAATGAGACAGAAACCCAAAGCATGTTCAAAGAATAGAAGCATCAGTTGCTCCATCAACAGATGTTACTTACAAAAATTACTATTAGGGGTAGAAGTGGGACAAACGTACCATCTCTTCATATTTGCATCTTGATAACAATAAACAGTCGATATTAGATCAAATCCAACAGAAATATATTAAACATTTCTTCAAATGTGTTAGAGGTTTACGTATCAAACAATTGTTAAATGACTGGAAAATAATCCGTTAATTTCCTTATTTGGAAGTCTATGACATAAGTTTTTTCCATTTTTATTTTTACTCGGCTCTTTTGCTGCATTTTTTAAATTGTCGGTGTAATCCCACATTAAAAAAAATTATAAATAAATACTCAATAAACAATTTTGCCTATCATCAAGACAATATTCAGGATATTGCCCATCTGTGGTTAGGAGGAAAATCTTTGTTGTGAATACGTTATTAATGGGTACGTCTTACACATCCGTACATAATTGACCAACAAAACAGGAAACATGCTTTAGTTGTTCATCATGATGACTTTATTTGACGTGATACATAATAAAAAGTCAATTTAAGACTGCTTTGAGGCATTAAAGTCCACAACATTATGCTTAAATATATATACAGTTGCATACGGAAGTAGTAAAAATAAAATAGAATGAAGGTTTAGAAAAGAAAAGCTATTGGATTTTTACTTTTTCAGGGGGTTCAGTAACAGTAACAGGAAGTAAAACAATTCTTTAATGTTTCATACTAAAAGCTGCAACATTGTCCAGTAAAATTTGTGTATTGCATCAAGTTAGGCTGCAAAAAGTGCAAAAGCAACCACATGCCACGCCTTAAATAAGCTGCTGACATCACTATTTTTTTAAAAGAAGAAGAGATTTGACATATACAGACGTCGACGCAATAGCACACACTTCACATTATTGTCCTCGGGCTCCGCAGCAGTCCTTTTTGACGTGTAACATTCATCTCAGAAGTTCCTGTCAGGGAATAAAACGTGCTTTTTGAGATCACATGAAGAAGAGAGGGCTGTGCTTTGTTTGAACGCACTGACGGAAGAGAAGACGAAAGATAGAAGTGTCCCGACCTGGTCCGACTCCTCCTCCAGTGCACAGGGCCCGCCATCGCTGCCCTCTTCTGTCATAGAGGTCGCACAGTCATCTTGTCGCTGCAGCAACGAGTACCTGTACGTGGCCTCGCTGCAAAAAGGGAAATTAAAAGACTTATTACAAGCTCAATGACTACAGCCTTTTTTGCATTCAAGTCTGTAATATTTTTTGTGTTTATATGTATTCATTTCTTTATATATATTTTTCTGCAATAGCCTCTCGACTAGATGTTTTATTTGGATTACAATTATTTGTAGGGGACAAGCGCAGAAAGGAAAAGGCACAAGTCGAGTTAGCTGATGATTTAATAGAAAGTAATGAGTTTAATCCGCTGTTTACATATATCTTTTTAAATGTATTAATTTATTTACCAGTGCTGCAACTAACAATTATTTTAGTAGTCGACTAGTCAGCCAATTATTACTAATGCACATTGAGACTTTTTACAGACATTATCAACCAAATAAAGGTAGAAATATGTTGAGGCTTCTAGATAGAGAATATTAACATTTTATAGTCAACGAGTCCCGATAAGTTGATTCATCGTTGTGTTCCTAGTATTTCATGAATCACAAAATGGTTCTCATGACTCACGTTTAAGTCTCCAACTAAAACGAACAACCTTGAGCTTGTATTGAACGGTATTTAGTATTCCGAGGTAAGTTATTGATTAACACTATAAATTATGTGTAATAAGAGTATTTGCTGGTTATGTAAACTGAACTTTTACATCATATTTTGCCTTATCTTTCCACCTCCTGATCTGACTGCCGGGAGTAACCCTCATTTCCTCATGACTTACTTTAATGAAAGGTATTAAAGCAGACTATTGAACTTGCTTACTTGACTGGGAAGCAGTATTTCCGGATGATCAATACTGCAGCGGCCACGGCGGCAGCACAAACAAAGATTACTGAGGCAATAAGACCGGGATGGAGTCGGGGCCCCACCTGAACAAAGACAAATGAGTAAAGTGATTTAACAGTGAGGTACAGTTAAAGAGCCCATAAAGCGCACAGTATGATGAGTGGAGCTGATAAAAGGAATAGATGCAAGGATAAATGACAGCTTAATATGCAGCAGCAGCAGCGCTGGATCACGGAGGTGTTTAACCCTAGAGAATAAGCACAGAGGGAGCCGTGTGGGGTGCAAGAACTGACAATCAATGTAAAGGAAGAGAAGAGGTGATAATTGTCTTTTTTATAACAACGATGTAGTGTTCATACGGTGGATTGTGATGCGGTTTTAAAGAGCAAATGGCAAATGCACTGAAACTGTGATGAACTCACTTTGTAATAGCAGCAGACAAGTGAGAAATAGTGAGAAAAGCAGTCTATCATTTCTAGTACAGCATAATGTTATTTGCAGAGTTGGAAAGTAACTAATTACAAATGTATATGTATGAGCATAATTCTTGTCATGTAGTTGATGTAACTGCTTCTCTCCACAAACACATAATGAGCATTTTCGGCTCTGATTGGCTGCTCTGAGAAAAAGAATATGCAATTGAGGTTTAAAACAACTTCAAACTGTAAAACTATTTTTCAATACTTATCTAAAATGTTGTACAACTGTTTTTACTTAACGTGCATATGACTAATTATGACTTTATGTGTTGGGATAGTACATGTGGTAAATATGTGTCATAGTTTTACATTAGTCAAATTGCAATTTTTAAAGAGTTTTTTTAAGAATACAAGTTGAAAATTACAGGGATATTTACACAAACGTTATTATTTATTAACCTTTATTCAACCGGTAAGAACCCATTGATATTGAGATTCTAACAAGGGTGACCCTGGGAAAAAGGACAAGTTAAATACAAATTTAATGAAATTTAGGTGTTATCAGGTGTTATTATTAGTCAAATCATAACCTTTGTCTCATTTAAATGGATGGTATGAGTGCACTGTAACAGTTGTGGAATGACCTCTATGAACGTCACATCTGCTGCTCATGTCCAACCAGGAAGTGACATTACAAACCTCACCAAAATTGTCAAAGTGAAGAAAAATAGGGAAAATGTTGCGTAAACTTTCAAATATTCATGTTCAATATTCATGTTCAGTGTTGGGAGTATCTGAATACATGTACCACTGTTATATCACTGCCATCTTTCTTGCTCTAGCGTCCTTGAGTTTTGCATGCATGTTGTAAATGTTATTTTTGAAAGAAAAACACTCCACACAGACACATTTTAAGGCCATTGCTCCATCGCTGCGTGTCAACAGCAGATCAAACTTTCAGCCCTGCTACTTGAAATGTTAATATTACCAATGTCAAACAAGTCAAGACACTACAAAGAGCTTCTACGGCGATTATTACACAATATTCTGGCCTGAACGACTTTCAAAGTGGATGGATGGTTGTATTTTCAAGAATTTATTCGCTGATGACAAACGTATCATAAATGCAGAAGTTGGAGCAGCCTGTGTGTAAAGTTATGAAGATCCCTTTTCAATGTAAACCTACCTTTGTTGCGGCGGACATTCTTCTGTATCTTTAAATATCTGCTCTGGAAGCAGCCTAAATACATATGCATTTTAATTGAAAGGATCCTATAGGCGAAACGACATGTTTGTTTATTTCCGGGTTTCTCGCACCTGATACTTTTCCACGCCCACTGTCATTTTCACGTGACCTGGTTTCCGGTTTCTTTTTTAAGATAAGATCATGAGATACGGGCATAAATTGCAGACCGGTGTATCTAAATGTATTTATTTTTCATAACTGCAGTGATGTTTATGTGTGTTTATGTATGTGGGATCCACATTAGATGTCTTATAAAGATGTTGACAAGAACATGATTGCGAGTGATCTAATATGGTAACCCATAGCAATATCCTGAACAGTTGCCATGATCATTGAATGAAGAAAACACTGCATATGTTACAAGTAATATCAGAAGTAACAGCACTTGAGACGATAAATATATACTAAACGAAGTTCATCCTTGCGACCAGAGAGCGATGTGGTCATGTTCTATATTATCTGTTGAGATCACCAACACAACCTTGTTATAGAGTGCTTGTCCGTTCTGTGTAAATATACAGTACAAGAGTACAAGAATACAAGAGTACAAGAGTGCACATACTGTTCAAGTACAGGAATACAAGAGCCTGAGTGAACTTCCTCAAGCAGGAACAGGACACTCAAAAAAAAGAAAAGATGTCTTTCTTTACACAGTTCAATGTATTGTTTGTTCATGTTTCTGTATTTTCTCTTGTTTATACTTCAAATGCATTCTCCCTCTTATTATACGATGGGTACGGAATTCTAGTAACCTAGTAGTGTTTTTCCCATTTAATGATCATGGCAGTATGTATTGATTTTGGTGTTAGTCTGACTTGTAGTTTTTTCAGAATGACAAATTAAAAGTTTCCCTATAAGTTTACAGTTTGTCATTTAGACTGAATTTGCACTGCTTCTGACCACTCATCAGCGGTTGGCAGCCAACTGAAAAGGTGCATTTACCACCACCTACTGTAGTTGTACGTCTTCTGTAGTCGAACGTCTGCAAAGTATGTGTTTTATGCTATACTGTTAAAAGAGAGAGAGAGAGAAAGAGAGAGTGAAGTAGAGAGAGAAGTTGGAACTACTTTGTAGTTCCAATAGTTCCATGTGCCATGATCATTGCATAACGAAAACACACATTTTGGTGTTTGTCAGTTTTGTAGTTTTTTCAGAATGACAAGTTAATAGTTTCCCTAATGGGATGCATATGCTACAATTACTACAAAGTGGTTCTAGTAATTGTTCTAGTAGTTCTGGATAGTTTGCCATGATCATTGCACGATTGAAAGTACTATTACTACTACTACTACTACTACTACTACTATTCCACCACTGTAAAAGATCGGGGAAATTTCTACTTTGACGAGAAATCCCCAAAATACTTAAAGACCAGGAATAAATAAAGAAATAGCAGGAATCACACCAAAAAAAAATCAACAAAAAGAACCTTGAATGAAGAAAATGCGCCCAGTGAAACTGGTATGTTCCTATGATAATAAAGATCTTCTACAACTAATAGTGACTGTGTAATATCAATTTGAAGATGAATTTTTTTTTATTGCAGTTATGGGCCTAGTTAATATTGAATTGCAATTAGCCAAACTTGCCATACAATATGCATTTAGTACCAAGGGAAATGCAATGTAGTGCAAAACAAACTAAAAAAATTAAGCTTGTATGTATTTTTCACACCTTGCAAAAGCGTTTTGTTTTTTTTGTGAGACTGGAAATTAGTCATTATTTTGTCAACAGATCAATGGGTGTGAAGATGTTTGGCAAGTCTGGTTTTAGAGAGAGCTTTTGGTTCTCCATTACTTAAATACAATATACAGTACTAAAAACAACAACAACAACAACACATCCTTGCAAGCGTTTTATTGCGTTAGATCACCCACATGTGCAGTACACACCTTATAAAAATGCACAGAAAATAGCATAGAACACAGACTGTGACGGAGATACTGCTGAGTAACAAAAGGTTACAGGAAGTAATCTGTTTAGGTCAAAGCTCAAGGAAGTTCTTTCAGTGGTTTACACATTACTACTTTGCCAAGATCCTCAATAGAAACCTTCGGGAGAAAAGTGCAGCCCTGAGTGAATGGGCAACAAAGCGTGTATGCCAGTATGTGAGCTGAGCTCCCCCCACAATCGTGTCACTTGAAAAGATTCATTAACACCTCAATAGCCCTGCCTGAAAATCCATAGGACATTCATCTTGTGATTTATTCATTAGATATTTATCAGCTTGTGTCAGGCTAGTTCGTAGTACTTCCCCGACTTTGGATCAAAATAGCAGTTCAGGCAGGGATCATAGAGCAGATTCAAATACTCTTCCTCCTTCTCTTCAAGCACACATGTATCCGCTTCTGAAATAGAAAAACAAAATAAATCAAATCAGAGGCACATTCAAAGACAATTGTTCAAAAGAGACATTTAAGCAGCTATTCAAATAGAAGACATGTCTGAAACAACAGCAACATCTGTTTGTGTTTTGGGTACGACATGCCGAATATGAAACGCACATTTTTGAGCGTGCACTTTGTGACTTTCAGGCGGATTTTAAAGTTGTCTTTGACTAGGATTTACTCTCATACATCCAAATGCACTGGTCTATGCTTCAGTGCCACATTATAGTGCCGTAAACTCATCCTTGTAATCCCCATTACTTAAAGGCCTGGATGTAGTCGTTAAATTGACAGGCTGTTAAATGCTTGAAAAGGTTATGGAGTGCCCCCATAAGGACCGCTTTATCTTATCAGAAGTTCGGCGACAATAATGAAAACTAATTATGAGACAAGTTGTGAAAGCGGTTTAAAAATGATGTTGTAAACCAGAAAAAGGTTTTGTCAATTAACCCGGTGGGCAAGTCTGAGGGGAGCGCACATGTAATGAGCCTGTCTCTTCTGACCTATGGAGTTAGACAGAGGACACGGAGCGCACCGCTTGTGGGTTTTGGCCCTTAATTAGAAATGGCTTTGCAGGATTTTTTTTCAGCCTACTCCATTTGAAGACTGTAGTTAAGAGTAACAATGGACACTTGACTCATTACCTCCGACAGGAAGGTTATGTTTTCATTTGTCTTTAGGAAAGGACAACCGGCTTTTGCTGTGAATTTCAGGAAAGAATAGTGTGATTTCCTGCTTTCCATTTAGATAACTCTATTTCATTTTGAGCTTAAGCCATTGATAATAATTTGATCTGGATCTTAGGAAATTCATGGCCATTTATATGACTAATGAATGGATTAATTTAAGTTTATTTGTAAGTTCCAAGATAAAACAGCGCTTCATATGGTTTGTTATCATTTTGTTGTGAAGCCCTGTGAAGTGACTGCTTTGAAGAGACTGCGTTATGCAAAAATAAATTGAATCTAGACACTCCCTGCTCCGCCATGTCTGTGTAACTAAGGACCGCGTCGCAGAGGGAATCCAGCTTAAAACATTACAACACCTCATGCTGTAGGATTGTGAAGTGTGGCGCCATAGCAGCATGTTCAGGTCCAACTGCTCTGAGTTTAATGCAAACAAACGGCAGAAACAGGCACCAGCTTATGAATCAAAGACGTATCAGGGGACAGAAACAGTTTCACATTAAACATCAGTAGCTGTACCTATTTTTCAACACTGCATTTGGGCCTGGATTTATAATGGTAAAATGATTTGATATGTCTGAAAAACATTTCTTGAGGAAAACCACAGCACAGTGCAGTTTTGCCCAGGAGCAGGTTAAAATCCATCCAACAAAATGCTATTGAATGAGAAGGAAATGTTGCCAATCATTGTCAATAGCACTTGACTTGTTGAGATTATTGCTTTTAAAATGTAAAGTCATATGAATAATATTGTGGTGATTATAATATTCATAATATTATAATATTCATAATATGTGATGATTATAATATTCATAATATTATAATATTCATAATATTATAATCACATAGTGTTTTCTTTTTCTATAACACTATAAAATGGTGCCTGAAAGCTAAGATAAATTCAAAAATTACCTTCAACTACATCTTCCCGACTGTCCCATGTGTTTTGTGACCTTGGGCGTTGACCGGGAGCCATAATAGGGGGGCTCAGCACGTCCATCCACTCCCTGGGGACCACAGCATAAAAGACCATCATCATGACTGTATATGCGATTACGCTTACCATCCCAGCGCCCACCCACACATTATAAAGATGCTGTACAATATTTTTACAATAAGGTCTCCATCAGCGTGCATTTCAGAGAGCCATTTGAGCATCCATTGTCCTTGAACCACTTGTGCGGGAACACTTAGCCTCTGGGCCTCTTGGTTTTACCTGAAGGATCATTTATTAAGGCCTGAGAGTGTCCACGCTGCGGCCATAGCAGGGGTCCTAACCTTGTCTGTGTGGGGGAGAGCAGGATTTCCTTTCCCTCTAAATGAGTTTGTTCTCTTCGTCATAAAGGTACAGCGCCTCCACCTATAGATCATGGGCTTCTTTGTACATCAAGTTAGAGCCAAATTCTTTTATAGCAGGGAATGACAAATAAATAAGACAGAGGGGAGAGACACAATAAGACAAATGGACAATTTTGTGGTAAGAAATGCATTGAGATGGAACATCCTATCTGTGGAACCTGGATGCTTTGTAACAAAAACTGAATTTGAGGTTTATTTTTCATCTTGAGTCGTTTAGAAATACTATGGCTCCAAAATGACGATGTCAATCAAATTCTATTCTCCTTCTGATACCCATAAGTACTTATATAAATACATACCATTCCCTGTAATGCCTAAAAGTACTCTTATTTCAACTACTTCAAACAACTACTGCTACAAATGCTGCTATTGCCAGTAGCGCGTTGAAGATTAAAGGTAAGATATGTAGACGGCTGTGTTTTTCCTTCTCAGTAATGGAATGGCTATGCCTCATGTTAAGTCCCTTCTCCTACAGAATTCCATTCTCACTGAGCTGCAAGGGCTGCACTAGCTCTGACTCATGATCAGTGCAGGTGCTGAGCTTTAGGTAATGACTATTCAGCTCAGAGAGAAGATGCATATGTTTAAACCCACTGGATTTCAGCTTTGGAACTAGCAACACAACCTCATATCTGGAGACTTTGAATAAAAACATTTAAAAATGACATACTTATACCTTATTATATAATGTTTATTTTGTCGTCTTTTGATAAATCCACAAGCTTAGGTTCTGTAAAGACAGTACGTTAGGAGATGTAATACCTTGTTGACATGTTTGGGCTGCTAACTCCAAGCCTCTTTCAGAACTGTCTTTGGTTTTGGTGGCGATGAGTCAGAAAGGCGACATGGGGCGTGGTCAGCCTGAGCGAGCGGCCTGGTCCGTCAGGCTGACCACTCCTCAGGAAGTAACAACAGCTGATAAAAGACACGTCACAAGAGACAGTTCTGGAGAGCGCTCGCAGTCAGCAGCTCAAACATGTCACCATGGAAATTAGTACATCTCCTAACTTAACAAGAATCTAAGTTTGTGGATGTTTAGGTTACAGAACACTGCCACTACCATTAAGCCATTCACTTTGTAATATGTTTCTGCAAAGATCGATACGAACTGACGAATCATATAATTAGCAGATTGCTTAATTTATACAAGAGCTTAGTTTTCCTTTGATTTGAATTTATATCCATTCAATTGACAGAGACTAAACTGAATCTCCAACAGAATACAATATCCATGATGTGATATCAGCCCACACAAGTATACTGTGTAATACCATTTGATACTGGTGATACTTATGGGAAAAGATCAGAACAATTTAACTTAATCATCCATTTGTGGACAATAGGAGAATTTGATATATCATATTAGAAGCTTATAGCAATTTCCTCTGTGATATGAAACATAAACTGGCAATAGATTCAGTGAGGTGCAAAGTCCCAGTGTGAGACGTATGAAAACGCACAGTTAAAATGGCTGACGAGCACAAGTTTCTGCCTATATTAAAATTAAACAGCTAAACTATGTAAATGAGGAGCAAAAACACAAGCAGAGCCGGCAGAATAAAAGATATGTTGATTAATTTAGTTCAAAATGACTTTGAAATCTTCTGTTCTAAAGATGAGAGCTTTCCATTCTAACAAAGGTATTCATGCTTCTGACATCTCTTTCACTGGGAACGTCAGACACTCAGAAAAAGGCAGTAAAATTTGAACAGCTCATAACAATGCTGAGCTTGGCAAGAGTGAATAATTCTAGGGTTTAAAATGCATAATAATTAAAGTACCAAGAACTATGATGAAAAGAAGCGAAAGAAAGAAGAAAAAAGCTAGAGGATGAAAGTTATAATGCTCTCAATAAAAACATTGAAAGCGACAAAAAGTGAAGAAGGAAAGACTTTGACATCCATGCAATTGTGCCAGTCAGATCCACTCAGACAGATCTTTTCTAAAACATATCCACTGAACGCTTGAATGACATTCTCATTTTACATTTGGTATGCTACCCAAAAGCATCATATGCAAAGACAGAAATGCAGAAGAAAAGGGACAAGTGTGAAAAAAACAGAAAAGCTTGCGGTGTTGCCAGGATCCTAAAAAGCCATGATGGAAAGCAGTGTTCGGCTGTTTGTGAACGCAGCGCCCCAAAGAAAAACAAAGAAAACAACGTCAAATCCTGCGCAGCTGCTCTTCAATATGTAAATGGAGGCTCGGTTCAAAGTCTAATTTCAGAAATACAGCTGTGAATCCTGAAGTGCTGCAAGAGACGTGTCACAGAGACAAGTCATCTCAGCTGTTTCTCAGAGAAAGATTCTTCAGAACGGTCAGGGCGGCGTTATATTCTATTCTATGATGCTTAATAGTTTTAGAATGACTTCATAAGCAACATAATAGGCAATACAGTTTAATGCAGACAAAGTCTAAGGAATAAAGTCTGGCGGTAATGCAACACTCGGATGTCAACCGCCATAAAACAACAACAACAACAACAACAACAACAACAATGAAAGAGGTTTCTGTAAAGGTCGGGGCTTTATCATTTAACTTAAGGTGCAACTAATGATTATTTACTATTAGATGAATCAAGTATTGTTTTGATGAAACAATTAGATGGTTAGAATGCGAAAGGTATGAGATTTTTACATAATTGATCCAGATGAACTAAAGTGACGCTATCTGAGGACATCCTAATATGTTTTTCACCAAATGTATTTCTTTCCTGTAACATTTTGATGTGATTTCAGCTCTGTCCGAGTCGTAAAACATTTTCTCTCAGCTCTGGGCCTGTTTTGGAGTCTGTGTATTGTCTACAAAACTATGATTCAATTACTATTACACATAGGTGACAATTAGTCAAATTGTTGAGTACTTGCAATCAATTGATTGTAACTTGTTTCAGCCCTAAAAAATGCTTTAGGCAGCTTTTAAGTTGCAACTTTTAAATGTGCTGAAACATTTTTCCGAATCCTTCATTGCAAATCATTAAAGGCGCTCTATGTTACCTTTAACCTTCTTATTTCCATAGAGATGTAATTGCTTTATCTAGAATGTTCCACAATATAGCATTAAGTTCATGTCCACTGAGAAAAGCATGTGGCACTACCAAGCCAAGTTATAGGTCACATCTGTGGAGAGACTTACAGTAAGAATGCATATTTTTCAAGGTGTTTTTGAGCAATAAAAACACATATAATTCGATGAATGCAAGCTAGATACGTTTAATGTCATGCTGTGGAACATTTCTGCCAAGACAAGTTTATTTGTAGAGCACAATTCATATATAAAGTCATTCAAAGTGCTTTACATAACAGGAAAACATGCATTAGATTCACAACACAAACAGAAATAATAACTATACATTTTACTTTAAAAGAGAAGAGTCATATGCACAGCTGAACAAAACTGTTTTCAGCTTAGATTTGAACATTGTCAGAGTAGAGGCCTGTCTCACATCTTCAGCAAGACTGTTCTAGCAGGAGGCCGGACCATGTTTGGTCCTGACTCTGGGCACCAGCAGGAGGCCGGTCCCTGAGGTCCTCAGAGTCCGAGAGGGTTCATATGTTGTTAACATTTCTGAGATGTACTTTGGTGCTAGGCAGTGCAGAGACCTGAGAACAGGACTAATGTGATCGTACTTCCTGGTTCTAGCCAGGACCCGAGCAGTAGCGTTCTGGATGTACTGCAGCTGTTTTACAGCTCGTTTGGAGAGGCCAGTGAGCAGGCCGTTACAGTAGTGTACTCTAAGCATGGCTGTATTATGAGTCTAAGCCAGAGGCAGACACGTTTACATGCACAGAGAAATTGGACAGCGCTAAAAAAATGTTCTGACCAGTTTTGCCCGAGTTTATATAAATCAATTCAAACAGCTTTATCATCTAAAGTGAAATCTACATCAACATATGATGCCCAGCAAAATGTGTATTAAAGGCTGATGTCACAATGTGGAAGCAAAAGTGAAAAAAAATAACAACGTAGGTGCATGTTGATTCTCGTGCGGCTCTGGTTCATTTGTTCGAGCATTTGTTTTGAGTTATAACTGCATATAGGTAATAAGAGTATGTTTTAAAATATGTTTTAATAAACTATTACATATACGAATGAGGACTGGATTCCACTTCATGCGGACACTGCAGGCTGTGACTTGAATTTATTCAGCACATTTATTGCAGACGTGTTTTCGGGTGGATATAAATCGCAACTCTGGACCTGCTATTTCTGGTAAGCACTGCTGCGCTCTGTTTGTAGTAAAACTTAAGTGCTGTTTGTTTAGACACAAGTACGACTGTTCTAAGTTCATGCAATGGCATGTGGTCAAGCATGCACAGCTACATTTTTCCTGCTTCAATCCGATCGATCGTTTACATCACATCTGAATATGGACTAGAGGAGGTCGTGACAACATGCAGCTAGTGGTTTTGGGAGTATTGATCCATGGCACCTTGACATGCCTGGGTTTACATGCACTTTGGACAATTGATTTAAATAGGACTAGACAACTATTCCTATTTTCCTGGCCTGTAGGCAAACACATTTAATGACTTCAGTCTTGTCTCAGTTCAGCTGAAAAAAGTTGTTTTGCATCCACACACTAATCTGATGCAGTGACAGAGTGAATCAACTGGTCCATGTTCATCTGCTGTCAGTGAGACATAGATCTAAGTGTCGTTTGCATAGTTGTGTCAGGACACATCACTTCTGAGTAATAACGGCCAAACGGCAGCATGTAGAGGTTGAACAGAAGGGGTCCGAGGATTGACCCTTGGGGAACCCCACAGGTCAGGGGCATGTGGTCTGAGACACAGTCACCAATCTAAACAAAGCACTTTCTTTCTCCAAGATAGGACTTTAACCAGTTTATGGCAGAGACATTGATGCCCACCCAGTCCATTAATCTCTAAATGATCCAGCAAATGTAACAGGATTAAAACTGAGACGTCAGTGCAAAGCAAAGACATCTTAGAGACAAGCAGGTGGTGGAACTTGCCAACAGAAAAATTACATAGTGCACTTTTAAATATTACAGTTAATATTTTGATTGTGTTGCCTATGATTTGACATTTTTCACTAAGTTTTCAGTTTCATTTACTGTAAGCAAAATATGGTTTGAACCTATTATATATGAGTTTTTCTTACATTTGAACTCTTGAAATATTGGCTTTTATTTATTGACGCCTAGATGTGTATGTGGCATGTGATTTTCAGACATTCTGCCCTTCAAAATACAGTTTGTTTTCTCCCAATAGCACACATAAAATTACAATTCATGCATGTTCAACCCAGTGAACCTGGCTTTTCATCAATAAATCAAAAGGGGTGTTAGGGAGGAGGTGCAGGGAGCATAATCTCAAGCAGCCGAATTATGATGCAACCGCTTTGTCTTCGTTGGTAACGCACGACGGCTGTGTACACTGCAAAGACATGGCTGTGTTCAAGAACAAGGCTGGGACAGACAGAGTCCAAGAGAGAGAGAAGATGTAAAGCCTAAAAGCGGTGAGGGGCCACTGGAATCTACCATTTACAAGCAGTTAAGTTGAAGGTGAAAGTTTGTTTAATGGATGATAATAATATGGATGACTCAATGTCAATGTCAAATATTATGTCAAAGTTGATTTCTAAAGCACATTTACAACTTTAACACAAAAAACTTTACTTTGTACAAAAGAGTGCAATAAAATACATTGATAAGTATAATTACTATGTAAATAATAACTCATTTTAGTGTATATCTTAGTAGTTTAAAATGAAGTTGCCCTGATCTTCTGGACTGTCTATTTTTGTATTATATTTTGTATCGTATATATTTTAAAATAGAAACTGTATTAACTTGAATGTAAGTGACATTATTTGGATTCTTTATTAAATATTCCAAATAACAAAAATAAATAAAAATAAAGCATTTTTAAATAGTAATTCTGCAGACACTGCTTTGCATCTAATTGATTTTATGTTTAGTTTATAGATACATACATTTATAGAATTTAAAGACAGCAAACACAATTATTTTTGGGTCACAGTTAGAAACATTTATTTGATAATTTCCAGAGGTCAAACGTAGCAAGTTTTACTTTTAACTTAACTTTAACTATTTTACTTTGAAGGGCTGGAAACCCCGAGCTTGTAATTAAAATATTTGGAACTCTAGATGTAGAATCAGAAGAGGTTGTAGTGGTAGCAGTAGCAAGTGATAGTAGTAACAAAAGGTGACCATCGCCACAACTTGAAATAATATCTTCATAAACTACCTTGTCACGATCAGCATAACACCTCTTTTTTTTAAATTCATGTAAAAACTGGCTGTCCGGGGGGTTAAAGACCACGGCGTCCAAAGCGTCCAGTTTACATTCAAAGTCTATGTAAACGCGCCTCAAACGCGTCCTACGTTTTCCGCGGTGCGATTTCTACGTTTTTGCGGCGCAATTCCTGCGTTTTCGTATGCTCTCGACGCTTTGAGCGCGCGTACGAGGCCATAGCGGCCGGCGCGACATGTTCAGCTTTGTTCAACTTTCTGCGCCAAATGCGCCGCAGGAGCCAATCAGAGATGACGTGCTACGCACGACCCGGAAAAAGACCCAAAACAAACCCGCAAAATAAAAAAAATCCTTGGAGCAAATAATGATATTGACTAAACTCTGCTCAGCTCTGAAGTATCTGTGGGTCCCAGACGGGCCCCGGAGCCCATCTCCTCCGCTTTTGGACTTTGTAAAGTTAAAGGCGCAATGGACAATTTTTCGGCGATTTGAGAACTCAGGCGGAAGTGCGCATGCGCACTCCCCCGTGCAGACTGATACAACACACACGTGCGTTTGTTTATTAGCCCGATGGATCGCATCGCATCTCTCGTCTCTCGTAGATTTCCGTCTCTTCGAGCTGTCTTTCTCCGTCTTCATTTTGTCCCGTACACTGAGGGAACTTTATTATGATAGATCAATGCGCTTAGACACGTGGAACCGTGCTGCTCTCGGGGGACGAGCCACACGCGGCTGCAGGTGAGCAGTAGGTGCGTTTTATGATTGATACGTGGCAGGACTAATCGGCAGTCCACGCCACGAGGAAATAAGACTCAGATTTGGGCCAAAAAAATCATCCATTCAACCTTTAATAAACCAAAGCCATGGTCCGCCATTAAACTCCATTTACACCACGAGAAAAGCAACACAGCACAACTCGTCCACTGCGCATGTGCGCAGGACGACTCGGACGCACGTCTGCTGTTGAGTGTATTTTACGACCGGGGCGTCGAGAACGCGCGTCCGGGGCGCTTGTCTTCAAATGTACAGGCGTCTAACTTCTGCGTCGGGCGAGTGTGTACGTAGCTTAACATGTCGATGTAGCATTAGAATTCCAGTATTACGGTAAATATACTACACTAGACTCGTTTCTTCTTGTGCAAAACTTGCACAAGTTATGACTTTATTGTTGCCATACTGAAACTCTTATCTCCTCTGTTTTTTATTTGTTTTTCTTAGACTTCTTTGTCTTTTCAACCTGTGACATGAAAATGCAAGGTCGGCATGCCTTGTGGCTGCCTTGCATTATGGACAACAAAAGAGAGTGCTGAGAAGAAACTGGCCTTTGCCTCATCAATGATAGATTTGAAAAGGGGCGCACAGGAAGCTCTAATCCTTGCACTCATCCTTACCCAACCGCATTACTTGTCTATATGCTTATGCTATTTATTCATTTACCCAAGAAAAGGAAATTGACGTCAAAAACTACCTTTGAATATAAGTGACAGGTTGAACAATGAGTGAAGAATAATGTGTAGATGTGAACCTGACAAGAGCAGTGAAAAGAAAAGGGAGGTGTGTGTCTGGCACGGTGTTTATTTGTTCTTATCTTAAAAGCAGATAAGCCGCACCCACACTGCGTGCTGACAGCTGACATTTAGCCTAATTCTTCAGTCGCCGCTTTGCATCTGATTAAAGAATTTCATGCTGGATTCTATGTTCAACCAATGAGGCTAATATAAATATACCATAGGCAATAGATGTACCTCAGATGCATCTTTTTAAATATTAGATGAGCATTTCAACGTTATTGTTTTTGGCAGATAGAACCATTTTGAGCCATTTCAATTACATTTTTATGCATGCTTTTAAGGCGAGACATGGCAAGTGAATAGGAAAA
Source organism: Eucyclogobius newberryi (assembly GCF_026437365.1). NCBI lineage: Eukaryota > Metazoa > Chordata > Actinopteri > Gobiiformes > Gobiidae > Eucyclogobius > Eucyclogobius newberryi. The sequence continues at coordinate 25,392,247 of NW_027315823.1, read as the reverse complement.
AAATCTTACGTTTGGAGGTATCAATTTGAAACCTTGCGTGGAGTTCGCTTTAGGGTTGTATTAAAAAAATCGACACGATATATCATCATATCATGGCGCTATATCATCACGGACTCTTGCCAGGGTGAAGTGGGGGATGAGAGAGAGGACACGCGAGAGGGACCCGAACCCACGACACTGCAGCCAGTCGCATCCAGAGCCTGGCATACGTGTGCTGTGCCTTAACTACTCCACCACCGGACAGCACACAGTATCAATACTTTTAAACAACATAAATTTATTATAAATTGTCCAGGCGGAAGCAAACTCCTAAAGAGGGGCGCGCTGTTACCGTCCTGAAAAAGCAGAAGCTGCTCAATCTGCCGGAACACAAGCTAATGACTTACGTGCAAACGAGGTGGAATAGTACTTTTGATCTGCTGTTTGTGCCGCGCTCCTCTCGGCTGAGGTGAGAAGGAGCTGTGGACCTGATCAGAAGCTCCTCTCGGCTGAGGTGAGAAGGAGCTGTGGACCTGATCAGAAGCTCCTCTCGGCCGAGGTGAGAAGGAGCTGTGGACCTGATCAGAAGCTCCTCTCGGCCGAGGTGAGAAGGAGCTGTGGACCTGATCAGAAGCTCCTCTGGGCCGAGGTGAGAAGGAGCTGTGGACCTGATCAGAAGCTCCTCTCGGCCGAGGTGAGAAGGAGCTGTGGACCTGATCAGAAGCTCCTCTCGGCCGAGGTGAGAAGGAGCTGTGGACCTGATCAGAAGCTCCTCTGGGCCGAGGTGAGAAGGAGCTGTGGACCTGATCAGAAGCTCCTCTGGGCCGAGGTGAGAAGGAGCTGTGGACCTGATCAGAAGCTCCTCTGGGCCGAGGTGAGAAGGAGCTGTGGACCTGATCAGATGCTCCTCTGGGCCGAGATGAGAAGGAGCTGTGGACCTGATCAGAAGCTCCTCTCGGCCGAGGTGAGAAGGAGCTGTGGACCTGATCAGATGCTCCTCTCGGCCGAGGTGAGAAGGAGCTGTGGACCTGATCAGAAGCTCCTCTCGGCCGAGGTGAGAAGGAGCTGTGGACCTGATCAGAAGCTCCTCTTGGCCGAGGTGAGAAGGAGCTGTGGACCTGATCAGAAGCTCCTCTCGGCCGAGGTGAGAAGGAGCTGTGGACCTGATCAGAAACTGATCTGTGCAGAAGATGCTGCTGCAGCATATTCAGACCATGTTAATTGTTTAGCAAGAAACATGCAATACTTAAGTTATTAGAGCAGAATGGATTTATAAATAAGAGCTTTGTGGATAAACATAACATTTCATACATTTTCTTATCCAGAGTAAAAAAATTACCCCTTTGGTAATTTTTTAAGACCCTTTTTTCAAGAACGTATTGGAATATGTATCGTAATGAGGGAACTGTATCGGAATATACATGTATCGAGGGTCTTGGCAATACCCAGCCCTAGTTCACTTACAAAAAATGTAATACAAAATGCATTACAAGTTTTCATCATGTAATATTTTTAAATATATTTAAGGCAAATCATTTGTTTGTAAACGTCGCCCTTGCGAATATTTGGGACATAAAAATCTGAAAAAAGTATAGAACCATTTCTTTGTTTGTGGAAATATTAGACACACAAACTTTGGATTTGTAGCATTTGAGAAAACTAGCTCTGACTGAAAATTGGTGTAAAACCAAAAATTTAATTTCACCACAATATACGGAGTTACAACTTGAATAAATCAGGCTTAGCATTAGATGGAAAATTAGATTGGTGTGTGTAGGTGCTACTTACAGGACTGATCTTTATGTCCCCATGTGAAAAAAATTCGAGACCAGTCCGAGTCAATGAAATAATAAAACACTCTTATGTTCAGACTACTTTGTTGTTTTCAGGCGAAATCTGGTGTGTTGAGAGAGACAACTGACAAAAAAGACAAAAATAAATAAATAAATAATTTCCCTGAATTGTCTAGCCTTAAGTAGTGAAAGAGATTTAAAATGAAACGTATGAATATTGCTCAAGCTGCATTTATTGATAGTAGAGGTATCTGAAGTCATAATTGTGGTACTAACAGCATCACCCATTGTAAAAGTAGCTTTTATTGCTGCTTGCAATTAAAAATGTTCTAAAAGTTTGTTAAGTTATTCTTCGTATGAACAACAAACAGTATCAACTTGAATAGGTTTTGAGAACTTTAGCTCAAATCCTTTGTATGAAGTGAGAGTGTTTACCTTGGGTTTGAGCTCAGCAGGGGGTTCATCTCCTTTTGATAGTGATGACCCTGATGGTCAGGCTACAACAGAAAAAGAGGTAGGTGAAAAACATTGTTAAATATTAAATCTTAATTTGAAAACTTGTTTTTTCTCTCTCTTTATTATAGCCAAGGTCTGAGGCTTTCAGAGTTTGGTAATTATACTGAACAGCTCCTTGCATTACATTCTAATGCGGCTACATAAGGTAACAGCAACAAAACAAAGCCAGTTGTAACAGCGGTATGGAATATGCAAGGTTAGTGGTTTATTTATTTATTAGTCATTCTTACTGCATTCAGTCATTCTTCTAACTTGCCTTTAATAAAACAAGTCTAAAAACATGGGAGAGAAAGGCTAGCGTACCTAATGAAACCTTGTTCATTTTTCTGATAAGCTGCATCCTGACGCAACCTCATTTTGAAACACATCCATTCATCCCCAAATGTGTTTTGATACTTGAGCATTGTGATGTATTTGTGACACACGCAGCAGCGGTCTCTGAGTGTCACGAGCGACCTTTAAGAGCGCAGGATGGGAATAGGAGATAAGAATGGCTTCAGTAATATTCAGCTCAAAGAAACACGAGTGCTTAGCCTCTCCATCTTGTCAAGGCTAAGGACCATATTATAGCCTCAGGAGCCTGTTTAAGTCTAGTGCCTGTTTAAAGCCTATTACATTACATGACTTTGATGAAGAAGCAGTCACACCAAAGCAGCTGCAACAGCGATGCTTAAGCAAATTCCAGCTATCTGTGTGCTTCAGTGGCTCTTCTGCAAAATCATTGTCTGAAAATAAGACAGGGGCTTAAACTGGGCCTGGTGGGACTGTGCAGGTAATACATGCTGATGATGATGAGACTCTAGTGCTCAGTCTGATGGAATTTATTACACTAAATATTCAAATTGCACAAAATCTCTTATCATTTTAATGCAACAAATATTTGTTCAATGGTCATGTTCTTGTCAATGAGTTGTTCGAAGAAAAATACTGCAAAATGTTGAAAAAGTACCTTGTGGTCCTGATCATGTCCTTTACCTTCTGTATTTCTCGACAAAACACCACAGACCTTTGAAGAATCTAAGGCATAATACTTTCTTTTTTCCTACCTTGCAGCAATAATCAAGGTGACGACTACATTATTGAAATGGTGTACATGTAGCCATTGCAGTCAAGGTCTAAAAAGTACTGGGAACAAAAACCTTACCATTCCTTTAAAATTGAACAATGAAATAAGAGTCCCAGTGGTGCAGGACTATTCTTTGAGCGTTATAAATTTTGGTACATTAACAGATATCTCTATCCGCAGAATGAGTAATAGACCTAAGTTCAAACCCTGTAATAATGGTGTTCTCTGGGGAGGGAGAAAAGGACAAAGAGCCCGGTAAGACAATGTTCTTTTCAAAGTGCTTATGCAAATAGACCTTGGGCTGCAATGACCTTCAAAGTCCAATAGCAAACGGCATCATGTGTATTTTCTTCATCTCATAAAGTGAAACATGTTATTTCATAGGGATCATGTCAGATGACCTCCACAGATTTTAGAAAACGATTACAGGTATTTATCACCAGTGTCAGAACACTTTAGAAAATAGTGTGGCGTTTAGCTTTTTATAATTATTTTTAAACATAATACTAAAAACATGCATGACCCTATCACCCAGGGAGCCAGGACTTTGATGTAAATGACAGTCCAAATCTCAGTCAGACTTAGAGGTTGAACAAAGAAAATCTTAGAAAACTTAGAAAATGTTAGAAGAGCAAAGCTGTACTGCATTGTACCTAGCAACCAAAAAGACAATTACATACCTTTTAATATATGTTAGAGAAAAATGAAATGAAGTAGATCTAATGTTGTAGATTGAAGGTTCGGGGATTAGAACAAAGTGAATGAATGCTCAGTGTACAGACCATAGGGACGTTTGTCCATGTGGAGGTGTCGTCGCTGCTCAGGCTCAGGCTCACGTGACACTGGTGGATCTGGGACTCGGTCAGAGCCGCTGTGCTCTCCTCCTCATCGTGTTCTCGCTTTAGACTCGCCAACATCCGCAACTCGTCCTCGTCCTCAAGCAGCCGGGGGCCATCGTCACCATCAACAAATGCTTCCTCCTCATCCTAGTGTTTAGAAAAAGACTTTCATTATACCTACCGCTAAAGTGATACAGGGACTGGCCTCCTGCTGCTGACTAAACATGAGCCATCAGCGTTTTCTGCAGCTTAAATCTGGAACAGTCTTCCTGAAAATGTGAGACAGGCCTCCACTCTGTTATGTTTAGCTGTACATATGACGGAAATGATTTTATCTGCTCTCTTCTTTTTTTAAAAATGTATTTTAAATGATTTGAAGTATATCTATTCTTGCCTACCTCAGTCAGTTACCCTCAGATTTCTTTTGGTAAAGTGTAACATGTTACGTTACTGCTTCTTGGTTCGGACCACACTGGGCATCCTTGCTAGTCACTTGCATCACCTGTTGCCAGTTCACATGTTCATAACCGCTGCAGCCTCACAAGGACTGCAATTTTATGGATGCTTTGACTCAGATGTTATTCACTTCTGACACCTTTCCTGGTTCTGGTGTGCCTCGTCTGTCCATCAGCAATGTGAGGCAGGCATTCATTTAACTAAAAATGTTTTCCAACTACGAGCAATTACAATGTTGTGAAAACAGCATCCGGCTCATGGTACTGCAGAACACAAGGAGGAGGAGCCCTTTTAGACTAAAACAGTTTGTGTACTGCTAAAGTTATTGTGAGAGGAGACCAGGCATCGCTCTGGAGCTAAACGAATGACAGCCAATAAAACAAGTCTGTGGTGAAGGGAACCAACACCTTGTCATTTCTGTCTGACAGGTTTTCAGTCACAACCTTCACTTGATGTTGCCCGTGATGATTTGTACAAATCATACGGATGGTGTAAGGGTGAGAGATTGTGTGCGGCGGCATTGAGAACAACAGCTCAGTGACTGACGTGTGTTTAGTACACGCTTGCAGCAGGTACCTTGTCCCCTCTGTAATGCACCATTCTGACTTCTTGCAGGAGTCTCCTTGATAGTGACACACTGCTGTTCACAATGACACTGGGCTTCACGGCCTCAGCTCTGCCCAGGCCGCTGCTCGGAGACAGACAGCGCTTCGGGACAAACCCAGGAGGTTCAGTTTTGGTGACGGATTGAGAAATGCTGTTGCTTCCACTTTCTGTTGATGGGCTTTGAGAATGAAGGAAGACTTCATCCAAAGTTTCATCCCTGCACCTTGAGGCACCCAGGCCTGAGTCTGTGGTGCTTCTCTGCTGCACAGAGGCCAGATACACTTCATCCTGTAGACAAGACAGTTAAGGAACAATTAAGCTATTTGATTAAGTAGATGAAATAAATCAAATAGTTTCTTTTTTTTCTACTTAGTATACTAATAATGTATGCTGGCATTTTAAGATAGAATAAATATAGAAACCTACAACTTAAAACTTGAGTGTATTAAGAGAGACCGAATGAAGTGAAAATGGCTCCGCATTTAAATAATTTTGTAAATTTCATCAGAAACTGATCCAATGAAGTTTGTAAGATATTTCAATGAATCATAATAATTTGAATGGTTTCATGCAGCACAGGGCCTGTGCAACAGATTTAAACTCAACATAAATATTTAGAAATAAAATGTTTGAATGAAATCCAGCCCTTGTGGTTTTCATTGTGTGACATGAAAGAAGAGAAAAGAGTCTCTTGTAAGTACCACGTTACCTCGTCACTCTCACTGCCGATGAAGTCGTCCTCCAGCTGAGCCCCTCCTCTGCGTCCAGCCTGTCCCTCCCAGTCCTCCACATGTTTCTCTGGGTGCCCCGGCTGGGCTCGCCCTGGCCTCTGTGTGGGCGTATGTGGTGGAGAGCAGAACATGAACACAGACTGGTGTGTGCAGAGTTGGGGCTCAGACTCCTCATTACTGTCCCAGCTGCAGTAGACACTGAGGTCACAGGGCGCTTGGCTCAGCACAGAGACAACCTCACCTTGCACAGGAGCCCCGGGACCATCCACAACTGCACCAGAGGCACGTTTATCTGGGACAGAAGATTACAACACATTAGTTTAACCTCAACACAACTCCCATGAGGGCGTTTTCAAGCCTGAAAAATGTGTACAGCTAAATGAAGTCATCAGTTAGTAATAGGCATTGTGGACAGTAACCGTGAGGCTTAAAAATGCTAAAGTAAAGTAAGAGGAAACACAGCCAAGCTGGAAGCTGCTTTATAAGAGCTGGAATCTCTATAATGGTTTGACTGCTTTAACTCTTGGATGACAGACATATTAAATGTCAACTACTAACCAAATTAATTCGCCCTTATTGAGTTTTCCTTTATTTCATCAAAATTACAATCACTACAACAATGAAATTTCCCCATGTGGGACAATAAAGGAATATCTTATCTTATCTTATCTTAACCAGTGGCCCTTTCTGAAGGTGTTAACTGAATTTTCTGCCTTAAAGACACTGGTGTGAACATTACCAAAATAGTTCAATCATCATCATGTGTGGCTACATTTTTCTTAAATGATGACAACAAACCAAAATTAGACACACAAAAGGGCCAGAGACAGGATATGATTATTCTTCAGTTTGTATTTTGATTTGAGACAGTTTAGGTATATTCAAATGCAAATACTGAAATCAGCTAAACTGCTATGACACAAAAAGGCTTAAGCAACACATAAAAGATCTAAATCACACTCCACCTGAAAGAGGGAGGGAATTTCCTCCACTTCAACTGCATAATCATTTTCTCTAATTGCCCACAGTGAGACAAACCTTGACCCCTGGAGATGTCCCCCAGACTTTTACTTAATGCGCCACAATTACCATTAATGAACTAACTGCTTTTCAACTATAGCTCTGACTGCAGAACCATCTGTGGCAGCACACCTCTGCTTGTGTGTGGCGTTGTAAAAAGTATAGCTTTTTACTGCTGAGATCCTTGACGTGGCCTTGAAACGGCTCGTGTAAAATAATGATAATATAAAACTGTCTGAGGCATACAAATATGTTTTGGAAGGAATCTAAGAGGTAGTAAGAGCTCGAACTTGTGGTAAGATTCACAAAAACAACACCACTACAAGCACAAATTACTTTTTTGTAGTAGCCTTTTTACAATTTTATAAGCACCACTTAAGTGCACATGTCCTCCAGCTTGCTTCGGCTTCCTGCCACCTCGCTCTTTCTTCATGCCCTGTGCGCCTCACCTGCTGCTAGGAGCTCTGTCTCTTCGATTAGGCTAAGAGCTTGTTGTCTGCTCCCCTTGCTGCTACATGAAGGAGTGCACGGCTTTGGGTTATCCGTCTTTTTGGGAGGTGCATTGTCTACAAAACACAAGAAATCAGAGACAGTTTGGGCTTTCGGATAGAATAAATATACAGTTAATAGTATGTACCTCTAGATGTGAGTTTGGGCTTTCCCGCACTGCTGACTCTTGGAATCTTGGACACCGGTTTGTCACATGTTCTGGGCGAGTGCGGCTGTACAATGCCAGCGGTTCCAATGCACTGTACTTTTAAGCACGGACAGCAGAAATGATTAAACATGTGGTTAAGTCTGATTGAAAAATAATTAAATGCACAATAAATAAATAAATAAAAAATCCTATTAGGAGAATTTTGAGTGTTCTGCATGAGATTAAAACCAGCTACACCACGTTCCACTTAATCAAGGAAATGCAGCATTATTCTCATCCAGTTATGCTAATGATGCCTCTTTATTCACCCTAAAAGCTGTTATGTGCTTGAGAGAACATATCATTTAAAGCGCTGCCACTGTAATGCTTTTAACAACGCGTGGTGGCTAAATGAATTAGCTCATGTATTTTTTATGCACTTGCTGAAATGTAGTGTGTTTCAAGCGAACCTATTCGATGCATGTACAATACAAACTTTATTAAAACGTCACACAATAAAAACAGATTTGAATTTAAAATTAAAACTAACCCTCTTGAAGTGAAGGGGAGCAGTCTCTCTGTGAGTGTTTTTCATGCTGGCTGAAATTGCTTTGATTTCTAGCTTTACTCTTTGGGTTCAATTTGCAGCAGAGGGATCCCTTAAGGATACAGCCATCACACACACACACACACACAAAAATCATCTTAAATTCAAGGCAGCAAATTCAGCGTGGTGCAGAGTGCTCTTTTCTTCTAACACAGTTTACATTTTTTATCGTGTTTATGTGATTACCATGTTGGAGGTACAAAGTGCAAGGCTTTTCACTGCTTCTGAGGTGGCGTGGCTTTTTTCTTCAGTTTGAGGCCGTGGTCCTAAAGCCCTGAGCCCCGAGGCGCTCTGTAAGACGCCCGGGGGCCTGCTCTTCACAGGGAGGGCCGACCTTGCAGGGGCCACACCAGCCGTCTGCGCTGGAGCTGCAAACATGTCAACAACATTCACTACAAAGGCACAGTGAAATTTTACTTTGGAATGAATGAAGGCCTGCATCTTAAATGTCTTTCACTGATAATAAGAAACACAAACACAGAATATTAGGCAGCTGGATGATATAACAAGATTTAATGTAGGTTTGTATAATTTTAGTCTTAATATTGAAGGGACGGTGCACAGCAGCAGTTGGCTAAGCTACCGGGTAACCGTTTCTCACAGCTTATGCTAATTTATATTAAAATGTAAATTATTAAAACAAAATTTTAAAAAATCGATTTTAAAGTAAAGACTATTTGACTCTTTTATGTGAAGATTATTTCAGTTTGTTATATGAATTAGTAATTAATTTGTGTATGCCTAAAGAGTAGAATTAGCATTAGCATTGAGACACAAACACATGTCTTTATAAACACAGAGGTGTCCTTTGGTGCAGTTTTCACCTGTTTTGTTCACTGCCTGATATATAGTAGTATGTATTAGTTTTAGACTTACTCAGCGAAAAATCCAGAAACAGATTTAGACAGGAAGTACTGACGCTAACACGAGCCAGCCAGGTGCTGTTGTACACAGAGCCCATTGGAAATATATAATTTTAATTTCTATAAATTATTTTTAAAGATGCACTTTATCACTTTTCTAGTGGAGATTCTGCCAACTGCATGTCTTCATAAAGATGTTTTTTTTTATCACTTAGAATGTTAAAAAGTATAACAATAAAGGGGACATGTTATGCTAGGTCAACTTGAGCTTTTAACCTTGTCACAACAGTGTTTCCTCATCATAAGTTTATTCGAAGTTGTCATTTATTTGAGCTTGTTTGAATAAATCCTGTTTCACCTACTCCCTGCCCTCACCCACATCCTTGTACTTAGTTGCAAGAAAGGAGGGCTTTGATACAAATCCGAGTGATACAGACAGGGTTCTAAAACGTCACTTCAAGTGAAACTTTTTCGTAAATCTGTTGCTTGTTACAGTTTAATCCCACTATGAAGAGGTGGGGCTTATCAGTTCTGCTGTGTTGAACAGGAATTCAATGGTTTCCATTTAGATCAATATTGCACTATACAATGAAGACAATATAAAATGATGATCTACATTGGTAATAGTTTAATAAAAAGTACCCTTAAAAAAGCATAATATGTCTAATTTAAACATAACTATCTTGCATTTATTCAATTAGAGATGTTTCATTGCAACACAAACACATACACAAACGCTATAAACATATGCAATATGACTGTGAGCACCTCATACCTCTCCACAGATCCAACTAGTAACTTGCAAGTCTCTATACTCGTGTACTGCGTAACAATCTCAGCAAAGCAATACATTTCTGTGGAGATGGCAGATCCTCCTCCAGAAAAGTTACATAAGCGCTTTCACTTAGATAAGTTTGTTTCTTGAATATTGGGCTTGCGGAAAGGTGTCCAGAAATTCCATGCAGTGAGGCCATAGAACTAAAGTTATGTTTTGATGGCAGCTCTATGGATTAAAGTTTACTGCTTCATTGTTCTAATCTGTCAAGTGTAAATAATTGGCTGCAACTAGAGGTGTGACGTGTCCTTGTTCTGACCCTGTATGATGCTCATTAGCACCACCTTCTCTGTGGAGATTCAACAGAAGGAAACTTATGTGGATTTACCAAACCAACTTACAGAAAAACACAAGATAGCAATACGCCCGTTTCATTTAGTCTCCACCGAGCCAGTATTTCATGTTTAAATTGGTTGCCGACTTTAATCGAAATCACTTAAATCATGATTATGCTAATAATGCAGTCGCTAATTATCAGGCTATTTTTCTGTTTGGTTTTCGCTCTCGTCTGGTTGACTCCACTGGGACTTTTAACTAGGACTTGGACAGCTGTCAGAACAAATAAATAAGCTGTTATAAAAGGTCACAGAGGCTCCAGCGCTGAATAACTGGTGCATGTCTTTTCATATTAATATAAGTGACTACCTATCTGCACAGGTATAAGGCCAAAAGAACAAAAGGAGCTACAACATAAAGTAAAGTAAGTGTATTGTTTAATACATTTGTCATTCACTTTCTCTGACTTTTAACTGAATTTTAGGCTGACTTTAAAGGTGCTCTATGTAGGTAATGTATGTATGTAACTTTACTGGTTGTCTACATGATGATGTTTTTGTGTTTGTGCCTGGAAAGAACCACAAAATTGCATTGAACTTATTGAGCTTGCGTTTATCCAGTTGTGTATCTGTTAATTGGCCTGGTAGTCTTAGATACTGCAACTAAAATTGTTTCCCTATTGTTTAATATGCTATATATAAAGCATGATTTGACATTTTGATTGCGTGCACATTGGTGAGGTGCTTTTACATACCAGTACTGGTAGTGACAGGTCCAGTTTTGTAGTCAGTTTTCCTCAGATGTTCTATGTTCAAAACCTGTGTGATGTGTTTTATGTCCTGTGGAAAATGACAACTTCGGGGAATCCACTCCATCCAACCACCTCCACTCAGGAACATCTCTGCAGTTAAATTGTCATGTCTTACTTGAAATACAGTATAGGACAGTTTAAGTAAAACTATGGAACTAAAATAAATCACATTCATTTGTCATTATTTGGGAATGTCAGTTCAAAATAACAAAATGTACTATATCAAATGACATAGAACGAAGGATTTGTACTTGTACTGATATGTACTTCTCCTGGGTAATTTAATGAGTTTATATATAGAAAAATACCCTTGGATAAACTGAAAACAAAGAAATATTTCTTGCATTGTCAATATTTTCCAGTGAGTTGGTTGAATTCATGAACTTACCATCTTCAACCTTGGGCTCTGCTTTCATTGTAAAGATTCTTCGAATGCTACAGTTTGCGAATACTGTTATTCCATCCAAACTCACAAATGCCACATCTTTGAACAGTTTGCTTGTGAATGAAACAAGGTCTATGCACAAGGTTGTCCACTGGAACAATACAAATTAACAAACAAAGTGTAGACAGAAATCCAATCAGACATGGAAAATGTACCGACTTTTACGTACAATGTGGTGATTCATTCCAACAAGTGGAATCTTTGCATGCCAAAGCGTAGATGAGAGCTCTTTGTGCACAGTGGACAAATAAAGTCGTCGTTTTAGGTGATCTGTATCAGTCACCCTAGACAATTAACACTTAGTTAGCTCAGTTATCGGTACCTTTTTCAATCTAATTATTATAAATCATATTATTCAGATATTCATATTATTATTTTACAGTACATACTTTTAACTTGAACTGATTAAATTCTGTTATAAACTTAGAAATGTGTTGTAGAACAGGTATTTTTATCATCTCCGCATTAAAGCTGTGCTACCTTTTTGAAACGCAAAGGAGCAGATAGACTTACATGAGTTCGATGGAGAAATCTCTGCCAGGTGGAACATTGACTTGAAAAACCAGAAATCTTTGAAGCAGTCCCACTGACAACATCATAAAAGACATTACTGTTCAAACTTGCAATCCAAGTCAAATATAAATAACTGGTATCTTCTTACTTACAATACATTTTCCCATTCTTTGGCATTTGCATTTTGACTGTCTGGCTGCTACCCTCCAGACAGTAAACAAATCCTTTGATTTCTTTATTATACTCCTAAATGGAAAACATAATATGAAAGAGAATGCAGTCAGCGTGACCTGTGTCAGCACACTGCTATCAATTACTACACATGTTTTTTTTTTCAAATAGACCGCGGTGTGTTGTTGTATCAGAATCAGCAGGGACAGTAATATATAGTTAACAGCAGTGCGGGACATTACTTATCTTACTTATATTCACCCAACTTTGAGCAAAATGAGTCCATTTAAAGCATAGAATTGTCTTTGCAATAATAAAGACAATTCTATGCTTTAGATGGACTCATTTTGCCACAGGAAAGGATCAGCATGCACCAATAAAATAAATGTTTTTGTTTGCATCATACTAACTATAATTAATATAGCAATTTCTTGTGTGATGTGTGACACCACATGATAAAAAATTGACATAAATCTGTTCAGCAGTTGTACTAATAAGTAGTTACTGATTTTGTGTCTCTATGTGTGAACCAGATCAAAAGGTGCAAAAAAGTATGAAGAATATGATAACAAGATGATTGAAGGCGGGGCTGCTTACTATATATAAATATGCCAACCACATACTAATTAACGCCGATGTAGGCTTATGTGTTATTAAGTGTCTTAATAGCCTAGAATATACAGTTAAATGTACTTTGTGTATGGTTCCCCCGCTGAGTTTCCACTTGGCCACAGGATCTTTTCCCTGGGCACAGAATATTTCCACCACAGCTCCTCCCTGTCAGGAACATCAACAAAACACCTTAGTTACTCACAATCACCTCGTGTGCTGGTGTTAACTTGGGCTATACTAGCTTCACGCTAAACTCACCTGATAGTTATTCTTGAACATCGCGCGTGACTTTAAACGCTTAAAACCGCAACATTACGCACGCGGCTTTACGCTGTCTGTGTCGCCGGGTCTGTAGCTAACTGCTAACGCGATATAACGTTTAGGACATTTCAACATGTTTATCTTGCTGAAGTTAAAACACACAGTTGTGACCGCGTTAGCTACACTACTCTGCATTCGTCGCCATGGTTACTGCTCTTCACCAAACAGAAGAGCGCACGCGAGGCGCACGTCGTCCTTTGTGGATGAGCCGCGCGCTCACGGTCCGGTGTAAACACGCGATGATCCTGAGCATAATGCGGTGTTTGTATTCCTCTAATACTAATATAATACAACACATTTAACCACATTGTGAAAAGACATTGTATAACTCATATTTTAGCTCCTGAAAACACAAAACAAATTAAACTGGTTGTAATTTGTTTTACCTCAAAATAGGGATGCCAAAATTATTCAGTTAATCAATAATCGTGATTATATATACAATAATAATATAATACAATCCTGAGAACAAAATATATATAATTATGATCATTTTAGAAGCAAAATTAAATATTTTTCATTCAATATTTTGCTCAAAAAAAGACTTAAATGTAAGTACTTTTTTTTTTTTTTTTTTTTTTAAATAATTTTGACATATTTAACTTTTTTCAGCACAATTTTGTACTGTCCCAATAATCGTGAATAATTGTTTTTTTCTCACAATAATTGTAACACTAACATGTGATATTGTGACATCCCTATCTCAAAATAATCAATGATCAATGATTATCACTAAGATCATTTAATAGAGTCTTATTATCTATAGCCTATTTATTTATTTTCTTTGAACAGGTTCCAATGAAAGCCGTCACGATTTAATAATAACATGATCAATAAAATAACTTGAAACAATAATGCAATAAATACAAACTTGTTCTTATCCCAAGCAGCAGCAGCAGCGCTATTTTCAGATCAAAAGCATGTCTTTTAATTAGCCTCTATGGGAGTCCATATCAGGGAGAGCCATTTCATTATTATTTTATTGTGGTGGCTTCAGCATTTGTTGTGTGAGAGTGAAATTAGGCTACAATCACCAGGCATCGAGCAATTGGAAGGCTCTAAAAACAGTAACTTGTAATTGTCCGGACTCTATAACCTTCCCCAGACCCAAATGTACTTAGAACAGACTTCCGATCCCCATAATGGATTGATTATTTTAAAATAACAGGATTGAAGAAGAAAAAAAGGCTATCACGACTATATATGATATAGCACAGTAATTGGTGAATAGTGTATCAATATTAAACCTTACAAGCAACTTATCCTTAAGCTCTGTTGTTTAATTGTAACTGTTTATTTATGACACAAGAGCTGCTCTAAGTCCTTTACACGCCAACAAATCAAATTCAAAATACAAAATTGCATCAAACACCAAAGAGCAGTACAGATTTTGCCACACAGCCCTTGAATGTATCACGATCACAATGTATACCCTTGAGTAAAACTGGCTCCATTATCAGAACACATCGCTGCGGCAACAGTTATTAGTTATTCAAGTTTGGAGTTGGTATAATATTAACATTTGTGAACTCTAAATGAGGAGCAGTGAGCAGGTTCACACTGGCTCTCAGCAGGAGAAGTTTGACAATGATTAGTAGAGACAGCACTATCAAAACAGTGCCAGGCCCGCACTGGCGCTTTAACAAAGTCAGAATGGAAAAACCAGTTAATAGCAGCTTGTTAGCATACTAAATGATGACTAATTATTCACTTATTAAAAAAGAGTCCATTTATCTGGGCCCCGTTAAAGACCATTATTAGCACATTCGGTTTACTCGCCTGTGTTGTTAAATGATTATAGCATGGACACATAAGACCCTCAAATACGGAGTGATCAGAATACACAATAATAACATCTGGTGTATTCTTTTGTACAACCCTGACTTATAAAGCCTTCAGCAAATTACAGTTGCAAAAGCAAATTCTTATCATTATTATTTTAATTCCACTAAGAACCTTTTTTAAAATGTAGTGTGCTGGAAGTTCTTCACCATTTTGATGTGGAGCTCTATGTAGGTCGAGATCAAAGTGCATCTATTATAAGGCGATCCACTGAAAACAAAACTTTATCTTCTGTATAGCTGTATAATATGTAAGTAAGTATGCTATTTTGCTCCGGCTCAACAACAGAAAACCGTGTTCATATATTTCCATTGTTTTTGGTTGTTCTATTAGGGTGTAAGGGAGTGCACTTCGAGTCCAAAGCCATTAGGTGGGCTATTTTTCTATTTTCAGTTTACAATTATATTTTGTGGCCTGGGCTGTAAGTATGAAAGACGGTGAGGAGTGGGTCTCAAGTACAACAGTGAATAACGTAATATCATCTCGAGCCTGGTCTCAAGGTGAAAGCTCCTCATACTTTATGTTTGAATAATACACATGTAAGGCAAGGCAAGGCAAGGCAAGTTTATTTGTAGAGCACATTTCATACACAAGGCAATTCAAAGTGCTTCACACAGCAGGAAAAATGCATTCAAATCACAAAGAAATTACAGAAATACAATAAAATTAACTAAATTAAAAATTATCAATCCAACTGATTTTCTAAACTAATAAAATCACAAACAAAAGAGAAGAGTGCAACGATAAAAATTAACTACAATAAAATTAACTAAATTAAAAATTATCAATCCAACTGATTTTCTAAACTAATAAAATCACAAACAAAAGAGAAGAGTGCAACGATAAAAATTAACTACAATAAAATTAACTAAATTAAAAATTATCAATCCAACTGATTTTCTAAACTAATAAAATCACAAACAAAAGAGAAGAGTGCAAAGAAAAAATCCTTTCAGTCATATGCGCAGCTAAACAAAACTGTTTTTAGCTTGGATTTGAACATTGTCAGAGTAGAAGCCTGTCTCACATCTTCAGGAAGACTGTTCCAGGTTTTAGCTGCATAAAACTGATACGCAGATTCCCCATGTTTTGTCCTGACTCTGGGCACCAGCAGGAGGCCGGTCCCTGAGGTCCTCAGAGTCCGATACATGTACATATCGTTGTTTTATTTGTTGTACTTCCTAAAATACTATACCTACTATACTATGTAGATCGCAGTAGTTTAGTTTATTATTCCTGATTTGTGTCCAAAATGTACTAAATGTAGAAATAGTGCACAGTCTGGGAAGAGATGTAATCAAGAGCATTATTTCTGTCCTATGTTTACGCTATCCAGCATCTGATTGGGATCATTCCTTTTGCAGTGGTTTTATATTGCAGATTTTAAATGTTCCTATCTTTCTTTGTCCTTATGAACCTTCCTGTTGTTTCTTCCTCGCATTCAGTTTGGTGTTCCTGTTTTCTAATGTTAAATGCCTGACCGCATTGCATGTTTTACACAGTATTTTGTGTATTGCATTGCATTTCTTGCCGCATTTAGTATTTATAGTGAACTGAAAGTTGCTTGAGTTGTATGTGTGGCTTTACTACAGTTTTTATTAAAGTGTTTTTTCATTGCTCATTCAGTTATGCCTTTAGCTCACTCTAAAGTTACTACCGGTACTTTTTGTTCTTTTTTTCTTTTTCTCCTTCTGTATTTTTATTTTATTTTTTCATACTCGCTGTTTTCCTTTATTTACGGCCCATCTGGGATATTGGCATTGTGGTGCGTATATGTCGGAACCCAACATTAATCCTGACTCGTACCTAGAGAGACATACAAATAGAAACGGTGAAAACATTTTATAGACAGGAGCCTTCTGACTACTAAAAGATCTATTTCATTTTATTGGAAGAAAGATCATAAACCCACTGTAAGTGAGTGGATGCGACCAATGTTATCTGTTTTTCCCGTTGAAAAATATATTATTTGACTGAAAGGCAAACAGGATTTTGGTGTTTGAAGGCCTTTTGTTTTCCCTGTCAGAAATGGCAGTGCTTTTTGTTAATGTGTGTGTGTGTTAAATATTATGTATCGTGTGTGTTATGTTTGTGATGTTTAGAACAAATCTATTATGATGGCCAGTGTGGTTGCGGGTGATTTCTTCGAGTGGACACTGGGGCTGTTTGTGCTTTATTACTGTGCTGAATTCCCCGGCTCATGTCTTGTTAGGTGCTCCAGCTGCAGGAAAGCCGATAAGTCCACAAACCCCAGTGAGCGTCCGTCTCCCGCATTTGGGGGTATTTTCTCTTCTCCTCTATATTTCATCCTGAACATAAGTGCGCGAGGAGGTGTGGCGGAGCAGATAGATGAGTGCGTCTGTGAAATGTGGTGATCTTTGAACCGGCGACGACCAAGAGGCGCATGATCAAAATACACGGGCCGTTTGATGTTTCCAGATAATGGCAAAGCTCGACAGAGGCAGGAGGATTTGTGGCTCACGTTTGTAAGGAAATGATGAAAAACACACGGGCACGTCAAGTAACCTTTGTGTCTCTTCCAAGCAATCATGTTTCATTTGATTTCCCATTAAAATGAGGAAATAATATAATGATTGTACCTTTTTTATGAGCAGGTAAAAAGGCAGTTGTTGCTGATTTTCTTATACATAACACGTCATTTATTTAAAATCTACAAGCTCCTACATTGCTTACAATCATAAAAACATAAACTATAGAAAAAGTATTTGTTTTAGATGATGACAAATGGACTAGTTTTATTTACGCAGGCTTCTTCATGCACCATCAAGTTGCAATAAAACCACAAAAGTACCGGTAAATGTGTTTGTGTCAAAAAATATGAAACATTGGTTTTGGCACACATTGGTAAAAGTAGTAATTGCATTTATAGAAATTTCGGTTACAAATATCACATCTATGTTTTGTGTGTGTTTATTTAGTAGCAACGATGGCCGCTATACTGAGGCTATAATTTAAATTATATTCTGTTCCTCAAGAGGATATCCAAGAACCAGATCCAAGGACTTTGCAAACAATTGTACTGAACATAGTTTTTTTTTTTTTTTTAAAGAAGAAGAAGAAAGAAAGAAAGAAAAAAGAAAGAAGAGGCTGTTTTTATTCTCCGGTTTTGTGGCAAATATACATTTTAAGATTTTAACAATGGTAAAATTGTAGTCTGCACCAAAATAAAAAATCTGTCCGGTTGCTGTGTAGTTATGAGAATTTGATGGAAAATAGGAAGAGTTTTCAATTTAATGCGTTTCAAAGAAATAATATTTCTTTGAAACGCATTAAATGAAAACTCTTCTAATATTATTGGAAATTATACATGCCTGTTTTTACGTGTAGAAAGCTGATAATCATAATAGTCAGAAGGCAAATCAATGTACCCAAATTGCATATTACACCCACATTGCACTTGTTAACTTGGAGTTGATGAAGTCCATTCAACTGAAGTTTGACTTGCATTAAGTTCCCTCAAGGCCTTATTATTGCATAACCCTATAATCTGTGCAATTCAAAGCGCTAACCATCGTCAAAACAGACTCTTGTTCAACACCACATTATTTTGACCAAAATGGCCAACGGCTTTATTTAAGAAGCGAGTGATATAAATTGAAGTAAAGTTCACACAATAAGAGAGTTAAAAGGTTTTACGCAACTGAGCTTTTACACAAAGCAATGCACAAAGACAGCCACTTTTTCTTTTTCTTCAAATGACAGTGTGTTAGCTGGAGAGACCTCTGTTTTTGTGACGAGGAACAGTATTGATCTAGATAGATAATAATAATTATAGATAATAACAGCAGTAATTTAGAAACATTTTTCTTCTGGGTTGGATTTCAAGGGGGTCTGTATAACGTTTCTGGTGGAGTGTGCCTGTTTGTCTCTGTGGAGATTTCAATGCATTGTCTGGAGTTTTTTGCCGGCATTAAATTCATGTATTATTTTATCTTTATTCATTTTTATCTATTATTTATTTAATTTTGGATGTTTTTTAATGAACTGCTATGTGTTCTTAATAAATAATTCATTGTATTTTATTTAATTATTGCTAAAAAATATCTGATGTTATGTGAGCAGCATCACCTCTCCACAGAGCTGACATGTAACTTGGCCTGGCTGTACCACCTGCTTGTCATCTGCTTGGCAAGAATGATATCTCTCTGTATAATCGGTCTGGTCACCGAGTGATAGAACTAAATCTTTGAGAAGGAAGACAACGTTAGAAGAAATAAGAAGTTTAGACCATCCATATCTTTAACCCCAGTGGAATACGGGGGAGAAACGACAAAGAGGAGCAGGCTTCCAGTTCACACACTGGACAGCGCACCACTCTGAGCGCTCTGCCAGTCTCCCGCGTCCACCTTCCTTTTATTAAGGACCATACACTAGTTACACATTAACCAGCTTGCCCTAAGTGGAAAAGGTCACTGGTACAGGTCACATACAGGACAGCTGGCCCACACTTTTAATACATCTCAGCACTTTACACTGTTGACATAGACAGTTGGTTGTGAAGCTAACAAGTTAGTTAGTTGTCGTTGCGAAGCAAGTAAGGTATTTCCATCTGTTTTCATCTTTCATGAGAAACTGCTCCGTCTGCAAACAGCTCACACACTTAGAATCACTTCTTAGACTTTTAAGCAAAATAAATGTTCAGCATAATATACATGATACATTACATTATAGTGGATTTCCGCAGACGCCACCCCACTGCCCCCTCACCAGTGAACATCCAGGGACGGGACATTGAGAGAGTGGACTCATACAAGTACCTGGGTGTTCATCTGAACCACAAACTGGACTGGACTCATAACACAGACGCACTGTACAGGAAGAGCCAGAGTCGGCTCTATCTCCTGAGGAGACTCAGGTCTTTTGGAGTGACAGGGCCACTCCTGAAGACCTTCTACGACTCTGTGGTGGCATCAGCCCTCCTGTACGGTGTGGCCTGCTGGAGCAGCAGCATCACAGAGAGGGAGAGGAAGAGGCTGGACAGAGACATCAAGAAGTCCAGCTCCGTCCTGGGCTGTGCTCTGGACTCGGTGCAGGAGGTGGGGGACAGGAGGGTCCTGGCTAGATTCACATCTATGCTGGACCATGAGTGTCACCCCCTGCAGGACACTCTGTCCACTCTGGAGAGCAGCTTCAGTGAGAGACTGATCCACCCTCGCTGTGTGAAGGAAAGGTTCCGTAGGTCTTTCCTTCCTGCTGCTGTCAGACTTTATAACAAAAACTGTTAGTACTGAACACTCGCAATACTGACCTAACCTAATACTGATGTGCAACTCTGTCATATGTGCAATTGCTGTTGGAATTCATGTGCAATTTATGTGCAATTACTGTGAAATTCATGTGCAATCTATGTGCTGTCGTGACACATATTCATGTGCAATTACTGTCGTGATCACATGCAATGGTATTTATGTATTTATTTATTTGTCTATGGGAGTTTTTATTTATTTATAGGAGATCTTCTACTGAAAGTGTTTTTCAGACTTCCTATAAGTGATCTGTTCTTCTGTATCTACCTCTGTATCTTCCTGCGTTGCACCAATGAAATTTCCCCATGTGGGACAATAAAGGAATATCTTATCTTATCTTATCTTATCTTATCTTACATGTTAAGCAAAATACATGATACATTAGTAAGATAAAATGTATAAATCCAACACAGAGCCAAACACAGACAGAAGCGTGCAATCAGCTTTGTTTATTTCAGTAACGCTTGTGAAACAGAAGAGCTTGTTTTTCACCCATCATTAAGAACAAAATCAAACTTCTCTCACCTTAGACTAACAACGTTTTCGGCTTTGTTTATTTATCCTGCAATGTTTTTCAGTCCCCTGTGATATTTCTTCCTCATAAGCGGCCATATTTGTTTTGATAATCCACCTGCCAATCACGTCCATCCGAACTAAGGGAGATGAAACCGGTTACCATCTTCGTAAAGTATCGGACAAGTGTGTATTCCGGATCTCAGGCAGCTTTTATTGTCACCTATTGATAGAAGAGTGACAGGGAGTGTAGGAAAATCTATTGGAATATGTCACTGGATGTGTTTTCACGTGTGTCGTATTGCTGTGTGCTTAAGCTAATGATTATATAACAAGTTTTGAACAGAAAAGACACAAATCCCATAGGTTTTCGAGAGTCGGTGGCGTTCCAGTGCGAGTGATCATTAGCAAATCGCAGCTTTTCCCCTGATGATGAAACTGAAGCCTCTCTGGATCTTCAAAGAGTGCAGTGAAAAATAACGATTTCCTATGATTAATCCATGATCCCGTGACATGTACGTTATGAGTAACCATTACATGTTTGATTATATATGAAAAGTGATTCTTCAACATCACTTTGAAAATCATATAGCCCTTGAAAAGTTAATGGCAATCAGGCGCACTTCATAAGAGAACCACAAGAAAAGGTCACAACGCCATCTGCATTAATCACATGTTCTGAGGCGCTCCATGGGCCATTATAATACTGATTTACGCCTATGAATTATTAAGAAGAATTAATATGCCAGTTTGTAAAGACCATGCTTCGCTATTTTTACCATCAAAAGGAGATTATACCAATACATAATGCATGCTTGGTATTGTGCTTTTAATTGTGATGCAGTAATGCCAGGAATTACATTATCTCTGGTGGAAAAACAAAAAGGGTTCAATTAATCAACCAATCTGTCGAAATGCTTATGTTTTTTAATACAAAAAAAAAATGTATATATTATATTTTGTACAACATGTAACAAACTATAACAGGTTTTGACACACATTTGATCCATTATGCTAGAAGCAACGATCAGCGCACGTCTCTTGAGATTCCGTTATTGATTATCTTGAGTTTTTAATTAAAACTTTGAGATGAAATTGCTGGTTAAAATATTGACCATGAGCAGTAGAGAATGTCTCCTTCTCTTATAACATTTACCGAGCCACTTTCCACCTCACTCTATGAAAGAATAATTAAGGATTATTGGAAAATGCTACAGATTTTATTGCGTTGTCTCATTGCTTGGAATGTTCGACAGTATGATATTAAACTCACTTATTTTGCATTTTATTTCAGGGATTTGTATGGCAAAAAATAGACAAAATCATGCCATCTTACAATGATTGGGGTCACCTGTCCACTGATCTTATGTCTCATGTATAGAACTGTGTTATTCTTACTAGACGTGTACGTAAGAACAAAACAGAGAGTTTCACAAAGCTCCTCAAACTTGCTCTCTTCTTCTCTCTCTCTCCAAAAACCCTGATGCTGACGAGTTTTTGAACCGGACCACTAATGTTTTCACTTGAATTACCTTTTTATAGCTCACAAACTTAATGTGGAAAGTCACGCACTTAACATTTTTGTACCTTTGTTTAATATATGAGACCTCTAACTTGGCCTTGGATAGTGGAATAGATCAATTATTGCCAAGGTAAATAACAAACATCCAGTTCCAGCGGCCATGTTGTGTTGTCTACTCAAGAATTCACACTAATAGAGAGAAGTTTTTTTTTTTTTAAATTCACTTAGTATTTCCTCTATATTCTTAAAAATCATCTTTAGAATATTATGTTAATAGAACAATTATCAATGGATCTGCCCAATGAACATACTTTCGTTCTGCCTCAAATATAGATTAGTGACATTATTACGGTGAATATTCATTTTTATGATTGAGTGGTAGACGCTTCTTTGCTTTACTGGGACTTAAGAACGTTCTTTGTTTGTCCCTTTAATCTTTGATGATGATAATGATAATTCTGGCCCCCATTGTTCCCTCCCGGACGGTGCAGTGTTTTCCAAACAACAAGCCATGGATTAACCGTGAACTGAAGGCTCTGCTGAAGGAGAAGAAGAGAGCCTTCAGGTCAGGGAACAAGGAGGAGCTGAGGACTGAGGGAGTTTTTATTTATTTATAGGAGATCTTCTACTGAAAGTGATTTTCAGACTTCCTATAAGTGATCTGTTCTTCTGTATCTACCTCTGTATCTACCTGCGTTGCACCAATGAAATTTCCCCATGTGGGACAATAAAGGAATATCTTATCTTATCTTATCTTATTTTTACATTATTTTCTTTTAGAATATTACCCACAGTCACAAAATCTGTTTGTACATCTCATTGAATGGACCGTCTGCTTGAAAAGTTACACAGCGCACCTTTAAATACACAATTTCGTTATAGTTGACCCTTCATAATTAATGACGTATGGACTTAATAGCCTGTAAAGTCCACTTTTGACACTCACTTTGTCCTAATTAGTGCCCCAGTCCAGTGGTTTGCGTTGGTTGGCTTGGTTCTGCAATCCCCATAGGTCACTTTGTTTTCGTTTTTTGCTGTGAGTATGAAGCACTCTCTTAAGCTCTCTCTTAAACACATACACGCACATACTAATGTCCAGTCCTGTGGGGCAATTTATTCAGCTAATATCCTCCGGGTGCCACATGCTGAGGCTGTCTCATATAATGTAGTGGCGTTCTAAGAGCGATTTTATCTTTATCAGTAACACACTCGAAGGTCAAATATTTAAAATACCTACATTATGTTACGAAGGCTGTGTTCTTGCAAAAGCTGAGCAGTTTTCTTTTTAGCGTGCTGCTTTTGGTTTCTCATCTGTTAGCGATTTTGTGCAAGTGGTGAACCGACACCTTAACGTGGTGGAGGGGTTTGAGCGCCTGAATGATCCCAGGAGCTATGTTGTCGGGGGCTTCATGCCCCTGGTAGGGTCTCCCAAGGCAAACAGGTCCTAGGTGACGGGTCAGACAAAGATCGGTTCAGAAGACCATTATGATGACGAAAAGAAGATCGGCGTCACCGGGGCCCCATCCTGGAGCCAGGCCTGGGATGGGTGCTCGATGGCGAGTGCCTGGTGGCCGGGTTTTACCCCACGGGTCCCGGCCGGGCACAGCCCGAAAGAGCAACGTGGGGCCGCCCTCCCATGGGCCCACCACCCGCAGGAGGATCCATAAGGGGCCGGTGCAGCGAGATCTGGGCGACAGTCGACGGCAGGGGCCTCGGCGGCCAGATCTCCAGACACAGAAACTAACTCTGGGGACATGGAATGTAACCTCGCTGGGGGGGAAAGAGCCTGAGCTTGTGCGGGAGGTTGAGCGATACGACTAGATATAGTCGGCCTCACCTCCACGCACAGTTTGGGCTCTGGAACCCATCTCCTCGAGAGGGGCTGGACGCTCCACTTCTCTGGTGTTGCCCGCGGGGAGAGGCGGCGGGCTGGTGTGGGCTTGCTTATAGCCCCTCAGCTCAGCCACCACGTGTTGGAGTTCACCCCAGTGAACGAGAGGGTCGCGTCCCTCCGCCTTCGGGTGGGGGACAGGTCTCTCACTGTTGTGGCGGCCTACGGGCCCAACAGCAGTGCAGAGTACCCGGCCTTCTTGGAGTCCTTGGGAGGGGTACTGGACAGTGCACCAACCGGGGACACCGTTGTTCTACTGGGGGACTTCAACGCCCACGTGGGCAATGACAGTGACACCTGGGGAGGGGTGATCGGGAAGAACGTCTTCCCCGATCTGAACCCGAGCGGTGTTCAGTTATTGGACTTCTGTGCTAGCCACGGATTGTCCATAACGAACACCATGTTCAAGCACAAGGGTGTCCATCAGTGCACATGGCACCAGGACACCCTAGGCCGGAGGTCAATGATCGACTTTGTTGTCGTGTCCTCTTACCTCCGGCCGCGTGTCTTGGACACTCGGGTGAAGAGAGGGGCAGAGTTGTCAACCGATCACCACCTGGTGGTGAGTTGGATCCGCTGGCGGAGGAGGAAGCCGGACAGACTTGGCAGACCCAAGCGCATTGTGAGGGTCTGTTGGGAACGTCTAGTGGAGCCCTCTGTCAGTAGGGTATTCAACTCGCACCTCCGGGAGAGCTTCTCCCATGTCCCGGGGGAGGCTGGGGACATTGAGTCCGAGTGGACCATGTTCTCCGCCTCCATTGTTGATGCGGCTGCTCGGAGCTGTGGTCGCAAGGTCTCCGGTGCCTGTCGTTTCGGCAACCCCCGAACCCGGTGGTGGACACCGGAAGTAAGGGATGCCGTCAGACTGAAGAAGGAGGCCTATCAGGCCAATCTGGCTTGTGGGTCTCCGGAGGTCATCGACGGGTATCGGCAGGCCAGGCGAGCCACGGCTCGTGCTGTCGCAGAAGCAAAAACCCGGGCCTGGGAGGAGTTCGGGGAGGCCATGGAGGAGGACTATCGGTCGGCACCAAAGAAATTCTGGCAAACCGTCCGGCGCCTCAGGAGGGGGAAGCAGTGTCTCACCAACACCGTTTACGGTGCGGGTGGAGGCCTGCTGACCTCGACTGGGGATGTCGTCGGACGGTGGAAGGAATACTTTGAGGATCTCCTTAATCCCTCAGTCACGTCTTCCGAAGAGGAAGTAGAGACCGGGGACTCAGAGGCTGGCTTATCCATCACCCAAGCTGAAGTCACTGAGGTTGTTCGCAAACTCCTCGGTGGCAGGGCTCCGGGGGTGGATGAGATCCGCCCTGAGTACCTAAAGTATCTGGATGTTGTAGGACTGTCTTGGTTGACACGTCTCTGCAACATCGCGTGGCGTTCGGGGACCGTGCCTCTGGACTGGCAGACCGGGGTGGTGGTCCCTCTGTTCAAGAAGGGGGACCGGAGGGTGTGTTCCAACTACAGAGGGATCACACTCCTCAGCCTCCCGGGTAAGGTCTATTCCAAGGTACTGGAGAGGAGAATCCGACCGATAGTCGAACCTCGGATTCAGGAGGAGCAGAGTGGTTTTCGTCCCGGTCGTGGAACACTGGACCAGCTCTATACCCTCCATCGGGTGCTCGAGGGTTCATGGGAGTTTGCCCAACCAGTCCACATGTGCTTTGGGGATCTGGAGAAGGCTTTCGACCGTGTCCCTCGGGGTGTCCTTTGGGGGGTGCTCCGGGAGTACGGGGTCCGGGGCCCTTTGCTCAGGGCTGTCCGGTCCCTGTATGACCGGAGCAGGAGGTGTGTTCGCATTGCCGGCAGTAAGTCAGACCTGTTCCCAGTGCATGTTGGACTCCGCCAGGGCTGCCCTTTGGTTCTGTTCATAATTTTTATGGACAGAATTTCTAGGCGCAGTCAGGGGTCGGAGGGTGTCCGGTTTGGGGACCACAGGATTCCATCTCTGCTGTTTGCAGACGATGTTGTCCTGATGGCTCCATCAAAGCCGGACTTGCAACATGCAATGGGACGGTTTGCAGCCGAGTGTGAAGGGGCTGGGATGAGAATCAGCACCTCCAAATCCGAGGCCATGGTTCTCGACCGGAAAAAGGTGGCTTGCCCTCTCCAGGTGGGTGGGGTGTCCTTGCCTCAAGTGGAGGAGTTCAAGTATCTCGGGGTCTTGTTCACGAGTGAGGGAAGGATGGAGCGTGAGATCGACAGGCGGATCGGTGCAGCGGCTGCAGTGATGCAGTCGCTGCATCGGACCGTTGTGGTAAAGAGGGAGCTGAGCCGAAAGGCAAAGCTCTCTATTTACCGGTCGGTCTACGTTCCTACCCTCACCTATGGTCATGAGCTTTGGGTAGTGACCGAAAGAACAAGATCGCGGATACAAGCGGTCGAAATGAGTTTCCTCCGCCGTGTGGCTGGGCGCTCCCTTAGAGATAAGGTGAGGAGCTCGGCCACACAGGGGGAGCTCGGAGTAGAGCCGGCGCCTCCCTCGGTGTTTCAGGCATGTCCCACCGGGAAGAGGCCCCGGGGAAGACCCAGGACACGCTGGAGAGACTATGTCTCTCGGCTGGCCTGGGAACGCCTCGGGATCCCCCCGGAGGAGTTGGAGGAAGTGTCTGGGGAGGAGGAAGTCTGGGAGTCCCTGCTCAGACTGCTGCCCCCGCGACCCCGCCCCGGATAAGCGGCAGAAAATGGATGGATGGCTGGATGGTGAGCATTTAAAGAATTGTTGGGGCTAATTAAGAAGACAACATTCATCCTTGCATGTGTTTAAAAATGTGTGTAAAATGAAATGTGCAAAGAATCGAATCCAAAAGTTGGGCTAAAACATTTTAGACCGGACAGGGAATAATGAAATAAGATATGTTGTAGTTATCAGCAATACATGCATGCTTTATATATATTTTTTATTGATCATTAAAATTGTTTTCTGCTGAAACTGCGTTCACAACCTTCTGGAATATGATGTCAAGATGGAGGGCGGAGGCATTTATTATTCTATGTGCAAGAAGGAAATGTCCACTATTACAAATTCACAAACGTTGTATCTTATTATTCATTGTTGGGGATTAGGTCCACATACTTGCAATATTAAAATTATGGATAAAAATCCTTTAAACCGTCAACAATAACGCCTCTGAGCAGCCTGTGACAGAAATATCCCTCCATATTTTAAAGCTATTGTGAAAAACATAGTTAAAGACATGGAACATTTCAACAGTTTTTAGTTCCGTATTGATTTGCCTGATATTACTAACCAAACATCAAAACATCAGCATTTTACACGTTTAAACAGAAAATTTGAAATAAGTAATGTCAAATGTTCTTTAACAAGCTCCACTGCAGTGGTGAGGAGCGTTGCACATGTGCGAATGCTGCCACTGCGGCGTTGTGAGTTTGCGCTACAACTGCTCTATCAAATAAAGCCTTCAGGCTGGAAAAAATATTGAAAAAAATAAATAAATCTTCTATAACTGTATTCCTCAATCAGTCATGTTCACATGCACACCAAAATCTGATCATTGTCTGATTTCTGGACATTAAATTATATGCAAACTACGCAAGCTAATGTGAGTAATCTGAGGGATCCTGATCAGAAAGAAATCAGAAGATTTAGAAGTTAGCATCATTTTAATCATCATTTAACTCCAAAAGTCTGAGAATAATCAGTCTGCATGGTATGGAACTACAGCCAATAACTCCACCATGTTGTTTGATTACTTTATTTTATTTTTGCCTTTGTGGACGACATGGGTTGTGTCATAATGGCGTCTTTGTTAAACCTTTAAGCCAAACCAATATGCTAACCACCTACATACATGTATACATGCATGTATACATGTATGTATGTATGTGGCCTGGGAGCTTGAGGGTTCTGCGCAGTATCTTTGCTGTTCCTAGCACTGCACTTTTCTGGACCGAGATGTCTGATGTTATATATGTTATGTTATATATATATATATATATATATATATATATATATATATATATATATATATATATAGGCCCAGAAGAGATGCATGTCCATAACGGGGGGAAATAAGAAGAATTCAGATATTTGAAACAAGATAAGCACTTGAAAACTTGCAAAACTTGAAAAATACTCATTGTCACTAAAGTTATCGTGCATGTTCTTAGTTCTCTCCATGAGAAGATGGTGTGTGTGACTGAGTTCTATGTTCTGATGTCTATAGCATGCCAAAATCATCTTGACCCCCAAATGCACACACTCACTTAGCATCTTCGTGTTGATCAGCTTGCTTCACACAATTTATTTAAAGTGTAGCATCCTGCCCGTTTCCCTCTCCTCTGTTCTCCATTGAATTGATTGCTGAAATCACTCATTTTGTTGCACTGTGCGGGTAAATTTTCAGTTTGTGTTTCTATGGTAATGCTTTTGTGTCATTAGCGCCTGCTGCTAAGGTTATCCGAAAAGGTGAGCAAAACAGAAATTGCATTGCTTGAGATAAAGTGTGACACAACATAGAGCTGATTTTCAGTCCTTCTTTGAGTCAGATTTTCCCGGCTAAATAAAAGTTGAACAAAAATAACATTTGAACAAGCGTATATTTTGGGATGTTATCAAGAAAGCATTTAATTGAATACATGCATTTGTTCATGTGCTGCACGAATTGTGACATTTGCAGTGATTGCCATGCTTTGTACCTAAAATGAAAATGGAAAATAAATTATCGATTGCATGACATGTACATGAGCATGGCTGATATGAAAATAGCTGTGTGGGTTTATCAAGTGCTACAGTTTTAGTTGTGAAATGTTCTTCAGGACATAATAATGGGCTTAAGATCAGACTGTGTTAGAAATGCGTTCATCACATTTTAAATGATTTGACTTGACACACTTTACCCACATTTTACTTTACATTTGTTCAAAGAAACTCAAGCTTTCACCTCAAAGTGGCCTCTCTTTCGGAAATGTAGAACGTATCCAGGAAAGAAAAGTGGCAATGTGGAAAAATATAGCTTTAAAGTCAATCACTAAAACGTCACAAAATCTCACACAATTTATAAAAGCCAAAAGATCATAATACAGACATCGACACGGCTGGAGACCAAAGGAAATGTGTCAAAAAATGTCTTTGATTAGTTCATCACAGAAGAGGTTTTTCTGTGTTAGAACTGTGACCCCAGCCAGCTTACCTCCTTTCAACATTAACCTTTGTCTCTTTTTCTTACAGCTGTATATTAACGGCAGGTAATCTACGGCACTGCTTTGAAGCGACCTCATGAACTGCATTAGTTCACGGATTTCTGAAGTCGTCTTAAGATAAAAAAGTAATTTCGAAGACGCGTATTAGACAAGGCCCAACAGAACATCATTCAGGCAATTTAGAAGTCTTTTTCCACTTTCCATTTTCTCAATACAATACAGAAAAATGTGTTTAATAAAATTGTATAATATAATATGATCTATGCACATGGACTGGACTGGACGTAATACAAGCAAAGTATATAATTTAAATTCCCAAATCCCTCATGGCAGTGAGTGAGTGATTTTCTCTTTTCGGGTTTTCATGTCACGTTCCTTTTTACGTTATGGGTGCCATTTTGTTTTGTAACTGCGATGAATGAGAGTCTGAGCACTGAAATTATATATTGTTGTTCAATTGGTGTTGGTTTGGCTTGAGTGCAAAAATACTAGCAAAGCTGTTGCACTGTCTTCTTTTATCAGCAAGACCAGGATGAGGGGAGGTCACTACAGATCTAAATCATTGTTTTAAGCCAAACGTGGTTTTAAGGATTCATTTAGTTTATTGTGTGACCCAGTTTTTTTTTTTTTTTTTTTTTTTTTTTTAGAAAGTGAAGGCTAGTGTCAGTGAGTGGGTGTTGAGGTTGAGACTGGTATCCAAAAAGTGTTATTAGTCATTCCCATTATTATTAGCTATGGCACAGGAAGTGAGTGGAAGACTCCTTTTCCTGGTTTATGACAGTACATAATTTTAGTTCTCCATCCCCTGCAGCCATAATGCTCCTGTCAGATGCACCTCAAAGTGACTCATCAGCCTCCAGCCCCGCTCTGCCTTTGGCCGCAGCCCCAACGCACCAGCTCCCGTCCTGGTTTGCTGCAGGGCGCCAGGACTATGCAATAAATGCAATAAGAATAAGCAATCCAAAGGAGGAAGTCTTACTTCCAAAGCAGTCTGGTTAGCTTTTGGCTCCTGGAACACTTTTGAGCGAGATGATGAGGCCAAAAAACGGTGGCCAAAAGTCCTAGGGCAGGAATGGCAAATTAGCCATAGCTTTAAACAAAGTGAGCAGGTCTCAGATGTTACATCTAAGGTAGATCTCACAGTGTTACATTCTATATTTGCTGTATCTTTTCTTATCCAATAAAGAATAAATATATAGTACATAAATAAGCAAACACAAACAGTAAATGATTATTTCTCACCAAACGCTGACTTGATTGTGTGATAAACGTATTCCTAATGATGGTTACTTATCTGTAGCAGAGCCCTACGAGAATGGAAATAATTCCACTATTAATAGAAGCGTTCCAAAGTGATCGGGTCTGGGCGAAACATGGCTTATGTCATGCAAAGCAATTTCTCTTCCAGCCGTTCCACAAATGCCATTCTGCATTTATCAAGGATTGCGACCAGTACAAAAGGTACAAAAATACTATCTGGGTGCCACAGTAGAACAAAACTAAGGCACAGCAAGGCCATATTATGATTCCCTGACTCTTTGTGCAGTTTGCATGTTCTCCCTCCGAGGTTTGAATTTCCTCCTATGCTGCACTCCTCTACCACAGCACCACTATTATTCTTTGTATAAGGACATTTGGACTTTTGTCAAGTCCAACGATGCAAACAATACCCACTAATTAAAAACACAGTATTTCTGTTTGTCCCCAGCGGTGTGAAGGCAATGCATGGGGCCTAGTACAAACCTTTTATTTGTCTCCTGTTCCCGTTGCACATTTCATTAACTTGGGTGGGTGCACTCGATAAAATTCACAAAAGGCTTTTAATGAGGCGATTTTTAAAAGTAGCTCTTCTAAATGTTGAGACGTTCTAAGCTAAAGCATCTTTCCATCTCACTATGTGAAAAAAAAGAGCTTCAAAAGTAGACATTTTTAAGTGTTTTATTCACAGGGTGAATAAAACACTTAGTCCTAAATGTTTCAATCATTCACTCAGAAGTTAGGACAAGTAAATCACATCTTACTTGATTTACTTGTAGTTAGGACAAGTATGTGCATATATATATATATATATATATATATATATATATATATATATATATATATATATATGTGTATATATATATATATATATATGTATATATATATATATATATATATATATATGTATATATATATATATATATATATATATATATATATATATATATATATATATATATATATATATATCCTCACCCTCGGCGGGTGGTCTACCAGAGGGTTCTGTGCAGTATCTTTGCTGTTCCTGCACTGCACTTTTTTGGATCGAGATGTCTGATGTTTTTCTTGGGATCTGCTATAATAATGCTATGATTAACATAATAATAAGTACGTATAAGTAAGTATTTGAACACCCTGCGATTTTGCACTCAGTTGTTTGTCTGCATTTAAAAGTCTAGATGAGTGGCACCTGTTTGAGCTTGTTAGCTGCATAAAGACACCTGTCCACCCCACAATCAGTCAGACTCTCACTGCTGCCATGGGCAAGTCCAAAGAGCTGTCAAAAGACACTAGAGACTAAATGGTAGACCTACACAAGGCTGGAAAGAGCTACGGGCAATTAGCAAGCAGCTTGGGGAAAAAAAGATCAACTGTTGGAGCAATTGTTAGAAAATGGAAGAGGCTAAAGATTACTGTCAATCTCCCTCGGACTGGGGCTTCATGCAAGATCTCACCTCGTGGGGTCTCAATGATTATAAGAAAGGTGAGGAATCAGCTCAGAATTACACGGGAGGAGCTGGTCAATGACCTGAAGAGAGCTGAGTTACTATTTGTAATACACAACGCCATCATGGTTTAAAAACATGCATAGCATGGAAGGTTCCCCTGCTTAAATCAGCACATGTCCAGGCACATCTGAAGTTTGCCAATGACCATCTGGATAATCTAGAGGAGTCATGAGAGAAAGTCATGTGGTAAGATGAGACCAAAATAGAACTCCACTTGCCGTGTCAGAGTACAATCCCAAGAACACCATCCTTACTGTGAAGCATGGGGGTGGAAACATCATGCTTTGGGGTCAGCACAGGGGACAGAATGACTGCACTGTACTAAGAAGAGCATGAAAGGGGCCATGTGTTGCGAGATTTTGGGTAACAACCTCCCTCCCTCAGTCAGAGCATTGAAGATTGGTTGTAGCTGCATCTTCCAACATGACAAAGACTCGGAGCACACAGCCAGGACAACCAAGGAGTGGCTCTGTGAGAAGCATATCAAGGTTCTGGAGTGACCTAGCCAGTCTACAGACCTAAATCCAATAGAAAATCTTTGGATGGACCTGAAACTCGGACAGATCTCGAAAAGATCTGCGTGGAAGAGTGAGCCAAAATCCCTGCTGCAGTGTGTGCAAACATAGTCAAGAACTACAGGAAACGTTTGACCTTTGTAATCATAAACAGAGGCTTCTGTACCAAACATTGATTTTCTCAGTTCAAAAACTTATTTGCAGCAATAACATACAAATAAATTATTTAAAAATCATAAATTAAAAAGGTTTTGTTTTTTGTTTGAGATTCTGTCTTACAGTAGAAATGCATGCACAATGAAAAATTCAGACCCTGCCATAATTTCTAAGTGGAAGAACCTGCAAAATCACAGGGTTTTCAAATACTTACTTTCCTCACATACATTTTTTTAAATTATACTTGAACTTTTTCTGAAATGACTCCCACAGAGTCATTTGTGTCATATCAAAAGTAGCCAACAACTGTGGGGACCATGATGTGCATCTCCATATGTTCGTCTAAATGAGTTCAAACATTCTGCAGCCTCCTGAGTGATGAAAGACCCCAGCGCTGCATAGTGAATATTGCCAAAGCTCATTACAGAAGCCCCCTCAGACCTCTCAATGAGGATGATGTTGTGTTTAGACCAAAGACTGGAAACAGCGCTGTGCCAAAAGATCAGCGAGGTGTGAGGAAAAACAAAATATTAGTTTCTTTATTATTTAGATGGAAATATCAAATTGCCAAATTGAAAAACTCTGTCCAAATTACTCTGGATCAAAGAGCTATAGATTATAGAAGTATGGCATTAAACGTATCTATCACGGAGACAACCACACCACAAGGGCCTCATTTATAAAACTTTACATGGAATTACTAAACGTCTGGACAAAACAGAACAATCAAATGATTTTGTTTCATTGAATTGTTCTCCATCAGCCTGACCAGTTTAACAAAAAACCCTTTACAGTTGTCCATTATCCATTCAATCACTCCACTTACGGTGAGCTGTTTTGGATTGAGTGACAACGATGCTGCTGTCACTGTGATGTCTAAGCTTTTCTCATTTTGTTATTTTCTCCCCCAAATACTTCCAACTGTAAGAAATATTTATCTTAAATGCCAATAAATGCAAGGAGAGGTTGCTTCATAGAGGTAATCTGGTGTAAATCTAATAAGAAAAAACAAAGGCATCACAGTGTTGAATACATGAAGGTACATTTATCAAAAAAATTACTGTTGAAAATGCTGCTTTTAACCCAGAGGCTGTAAAGTCTAATGGCATTTTAAACATGCATTTACCCCCGACTTGCCTA
The DNA here is from genome assembly GCF_026437365.1 of Eucyclogobius newberryi. NCBI lineage: Eukaryota > Metazoa > Chordata > Actinopteri > Gobiiformes > Gobiidae > Eucyclogobius > Eucyclogobius newberryi. The sequence goes on along the minus strand of NW_027315823.1, from coordinate 25,358,373 downwards.
CTCTGTTACATAAGCTAAACAACGGCAACTTTCCACCAATCGCAGTCAAGATGCAACTTTTATAAGCGATGTTAAGGGGAAGAGTACATTGGATGAAAAAGTGTGCCAACGTCTGTTTGCTTGAATAATGAACATGACCTAATACGGTTGAAAGAGACACTAGGCTCATTTTAATTTATGAAGCTTCACCCTCAAGGTTACACAATACAATAATTCTCAAATGAATTACTGAGGAAAAATTAAGACAACGGGGAATACATGTGACTTGAATGTGCGCACCACTCAGAGCCTGAAAAGATAATTAGAGGAATAAAAATGTGGTTAAAGTGAAGCCCGAAAGGAAATTCTTTTTTCTAGCTTGATGACATGGAGGCGAAGTAATGAGCACTGTGCCCCACGGTGAGAGGGTGAGTGGTTGACTTTATTCACATCACATTAGCATCAGCTGGATTGGAAATGTGGAATTTAAATTACCTGTAGTCATGACGGGCTCCAGAACATCACAGTGGGAATGAACTGTGAGCGACCACTTCACTGACCTTCCATAACTTGCTAAACATCTGTGGTGGAAACACAGTCATCTAATGAGTGTAGGGTAAGTATAGTGGATGAACCGAGGGAAACATTTTTTATTTGCTCTCTTGTTTGCTCATGCAATCAGAAAATGAAATGGTAAATGGTGAATGAACCCTGTTTTCACATCTCATTCATGCATATGAAGCAGTAAAAATACAAGCTGCTGCTAATGTGTTTGCACGAAATGACATGTATGTTGCAATTACATGCTTGCCCAAGTGAAGCCTGATAAATATGGAGCTATGGACGTTTGAAACACTACAGAGCTTTTACACCAGTGCCACACCAAATCTGGGCAGAAGACTTTTTCTCACACTTATTGTGCTTTATCTCCTATATTTTGTAAATATAGTTAGTATATTTTTTCTATTTTACTGTACGATAGGGACACGCGCTGGAATAGTTTTTTAATTCAACTGTTTTGGACTTTTTTCGGCTGGATTTGAGCGTTTTTCGTTGCGTTCGTTGTGTTGTTGTGACGTGAGCTAGCTCCGAGCGAGCCCACCAGCCCCCCCCCCCGCGCCCTCCGGCCGCGCTAAAGTACGGCGTGTCGTCGGTACACGTTTATATACACGTTTATATGAAAGAGGAACTTCACGAACGGTCGGGACACGCACTGGAATCGCTTTAAATTAACTTGTTTTGACTTTATTCGGCTGGATTGAGTGTTTTCGTCGTGTCGTGGCTCTGAGTCCCCCGGCTCCGGCCCCGCCCCCCGGCCGGCGCCGTACCGCGTTTCCACAAAGGAGGAACTCATGAAACTGCGGAGAACAGTCGTCTTACCCGGAGATCGTCACGTTATCCCGTCTGACCTAACCTAATACTGATGTGCAATTCTGTCGTATGTGCAATTGCTGTTGGAATTCATGTGCAATCTATGTGCTGTCGTGACACATATCCATGTGCAATTACCGTCGGATCACATGCAATGGTATTTATGTATTTATTTGTCTATGGGAGTTTTTATTTATTTATAGGAGATCTTCTACTGAAAGTGTTTTTCAGACTTCCTATAAGTGATCTGTTCTTCTGTATCTACCTCTGTATCTACCTGCGTTGCATCAATGAAATTTCCCCATGTGAGACAATAAAGGAATATCTTATCTTATCTTATCTTAAGACCACGGCCCAGTTCATCACCAACCAAACCAAAACAGTGATGTAAGAATGAGGCTTAGTTGACTTGGCACGCCCTGGATGCTGACTGTGATGCAGGACACAGAGGAGGGACACTGGGACGCCCGGGCTGCTGGACACACAGCAGTATTTTGTCCTGAGGGCTGTTACTCACCTCAAACTGCCCTGACACACGATCTGTCTTGCCCTACCTGACAAAACCTCCCATTAAGCTACACTGAGACCTTTGACTGATACACAAAGGGACTGAGAAGCGCAGCGAAAATGTTCCTGCAGCTGAATTGAATGTCCTTCCTTATTCATCATTCCGGCAGTGAATGGTTGTCATTAAGTTATTTTCGAAAGCCAAATACAAAATGCCAATCCATGCAGAAACATATCATTCTTTTTTATATGCAACCACTGAAAACATTCTATTGTATAATTATTGTGGTTGTACTTTGCCCATTAACATTGATTAACTTTGTGAATCTCAAATAACATGAATGAAACTTAATGAGCTGCCACTTAAACCGCCTCACATTTAATTAAAAACCAATCATGTCAAACCTCTTATTTGGTTAAGATTTTTTTTTCACCAAATGCAAGAAGCTAATTCTGATTTCTTTTTAAGAGAAATAATCAACTCCATGCTGTTTGGTGCGCTGACAGGCTGATGTGAACTGCAAATCGCTTATTTAAAGCTAGTTATTGCGCTGACTAACTGTTGACTCACGTGGCGCTCTTCAATGACACCCAGCTGCCACATAAGCTCACCCAAGTACAAGCCGGGGACCCATTAACCAGCCACTGATCCCAAATACTACATGGAGCAAATGAGGGGAAGCTGCCATTACACCACACGGAGCCCCACACACCTTTTTAGACGTGGTTTTCGACTTGCTTTGACACAGCGAGCAGTGTATTTCACGCGATTACAGATGATCGTTTTCTTTACCCAGAAGATATGAGATGATAGAATTAAATTACATTGGAGCCCTCTGTCTGTCTGACAGAATTTGTACTCACCGCAAAATTGCATTTGTGCGGCAGCTCATATACAATATAACATTTCAAATTAGATGGATTTGATATGGCCTTCTCAGAGATGGCAACACATTATTTACTTGCCAATGATAGCGAACAATTTCTGTTTGCAGTAAACCACATTTTTTTATCCCTCAAGAAGGCATATAGTTACATATAGGTAACAAAGCAAGTAGCACCAGCAAAGTAACATTAAAGGCAATAATATCAGTCACTCAAGTGTTGTTACTGCAAAGGGTAGTTCTAGAGTAGGTACTGTAGAAGTAATGTGGCATTGTGAAGGTTAAGTGTATTCATTTGTTTATTACAATGCAGAACAGAGACTACCGTACAATTTCCAAACAATTACGCAATGAACACAAGTCACAAGTGGATAATCACAGACAGTGTGTTAAAGTCTAACTTACGATGTGACCACTCCCCTGAAGGATATGTTTGTGTTTACTAAGGTCTTTGTATCTCAATGCTAATGGTAACATAATGAATTATTAAATGTAAAATAGCACCACAGTCTGAATTAAATTTTGCGTGAAAACAATTGTATTTTGATTAATCATTTAATTTGCTTTTTAAGTTTTAAGTTAGGCATCCGACGCTCAGAGGAGGACCACCTTCAGCGCAGGAGGCACAAGCATGCCACTGCCGAGCACCTTAGCAAGAATACTATTTTACATTTTTATAGTGGAATTAAACACACACTTTACTGGGGCTAGCACTTACCTGCACACTCAACCCAGAAAGGAGCTGGACATTGGGTGGCTAAGTGAGCAAAGTCAGATGGTGATGGACAGGTAAGGCACTCCTCTTACATGCTACAGCGCTGTGCGTGCAAATGAAGAAGAAGCTTTTTACATGCTGCCCGCAACTTGTCATGCCACAATAAGATGTAAAGGTCATTTGACCCATTTAATTACCCATAACTAATGTTTATCAGATCAAACACAGATGAGCAAAGACACTTTATCACACCTTTACTCATCTTACAAGTGTATCAAGATGTTCTGTTTAGTCTTCTGACTTACTGTTCTTCAAGATGATGCTCAGAATATAGTTAAACCCGTTCACGTAGAAACATGGTCAGTCTTGACTGGACAACACACTGAGGGGCCTGGGTCCAGCATTTCTGGTAAATAAGCTTCTCCTGAATTAAACAGTTCCAGTAATTCCTCAATATGTTGCAATACGTATTTGGCAGTTTCAGAGAAATGCCTATAGCTAGGCATTTCTCTGTGTTGAGTTAACAAGGCCAAAAAATGTACCCTTCACTTTATAAATAAATTGAATACTAATTAGGTTTGGGAGCAGGAGCACCTCCCAAACGCCTCTTCCTGTCTCGATGCTATTCATACCATCCGCTCTCATCCGTCTTCTCATTTACCCTAACCCTAGCCCCTCGTGCTCACTCCTCTTTTCCACTTCTCATTTCCACTGAAATGTGTTAAAAACATGCCTTTGGGTGTAATATTACTTATCAGACAAATGTAAAATGTCTGTAAGATTTATCAGAAAAGAGCAGAAATAACACTTAATAACATATCTATTATAAACAAATAAACCAAATTCTCAATATTCTTCCAAACAACATTCATGCCATTATCTACATTTCCTGATATTGCCCACCTCTATCCATGCTCATCGTCTTCAGGCAAAATAAAGTCATATTTACATTGAATTCTGAGGTTGTGGCCCTTTGACAGTGAAATGCAACCCAAGGCAATACAATATTAGGTGCTTATTTGGGCACAATTATTTCGAAGTAGCACCACCTTTACTTGAGTAGTTCTTTCCCCTCTGGCCCTACCTCATGGGGTTATGGAGATGTCTAAACACAGCAGAATATATTAGGCATATTTGTTTTAATTAGCATGTTAACCCGGAGCGTCTACGAAGTAACAAATTGTGATTAATTAATTTCTCATGCTGTTGCACTCGGAATGCTGATGTAGTGTTTACGCCTGTGCTCTGAGGACCTTGATGTTCATTTCCATCAGTAGAGGGCACTTTAACACTGTCCACAATATTTGGTTAATTTGATACGAGTAATTAGCACTGGCCATTCCCAAACCCGCCGCAATGCATCGTTCTGGGCCATCTCAGTTTGTCATTTGCCAGTCCACAGTGCGTGCGTCTTTATTTGTGGTTCATTATCAGTGATCATGCATTTAACATAGGTATAGTCTCTGATTTGAAAGCATCCCGCGGCCTAATCGTCAAATGAGTCAAAAGTGGGATCTGCTGTATCCTGATGCAAGGCCATGAAATGTGCTGTTGCCAATTCTTAAAAGGGCAAACATGTAGCTAAACAGACAAAACATGAAAGCCATGATTCATACACTGAATACATAAATAATGGTTTCATTTTAAACAACAATATTTCCTAATGCTGTGAAAAGAAATTGACTGATGGGTTAACGAGTTAAATTTGTGACTGTTTAAGTGCGATTTAAGTGAAAAGGAGCTCCCATTGGTCACGATCCACAAACTGGCAAAACACCTCGCTTTTGACACGTGATCATTTGTTTGTGGTTAATTATGAATAAACCCAACTTGTGATTTTATTGTTGCCGTATTATTGCGCGTCATACAACAAAGATTACCATAAAATTATTGAACAATCCTGCTCATATATCCTGGTGTTGATTATACACTTTCAGAAAACACATTATGGTAATGCGTTGTATCCATCTTGTTTGGAATGGGCAGTCTAATTAGCACATGCTGCTAAGTGCTAACTGGGTTTGGATCTTGTTTGGCAGGATTTTCCAAAACAAGGCTTTAGGTCTCAGTGTTTATGAGTTATTTAGAAAAAATACAGAGAAGCAGTAAACAAGTTAGCAAACAAACTTTCATTTATTGAATGGTTAACATTTAATTTGCAGGGGCCTTCAAAATTCTAAATGTGTTGCCAAAAAGTTATTAAAGAGAAGAGAAAATCCATGTGTGTCAATTGGTCCAAAGGCTTCCATTAGCTCTGCTGTTTCAGCAAACATTAACATATAGAAGAACTAACATATAATGCACGTAACTGCGTCAATATTTCACAAGATTCACATTTTTGCTGTGTATTTGCCCTAATGAGGAAATGGTAGTTGTTCGATATATGATGGGGTCGATTGGGTTTGAACCAGTTCCAGCTGTTTCAAAACCAATCGACCCCATCATCTATCGAACAACTACCATTTCCTTACTAGGCAAATGTCCAGTTGATACGAATGAATCTCCTACAGGCAAAAAGCTTCCTATAACACTCAATCCATCCATCCTCTCTTGAAGCATACAGTACAGCAGGATGGACGCTATCAGAGAAGATGAGCGTTAGCATCCTTAGTTTTTACATAATTTGCATAATTTGCAGAACTATGTCATTGGGAGTTATGTCACCATCCATTTTACTATTATGTGTTGAGCGTTTGGTTACTGTGTCTTTAAAACAATTATCACTGACCTTCTTTGGGAGCGGCCTCTGTCTCACCTCTCCAGTCGTTTTCATGAGATCTATTCATCTTCTTTCTCCAGCTCCTGCTTTGGGCTCTTTTCTCGGGGCCTGGGGTCAATTCTCAGGCGGGGGGTCTTGTTTTAACGGCCTTTTCCCTCTTAGTCCCCGAGCCAGCTGGACTTACACCTGATCATGCTGATATCTGATTCTCTTCTCCTGGCCTCATTTGGCATCGCAACGAAAAGAGTTGGCTGACCTCCCACTCAGAAAACACAGCAGTTTCTCTCTAATAGATTTTACTTTTGGAGTGGAACATTATCATTCTCAAGGTGAACCCAGTCCGATCCGCATGACCCCGTAATCTTGCACTATGAAACTAAGAACTGCAGTGGACTAAGTGGACATCATGATTAGTTTTCTATGTGCAGCTTATGGCCGTCTTGTTACTGCTGAACCTTCGCCAACATATGAGAGAATAGAAAGTAATACTAATTGTATTCTTTCTATTTTCATCTTAACACAACCTAAGGCTACAGTGGCTCACAAGGCAGAGCTGTCCAAACTTTGTTGGTTGTCGGTTATTTTCTCTCTAAGTCCGCGCTGTCATGTAATAAGAAATATGTAATCAGTGTTTTTTTCTTTTCTCTGTACAATTCTGGTGGCTGTTGCACATTCATTTGTCCATTAATTCATTCATTCATTATTGGCATTTCACAAGTTCTGGGAAAGACTCACCTTTTCTCTTCATTTTGATTCTTTTTACAGTATTTGCTCATCTACATGTCTATTGTCTAACCCAGAGGTTCTCAAAGTTTTGAGGCCAGTACACCCAAAATAGCCATGTCACCGGCCTGGGATGCCCACTGGAAATTCTGAATTGAATTTGAATTTTTCGTTAGGTTTAATTGCATTTTTGAGACGTTAGTTGTTTTTCATCTAATTTCAATCTAATTTTACTAATTGTAACCATTATAATTAAAAACAGTGTCATCATTTTTAAATTGAAAGAAAGTGCTTGGACGGATTGACCACTTGAAACCTGTTTCTGTTCCATTCCTAAAACAGATTTTTTGCTTCAAAGACTCTTGATTCCCTCTACAACCTAACAGGATAATCTCTGGTGTGAACACGAGTGGTTTAATTGGACAGAAACCTATCCCCTCATTAACACAAGAGAGCTTCTCCTTACTCTTGTATTTTTCTTGTATTATAATTTCAGGTTTAATTTGCACAGGACACACGAACCCTCTATTTTGACAAGGCACATTTCCAAGTTCCTTTTATCCTTTAAAAAGCACAATCAACACTATCATTATGGCCCAATGAGATGGCCAGACTGAGGCCAGAATTCATGAATGATAATTTGAAACTCTTAATTTTAAAAGCCATACAGTTTCGTGTTCCATAATTTTATAGTTTTGCAGTTTGGGCCTCATATTTCAAGTCTTAAAACTGAAATGACTATTTTTTATAAGGTTAAGGTGTATTATTCTTATCATAGGGAAATTTGTCCTCTGCATTTGACCCATCCTTCAATAACGCTGGGTGAACCTTGCATAACATTATATAGACCTACTGTATATAGACCTACTGTAAGCTCATTCAATCACTGTCTTACTCTTACCCCATGTTATGAGTGAAGGTAAATTCATAAACATTCAACAGTCTGAATGATATGTGACACATTCTTTGCTGACCAGAGGCAATTTGCAGCCTCAAAGTTCACCATTTCTGTTTTATCAATATGTAGGGATTGAAGTTTAACCCAAAAGATTGACACTGAGGGACAGGAACACTAACCACTGCCAGATAATGGAATCTCCACCTTTGCTACATGTCAATCATTGAACTTCTGTGGCACACTAATCATGATTTTAGCCTTCGTTCGGAGCGGTGTGTGTTCTGACTACATCATGAGTCTGCCTCTGGGCTACAGACCTCTTCATGTGGATTAGTCTGTCAGATCTGACTCTGTACCTAGTCGTGTCTGCCCCCTGGCACTAACCACACTTGATTGTCAAGTTGCTGGAAAAGGCTTTGGCATTTGGAGGCAGCTGGACGCTGCCTCCCTGTGTCCGTGTTGTCGTAGCTTGACAAGGGTTTAGTGACAACTCCCGGGTACAGGACTGAGACATCAGTCTTTGACGACTGAGACATCAATGAATCATATTATATTATAAAAGTATAAAAGTCAATAAAGGCTTACAACACACCAAGTGGAATTAATGTGGTTTCAAATCCAGTTTATGGGGACACATGAACTAAGGAGGGGTATTAAACATAAAATCTTTAGCTTTTTCAGCTAACAAGTTACGCCATTAATTCATCATAGATTCTTTGAGATGCACTTCCCGTCCCGACACGTCACATTGTAACCGGAACTATATTATAATCAGTGACCCATTTTGCATAGATACACTATTTTGTTGAAATGTGGCCCATGAGGCTGGGCAAGTTTGTCAGTGTGACTGTTGAGCATCAAAGATGCTCTTGACAGAACATCTGTGATTGTCTTGTGAATAATTATTCAAAAGTAAAGTTCTTTGATTGCCCACAGAGGTGCTTTTCAGTAAGTGTCTCTGCATTTTTATGTACTGAAATAATTTCACTTTTCCTCAGCATTATAATGCGTTGACGTACCCTTTAAAAGCATACAAATTCAAATCATGTCTAGGCTTGAGAGGAATTTTGAAAAGGTAGTTCTTTTTTATGGGATAGCTTTGTTTCATTTAGAGACGTCCATTTCCCTGTTGGTCACACTTGTTGAAAAGGCGGGTGGACAAATGTCAATGAAGGGAAGAAAGAATCAATCCAACTCACGCGCTGCTCTTTTTTGGCACTTTTCCTCTCATTTTGCAGTGCGGACCCATCGCGCGTCTCCCAGTGGAGCTCTCCTGTCTAAATGTAGACCCACTCACTTAATTAAATGTGTCAGATGGTGTTGGGCCTTCACATCAGCGCAGAGTAGCCCGCTGCCTGGAGGCTTCCGATGGCTGTAGTTTCCTGACAGGAGCTAGATCTGAGCAGTGATCCTGCCTTCCACAGACATGAGAACAACATTAGCACTTTTACCTTTTGATTAAAGTCTCTCTCTCACTCAACAGGCTCAGGAGTGGAGCTGTGTGGAATCAGACAGTGTGACTGATATGCCAACAACAAAGAATATTTAAAAAAAACACATAAGAAAATCATGTTTGTATTTAAAATGGTAGAATTATCAAATTATCCACCAAAATGTTAAAAGTAGGCAAATTCTCTGGGGCGCAAGGCTCTAGGGGGGAGCTCCAAAGCAATGTTAATATTTTAGAGCGATGATGAAAAATTGGAGCCTGGAGCAAAAAGAAAAGTTCACCTAATGGGGTCTTTAAGGTGGTCCTGCTGCGGCGGCGTTTGATGTTGTTTAGGCAGTCAGATGATCAGAGAGGCGGCTTACGACTCTGAACAGGTCGAATCAGAATCACTTTGGCCTTTTGGTCTGACATGACAATGTGACTACTACTAATCAGTTTGAGCAGCAATTAGTCAGCTTGAAAGAACCAGCCTGAATGGAGGTTGCAAATGCAACCAGCGCTAAACCTATCAAGTCTATTTTAATTTCATTTTAGTCTCATTATTTTCATGCATGCCTTATTTGATCTTAATTTGTATTTTACTATTCGTTGTTTCATTTTAGACCTTAACACAGCAGAAAGTTCGCTGATAATTGCAATAAACTTTCTCTGATTCTGACAAACAAAAAACCTAGTGAGTATCAATACATAATAAATCTGTAGCTTCAAAGATGAATGGTTAGGACCTATTGCTCTTAAAGGTGCACTAGGTAACTTTTCTGATGTAGAGTTCGCCAGTTGCTTTGTCTGAAGTAACATTAAAACTGGCCAAGTTACAGGTCAGGTCTTTCAGTAAGAATGCACCCTTTTCTAGAAAAGTTGCAAGGTGAACTGTTTGAGTGAGAACAGCATGTGTGAATGTTCCAAAACCCAGGTAAAGTCGCTTAATAAAAGTATGATCATGACTCTGATAAAGCTGCATGAGCTACAGAACGCCCTATGCGCCTCAGAGGCTCAGCTGTAGAAGCAGATAAACCACAGAAAGCCAGGTTAAATTCATGGACAGGACGATTTGCTTCACTTTCTTTGTATATTAGAATCACAAAATAATGGTTAAGCAATACATAACACCAACATGTGCTACTAGGGTGCACCTCGTGTGATGAAATGGGTCACTGAAAAATTGCCTATGTTGTACCGTTGGAACAATAACTCCCCATAAATAGATCTCCACAATCAAGCTCATCCATCATTTTTGGGAATTTTAAGTAAAAGCTCCATACATTAAAATGTTTACAAGTGAGTGGCATTTTTCATTCTAATTAATACATGCAAGTAATGTCATCAATTGTGTTTCCATGAATGCAAAGATTGTGTCAACACCAGTGTCAAACATTCCCGTACTTCTCGGTGGTAAGTCTCTGTAGAACCCTGTACCTACATTTCCGCAGCCACATGAGTATCGTTTGTGAATATTACATTTTTCTTTTCTTCAAGTAAAACAAAAGCTGATTAGCGGTATATTCATCATCTCCACAGTCAGCGTGCCCAGGTGGGACTGTTGGAAGAAGAAGGGATTTCATTTCCATAGGCTCCGTCTCTCTTCCCCCCGCTCGCTTTTCATTACATTCCCATAGCTTCTCTCGTCGCCTCATTTTTGCGGACAATCTATCTGCTGTTTCTAAGGCCTGTTTTGTCAAGAGTTGTTAGCCGTTCGACCCTGGGGAGGAGCACTGCGAGATGCTATTAATCTTGTTTGTACCATGTTTTGGGGCTTGTGGCGGCGTCTGTGCAGTGTGCGTTAGCCAATGTGAAAGCCCCAGCGGACGTTGTTCAAGCAGCGACATAATCAATGATGTAAGTAAATGCAGATTATCATTGAGACTTGTAAAGCAGGGCAGCCTCGCAAGTCCACAGTGTCACCTTGTGAAAGATTAGATGTTCGTTGAGACAGAGGCACGCGCTTTTTTGATTTCTGATTAACTAGCTAAAAAAAGAAGACTTATAGCGAGGATTGATTAATTAAAAGTACAGTGAATTATGGAAGCATGCTGAGGTGAAAGATTTCATTGAAAAGTAAAAGGAGAAAATGAGGCAAATAAGAATAGTCTTCACCAAAGGGTTCACACAAAAAATATGGAGGCATGAAATCAGCACAAGTCCTTAAAAACATGGCGTTGTTGAATTGAATTGAATGGATGAAATAAATAGTGAAAAACACTGGAAATGGAAAGCCTAAATAATACAAACGCCACAGTAACTTAAAAATACAAGAAATCGTAAACTAAATGGCCAACATATTATATTACTGCTTTAAACCCTTAAACTTAGGGTGTATTTTTTCATAGACGCCTGACTAATTTCTAGAGCCCTTGGTTGGAATGGTTGATGACGGGAAATAAGAGTGTTACATCATTCTGTAATGTTTAACATGTCTAGCAGCTTGATCATTTCCTTTAATCAGATGATGAAATGGTGGACAAAAAGGAATACATTAAAGGTGGAATGGACGATTTTTTTCAGCAAATTTTTTATCATATTTCCTCGTGGCGTGGATAAATCATTTGTCCTGCCACATATCAATCATAAAACGCACCTATCGCTCACCTGCAGCCGTGTCAGGTTCGTCCCCACGTTTCCGCGTGCCTAAGTGCATGGATCTATCATAATATAGTTCCCTCAGTGTACGGGGCAAAATGAAGACGGAGAAAGACAGTTCGAGCTGACGCAGAAGTGGACAGAAATCTACGGGAGACGAGCGATGCGATGCGCTCCGTTGCGCTAATAAACAAACGCACGTGTGTGTTGTATCGGTCCACACGGGGGAGTGCGCATGCGCACTTCTGCCTGCGTTCTCAAATCGCCGAAAAATCGTCCATACCGCCTTTAAGAAAGAGTCAAAGGACACTAAAGGTTTGTATAGGTGCATTCTGTTATTTTTCTGGTGGAGGGTCTCTATTTGTCTCTGTGAGATATTGAAGTATTACCTTATTAGACTCATCCATCTGGGGAAAACACAATGTACAAGAACTACTGTTAAATACAAATGAAAACATATACTTCAATCTAGTTCACTTCATCTCAAATAGTAAAATAAACCTTTTGGACGAAGATTTGTATTGCTTAAAAACATTGCACTGCATTACTGTGAGCATGCAGGCTCGCCTCATCTGACCCTAAACTTTCCCTTTAAATTACATATACAATCATATTTCTCTGTGTTTTTGTTCAAATCGATATCAGTCTGGTCACCATCTGTCAGTTCAGATGGGTGTGATTGACAGTTGGATTAGCCAATCAGGGACAAACATGGTCTGTTTGTATCAAAACAAATATGGTTGCTTATTAGGTAAAAAAGAAAGGAGAAGAAAGTCAAAGGGACTGGAAAACATACAAAGATTTAACGATCGATGCGCAAAACTCTGTTAATCTGAGGAGTGAGAAGTTTAATTTTGTTCTAAATAATGACCAATAAACTGCTCTGTTTCACAAGTGTCAGTGAAATAAACAAACCTGATTACATGTGTTGTAAGAGTAGATGTTTGCATTAGAATTTCTGGTTAAAAAAAAGGTCGAAATAAACAAGACTCATTCTTCTTCCCCCCTTTTTTTAAAGATTAAACATAGAACACAAAACAATACAGAATGCGTCCAGAGAGAAGAAATAAAAATAACACAACCATTAAAAAAAACAAAAAAACATCCCGGCACAATTAAATGAAAATAGGAGTCCCACCTGGTCCAAACTCTGTCAATTTTGTCTCTTTCCAATTCAAGCCTGAATGTCATTTTTTTCCCATTTGTCTAACGTCTATGTCAGACCAGTATTTGATCGTTGGTGTTGTTTGTGTCATTTCTTTGTGATGGCCTTTTTTCCTGAAACCAAAAGTACGTTCCAAAGAAAGTGTGTTTATCGCTCAAAAATAACAGTAAGCGGGCTTGCCTCTCCACAGATCTTGACTTGACTATCGACGCCACCTCCAGTAAAGTTACGCAGTGCATCTTTAACATTGCCAGATAAGCACGGAACACCTTGACTCAGTGAGATTTTGAAGTTGTGCTATTTCAAAGGCAGAGTCTGTGAAGAGCTGACGGCGCTGATCCCTGGTTTCCTCTGAGGCGTCAAAAGGACTAAACTCTGCTGATACGCTCTTCGCTCAAATCGAATCAAACGCGCCCAAGATCCCTCCAATCAATACACTCCAGCCTTGTTCTCATGATCTGTGCCCACTAACTATCAGCTACCTCTTACATCTTATAGCACGGGGCTAGTGATGTATTTATACAGCACGGATAATGCACTTTATGTTTAATATATCCAGCCACAAGAAATCAAATCACCACAGTTTTTGTATCAGTCCCAATATTATATACAAATGGATAAAACTGTTAATGTACCTAGAATCTGTAAATCTCTGCACAAAAAGCAAGTGATTTGTGATTATCCAGATTGGAAAATTGTGGCAGAAAATGTTGCAGTTTTTGAAAGTGAGGAATGTTCAGGAAAAGTAGTAAACAACGTTTTCTGATCATCTTCAGTTTCACCTGTGTCAAACTCTTTCAAATCAATCTGCAAATCACTGCATGCTGAGGAAAAGTGTTCACTGTGTGTCAGTCAGCCTCATAGGACCGTGAGAAAAGGAGAAAACATAATTCGGATAGACAGACAGACAGACAGACAGACAGACTGACCATTATGGTATGTGCACTGAGAATGAAAAATTACCATTTAAATTAAGATGTTTTTTACAAGTAATACATCTATTCCCATTTAATTTAAACCTGTCTCAAAACTTCCAGAATGACAATGGAATCTGACAATAGAATCTCTACTTTTTTCCAGATAAACAGGGGGTGAATGTGGTGTTGCTTGTAGCATAACTATTCCATGGACATAACGTAATAGTGTGTGCATTTGTGCATGAATCTTTTGAATCTAACCACTTAAATGTACAGAATAATTGACCAAGCCATGACAATAAATTGACCATAATCAAGTAAACAAAAATGTGTTAACAAAAGTTAAAAGTGCCTACAGCTCCACATTATAACCCATGAATCAGAATGTCAGCATGCTTTAATACAATATGTGATTGAAATGTTTCTGTGTATGTACATTTTCAATTTACCCCCTGACAGAATTAATGTCCAATTTGCTGCAGCTATAGATAGTTATAGATAGACAGCTATAGATAGCTGGTTGGTTGGTTGGTTGGTTGGTTGGTTGGCTGTTTTGTCACACACAGTATGATTGGAGGTGCAAAGTGTCTCACTGCACATAGCATGTGATGAACCACATCAGGAGAACACATGCATATAACCCGAGGCCCACTTTTAATGAGCCTTTAGATAACTGACGAACAGCACAATCTCTGTCCCTAAAGAAACACAGCTGGACGTTCATAGGTGACAGAAAGTGTTTTTTCATTTTCAAATACATATGCCGAGGTCCTGTTGTGATTCTTTTGGTAATCTGTGATCGCAAAAGGCCTATGAATATGAGATTTTTTACAAAATTTGACCCTGTGAAGCTAAAATTAAGCCACTTGAGAAAATTCTGAAGGCAACTGCTTTACACAAGAGGACACAATTGCATTAAAATCACAAAACAGATAAAGATAAAATCCTATACTCTTCAGTCACATGCACTGTTAAACACAATAGTTTTAGCCTAGATTTGGACATTGTAGAAGTTAGAATGCGATGTAGGTGTCAGATGCCCTGCTCTCAGCTGGTTTAAATCCTTTTTATCGGATAGGTATTAGTTTGTTAATGTAAACCAGACCTCCTCACCTTGCTCTAAAGTAACTTACGGTGTGCCGCAGGGTTTATATAATCCAATTCTGTTTACTCTTTATATGCTGCCGTAAGGTAACATTATCAGAAAGCATAGAATTACCTTCCACTGCCATGCGGATGACACACAGCTGTATTTACCGCTCAGACCGATCAAGTAGACAGTGCTTGTGTGAAGGATATAAAAACTTGTATGACACCTAATTATGTGCTTTTTAACCATGAAAAACTGGCCCTAAACGTCTATGAAACGTTTTATCTGAGAAGATAGTCACACTGGACATTGTGTGTGGCCTCCAGTTCTACTGTAAGAAACCTCAGGGTCTTCTATGACCAAGAGCTCTCTTTCAAAGCGCATACAAAGCAATCCTTTAAAACAGCCTTCTTTCATCTGCATAATATAGCTAAAATCTGAAAAATCTTGCCAAAATGTGATGCTGATAAACATATCTATGCGTTTGTAACATCTAGTTTAGACTGTAACTCCCTGCACGCTAGCAGCCTGTCCTAAAAGCTCCATAAGATCCTGTCCTAAAAGCTCCATAAGATCCTGTCCTAAAAGCTCCATAAGATCCTGTCCTAAAAGCTCTATAAGATCCTGTCCTAAAAGCTCCATAAGATCCTGTCCTAAAAGCTCCATAAGATCCTGTCCTAAAAGCTCTATAAGATCCTGTCCTAAAAGCTCCATAAGATCCTGTCCTAAAAGCTCCATGAGATCCTGTCCTAAAAGCTCCATAAGATCCTGTCCTAAAAGCTCCATAAGATCCTGTCCTAAAAGCTCCATAAGATCCTGTCCTAAAAGCTCCATAAGATCCTGTCCTAAAAGCTCTATAAGATCCTGTCCTAAAAGCTCCATAAGATCCTGTCCTAAAAGCTCCATAAGATCCTGTCCTAAAAGCTCTATAAGATCCTGTCCTAAAAGCTCCATAAGATCCTGTCCTAAAAGCTCCATGAGATCCTGTCCTAAAAGCTCCATAAGATCCTGTCCTAAAAGCTCCATAAGATCCTGTCCTAAAAGCCCCATAAGATCCTGTCCTAAAAGCTCCATAAGATCCTGTCCTAAAAACTCCATAAGATCCTGTCCTAAAAGCTCTATAAGATCCTGTCCTAAGATCCTGTCCTAAAAGCTCCTTAAGATCCTGTCCTAAAAGCTCCATAAGATCCTGTCCTAAAAGCTCTATAAGATCTTGTCCTAAAAGCTCCATAAGATCCTGTCCTAAAAGCTCCATAAGATCCTGTCCTAAAAGCTTCATAAGATCCTGTCCTAAAAGCTCCATAAGATCCTGTCCTAAAAGCTCTATAAGATCCTGTCCTAAAAGCTCCATAAGATCCTGTCCTAAAAGCTCCATAAGATCCTGTCCTAAAAGCTCTATAAGATCCTGTCCTAAGATCCTGTCCTAAAAGCTCCATAAGATCCTGTCCTAAAAGCTCTATAAGATCCTGTCCTAAAAGCTCCATAAGATCCTGTCCTAAAAGCTCCATAAGATCCTGTCCTAAAAGCTCCATAAGATCCTGTCCTAAGATCCTGTCCTAAAAGCTCCATAAGATCCTGTCCTAAAAGCTCCATAAGATCCTGTCCTAAAAGCTCCATAAGATCCTGTCCTAAAAGCTCCATAAGATCCTGTCCTAAAAGCTCCATAAGATCCTGTCCTAAAAGCTCTATAAGATCCTGTCCTAAAAGCTCCATAAGATCCTGTCCTAAAAGCTCTATAAGATCCTGTCCTAAAAGCTCCATAAGATCCTGTCCTAAAAGCTCCATAAGATCCTGTCCTAAAAGCTCTATAAGATCCTGTCCTAAAAGCTCCATAAGATCCTGTCCTAAAAGCTCCATAAGATCCTGTCCTAAAAGCTTCATAAGATCCTGTCCTAAAAGCTCCATAAGATCCTGTCCTAAAAGCTCTATAAGATCCTGTCCTAAAAGCTCCATAAGATCCTGTCCTAAAAGCTCCATAAGATCCTGTCCTAAAAGCTCCATAAGATCCTGTCCTAAAAGCTCTATAAGATCCTGTCCTAAAAGCTCTATAAGATCCTGTCCTAAAAGCTCCATAAGATCCTGTCCTAAAAGCTCCATAAGATCCTGTCCTAAAAGCTCCATAAGATCCTGTCCTAAAAGCTCCATAAGATCCTGTCCTAAAAGCTCTATAAGATCCTGTCCTAAAAGCTCCATAAGATCCTGTCCTAAAAGCTTTCACCTGGTTCAAAACGCAGCAGCAAGATTACAAAACAAGAACGAAAAGTCTGAGTCCATTATTACCCACAAATTTCTATCTTGATTTGTATGTTTAAGAGCGAGACTCTGGAGGTGACCGCTAACACTTTCTCTTTGGTTCTGTGGCCACACACACTGACCTGTTGGATGCAGTGACAGAGTGAATCTACTGGCTCATATTCACTTGCAAACATAGATCTGTCTGCATTACTGTGACACATTTGCGCTGTATACTAACTGACCTAACAGCCGCATGTAGAGCAGTGGTGTCAAACATGTGTTGAAGGCAAGGCAAGTTTATTTGTAGAGCACAATTCATACACAAGGCAATGGACCTTTCTTTATTCCATTTTGTCCACCATTTTATACACATGAACTCACAATCTGCTTAACATGCTGTAAATAAAAAAGCTGTAACCCACTTATTTCCAGTCAAATCAATCATTCTGAGAAGCATCAGGGTCAGTTTGTACACCAAACCCACAAGTAAAAAAATTACCCTAAAAAAATGAAAAATGAATAGGACTTTTATTTTATTTTAATTTACCTTCAGCTTTTAAAAGATAATTGTCAAAACCCAAGTGATAAGTCCATATTCCTAGTAATATTCTTGTTCCTGCTGCTGATGCAGATATGTCCAACTGTCCCCATATAACTATTACTAGCTCATATAAAGCTATTTATTTATTTGAGTTGTTATTGTTTTATTTTTTACGTTATATTCGACGCACGGCCCAAAATTAGTTTGACACCCCTGATGTAGAGGGTGAACAGAAAGGGTCCCAGGATTGACTCTTGGGATCAAGCCAAGTGATCTGCGACACAGTTACCAATCTCAATAAAGTACTTCTTGTCTTCCAGACAGGACATTAACCAATTTAGGGCAGTGCCAATGATGCCCACGCAATCCTCTCAACTCTGTGAGAGGATTCTATGATCGACTGTTTCAAAAGCAACACTGAGGCTTTGCACGTGTCAGAATTTAACCCGATGTCAATTGTCACCTTGATAAGAGAAGCTAAGAGGCCAGTTATTGTTTAGTACTGCGACATCAAGCCTGCACTTTTTAAGGGAAAAATTTGCCATTCACGTGTTTTTCTCCTTCTTCCACTCTCATCTGAGTGAGTGCTATAGAATCAGAATTTGGCCCTGACCTGTAGACCTGGATGCTCCTCAACTGCCCTGAGGAATGCTCTCTACTCCAGATGAACAGCCTGGATGGACTCTCGTATCTGTAAGTGAACATCAGCAGCCTGTCAGCAGCTTGAGAGGTAGAACCACAGTTCTGCATGCAAGAACTGGGATGTTTTCAGCTTACAGGAATTGTGTACAGATCCTTGCAACATGGGGCTGTGCATTATCATACTGCAACATGAGGCGATGGTGCATGAATGGCACAACAATAAAAATGTCACCCAGTGAGCAAGACAAGATCAAATGGAAGTACGGTAGCTATTATGTTGATATTATGTTATATACTGTGTTAAATGTAAAATTAAACTGTATAAAATGATGATAATATGGAGATTATAGTGTTGTCATTATACATCAATAATGTGTTCATTAAAGGAATGGATTTTGATTAATTGTGGTTTTGAAATGATAGACAAGCTTATACCTCAGAATCAAAATAGAGTTTAATGTTTTAGTATCGTGTGCGCAGGTTTTATCTGTTTGTTTGTCGTAACCAAGAATAGTTGTATTTTAAACAATTGTATGATAAAGGCTTGGCAGCATATTAACAGGGTTGAACGCATTCAAAACTAAAGCTCAACATGTATTATAATAATAAATCCCCCCTGTAAACACCATGTTGGATTATGTGCCCTGAGGAAGCCACAGAGCAAACAACTGTGTTTTTCAACAGTCAGATTCCTTTGAAACTTTTTAAAACCACTTCCATTCCCCAGATGTGTGAAACATTTGATGTGCTTGAAGATTTGATTCATGTCTCACCTTTGAGGTCTTTGTACATTTTTAAAAACCTTTAAAGATGCAGAGCAGTGGATTCATTCTTTGAGTTTATTAATAATGTTGGGAATAATTTGAAAAAAGTAAGGCATCAAAAGACTTCAAAGACATTGTTTTGTTTTTTCTAATGATTGTCTCCAACTAAATCATAGATGAACACGGAAAATGCATTTTGCATTAGATAGGTTCAAGGCCAGATAACAAATAAACTATTTAGTAGAGGTTTAATGTTAGTAGTGTTTAGTGTTACTAACTGTGAGGTCTTTGCATAGTGTTTATATGTCACAATACCACATTTGAAATTGTTCCTGAAAGTGTCACTGGCAAAAAAGCACAACATTATTTGAATTATCAATAGCATAAAGAACATGAGCTGCAATAAATACATAGCAGAGTGAAAGACTTAATGAGTCATCAATGTTAACCGGGGGTTGAATCATTAAGAGAAGGTTTCCTGTTAGAGGCGTGATAGTGGCTCAGTGGTTAGAGCACTGGTCCACTGAGTTTCAGTTCTCATTTGGACCAAAGTCTTTCATTGTGTCTTTTGGCAAGACACTTCACCACATTGTCTTGAAAAGCCCTGGATATTTACATCAAACTGACCAACTCACTAACTTGTAACTGGAAAGATTAAAGACGCACTATGTATATTTTCTGGTGGAGAGTCCATCGCCTGCTTGTCTCCAAAAGAATTTGCTTTTTATTATAACATTTTGTGGAGCATTCCTGGCAAAACAACAGCTGCACAGAAAAAAAGGTTCTCATCACCAGAGAATTAAATAGTGCCCCCTTGTGACTAGGCTTGCTGTCCAACTGATCAGTCTTACCAGATCAAGCACATTTACATACTGTTTATTATTGTAGTTTGAACGACCTTGTTCACTTGTCAGTTGTAAGTCAGTTACAGTTCACAATCAGCCACCGAAGTAAACACATAATTTACTGAGAGTCAAAAGTACAAGGAAGAATCAGTTGGAAATTAGCATTAAGCTCTGAGTCCAAACACAGCTTTAGATCTGCTGTTCTCTCCATTCATTATACATGCAATCTGATTACCATTTTGAGTATCAGCCTCTCTCCAGCATCCTCCCACCTCCCCGCCCACGCGCATGTCAAGGTCACTTCTATAGGACAGGTTTGCAGTTTCATTTTACAAAAATACAATAGTTTTGTTGTCTCTTTAGTTTTATAGTTTTTTCTGCTTATATTCTCTTTCCTGAAAGTCAGAACTCAGCACAAAGGCAAAAGTGCTGGCACCTGCTGCAGGTTAAATGACGCAGTGATGAGCACAAAGCAGGAGGAGGAATGACTTTTTTTTCTGAATGCTAATGAGGTAGATGCTTGACGCCTTGAAGAACATATCAAAAGCATCTAAGCTGTGACAAGATGTGGTATAGTCAGATAGTGATCGCCAGATGAAAAATAAAAATCTCGGTGAAGCTTGGTGGACTTGAAAAAGCCATCTGTCAACATGTCTGTGAAAATACCTGTCAACACTCGCTCTGCATTGCAATTATTACTATTATTATATTGACAAGCAGGTAAAAGGGAAATGTTTTGCTTTTTTAAGTTGTGTTACCGATCCCATTTATACAACATATACTTAAATACATGCCGGTAGATGGATACACAGAATGCTTCAGTAATGTTGCAGGCTGGTTTATGCTGTTTAAAGACCCTTAAAAATGAATGAAATCAGAATGTTCAATTTAACTGAAATTAGCTAATGATTTTAGGTCTTCTTCCTTTTATTTCCTTTTTATTGGAATTGTTATGAAGAATTTAAAAAATGTATTATACATCACTTAGTTAGTTAGTAGTTAATTACTTTACTTGAACTTGAATTGTATCTTTTTGCCAGATTTGCCAGATTGTGGTGGGTGGGTTCACATGTTTTGGTAGTTGTTTGGGCATTTGGGGATGCAGTGTGGAAGGCACCTGTCTGTTCACTTCATGGCGTGATAGAGCAGGTAAATTGGACAGCAGCTGAAGCACTCAGACGTGGCTCTGTTTTTTCCAGATTGGTGGTGTGCACAGGGCTTTTGGTCTGGAAAGTCAGGATGCCAAAACATGTTCAGTTGTTGAGAGCCTACATTATATTTTTCATTATTCAGACTACATCAGACAATTTGAGCTCTGAAATACTCTATATTAGTATAAGAGTAATAAAGTAATAAAGATTATCAGAAGTGGCGATGAACATTTGTATTGATCTTTATTTAAATCCCACTGAGATTTAGCATATCTTTTTCAAGGGAATCCTGGCCCCAGAGGGGTGGAGCTTATTGTAGGCCCCACACCACCTTGGAGTCAAACCGGGACATTCTTGCTGCTTGGCAAAAACCCAGAACCCTTACCACTGTGCTACCGTGCCACCCACAGCGTATAAATACTAGAAGGATAGAAAGCGATTAACCAGATTTGTCAATGAAATGTTTATACTATGTTTCTGCAGAGTACTTTTTGTCTGACCCTCTGCCGGTACTGTGTCCAATAAAAACAGGAAAGTCAGAATTAGAATCAGAATAAAGTGTATTGCCATTTGTCAATGAACAGGATTCACAGACATAGGAACTTGTCCTGGCGGTTCGGTGCAACACAAACATCAAACACTGAACAATGAATACAAAAACAATGGACAATTAAAGCCGCAAGCGGCATCCAACGGCCCTCGCGGGCCGCCGGCCTTCCGACTCTGCGCTTTCGACTTGATAAAGATGGCGCCCTTATTGTGTGTTGAATAAAAAAAGAACTTGACAGACGGCGACACATTGGACATGGCCAATCCAGTGCAAATCAACACAAGTGTCTGTCAAATTTGCTGCTCCGCCGCACAGAGACCGTAGCACTTGGAGTAAAAATATGGATAACTTTTGATGCCGCGCTTGTGTAGATGATATTTCCCAAAGTAAAGCTTGATCGAGGTATTGCCCACGGAGGAGTTTGTTAAAGTGTGAAGCGTAAATGTGAACATTTCAAGGATTTGGCGTTTTTCCCATTTGTGACAGTATATTTGCAGCTCCACGGCACAGAGACCGTACCACTTAAAATCAAAATATGAATAACTTTTGATGCTCCGTTTGTGTAGATGATTTCCCCAAATATGAGCTTGATCGAGCTATCGCCCTGGGAGGAGTTCGTTAAAGTGTGAAGCGTAAAAATGTGGTCATTTTAGAGATTTCGCTGTTTTCCCATTTCTGACATATATTTGCGGGTCCGCCACACAGAGACCGTAGCACTTAGAATCAAAATATGGATACGTTTTGATGCCCCGCTTGTGTAGATGATATTCTCCAAATATGAACTTGATCGGACAATCGCCCTAGGAGGAGTTCATTAAAGTGTGAAGCGTAAAAATGTGGTGATTTGAGCGATTCTATGATTTTCCCATAAGGATAACATGGGATGTTTCTGTCATCGCTACGGTTACGCCGTACAAAATATGACTTTGGCTCTCATACTTTTATGATCAGGATGGCAAATTAGAATTTTGTTCAAAATATCATGTCATTTGGAAAAACTCTATTGTTTATAGGCCACTCTGAAGGCCAAATAGTCAGAATTCTGGGAAACGTTTGTGGCTCCGTCGCACAGAGACCGTAAAAGTTATCCTTAAAATTTGGATAACTTTAGATACACCACATGTCTAGAGGACGTACACCGATTTTGAGGTTGGTGGGCAAAACGCACTAGGAGGAGTTCGTTAAAGTGTAAAACATAAAAATGTGGTAATTTGAGAGATTTTGCGGTTTTCCCATAGGGATAACATGGGAGGTTTCTGTCATCGCTACGACTACGCCGTAAAAATTTAGGCATTTTTGTGATTGGCTTTTGTGATCGGGACGGCAAAATAGAATTTTGGGTAAAGTTTAGACAATTTTGGTAAAACTAATTTTTGACCTTCAATGTTAATTTAAAGGTCACTCTGTAGGGGGCGCTATCGCGGCCATTTCAATTTTGTCAGCCTAAACTGGTCCAAACTAGAAATTTTAACAACTGATTCAAATTTGGTCCTAATCGGACTGGTTTTGATCAAATGGGAGCAATTTTTAGATCTGCAATATTCCAAAATAAGTTGTCCAACTTTGTGGCTGCGCCGCACACAGACCGTAAAAGGTATCTCATAAAATTGGATAACTTTAGATGCCCCACTTGTCCAGAGGACGTACGCCGATTTTGAAGTCGGTGGGCAAAACGCCCTAGGAGGAGTTCGTCAAAGTTTGACGTGAACAAAATGGCTAACACAGCGTGTTTTCATTTTCAAAGGAAGATGGCGGCCATAGGGTAAGTCTGGGGGCGTGGCCACAATAATATTTTTTTTTGTCCTCACGAGAGGAATGCGTGTCCCGAATTTCGTAGCTTTACGCCAAAGTTGACCTCGGGGCGTCTCCCATAGGCGCAATGTATTTTGACTTTTGTCGGTGGCGCTGTCGCGCCATTTTTTGACGGAAAAAAAAATGGCCCAGAAAAAATAAAATTTTTCGCCGATTCTGAATTTTGGGCAAAGTTTGGTGAGTTTTTGAGCATGTTCAGGGGGTCAAATTAGAGCTCAAAGCGCTGAAGAAGAACAATAAAAAAAATAAAAATAATAATATTTTTAGCAAAAACAATATAGCCGTTTCCACTATAACAACAAATTATACATCGTTTGAAAGCTCTAAGCCTTCCCGATGCCACCATGGGGTGGAATCATCATTACGAGCGCTTACGCGCTCGTCACTCCCTATTCCGTCGGGATGCCCCGCCCACTCCCCATAGACTTCCATTGATTTGTGCAGATACAAGCATGGCCCATGCCTGCGGCATGGATTCTCGCGTACGGGACGATGCCAGGAGGGTTTTTGGAGGAATGCAGCGCTTCGCGCTGCTGTTGTCAACTAATTGTTGACTATTTCTGTCATAGCAGGAGTAAGTATGCATGATCCATGCCTTCGGCATGGGCTAGTTCACTGTACTTGCCAGGGGCGACGGGGTACCAAACATGCGGGCTGCGCCCGCATGTTTGGTCAGACAGTTCAATAGGCCCTCCGCCCTGCTGGGGCTCGGGCCTAATAAATAACTACCGGGTATTAAAAATAGGTAAGTAGAGTTAAAAATAGACATGATATGTACATAAAATAAAGTAAGTGTTAATTGAACCAAAATGTAAATGAATGATTAACCCGGATAGTGTTATAGTGTAAATGCTTCCAGATGTGTTTGCAAATGCCAGGTCTTTGGTGGATCTGTTATCTGACATCTTGCCCCCTCTAACCGTACAGGACATGGGAATTAAGCCTGTACTCCTCTCCAAAGCTGAGCTCTGAGGTGCAGACAGTTGTGCTGCTCTGGTTGTGTTTGTGTCACTCTCTGCGTCTCCATGACACCTGTCGTTAGCTTCATGCTGCTGTTCCTGAGGGCTGCAGACATGACAGGGCTAGCTGTGTGGTGCCAGTCAGCCCTGGGGCCATGTCAAGCAGATAACAGTTGGATGGCAGTCACACATTTTTGGGATCCGGGAGTGTTAGTAACCTCAGCTGGACATGCTTTGCCCAAGGGCGAGAGCGTGTCCGTGCATAGGTCAGTTGCAATGTGAACAGGAGGGACTTTTCAATTTCATAGAAAAAATACATTATTTTCTATTACATTATCCTACTGTCAAATGCATGCATGGTTCATAATAACTGATTTATCAGTTTTTAATGCTTTAAATGCATTCCACAAAATCAAAAACCTGCTTTAAATCCTGAGTAAGTATTTCTTCTGCTGAACACACAGTGTTTATAAAAAGACCATTAAAATGACCCTGTTTTCAGATTAAATTTAAGAGGGTCATGTTGAGAATATGTGTCAACGACAAAATAGGATTTGTGATTGTTTACAATCTTATTTACTGATACCATTTTACTCTTTTCACTCCCAACTCTTTTATATCTTCTGTAGCAGATGATCAGTGTTAATGACTCATCCCTGATGGTATTCAACATTTTGAAACAGAAACACAGGTTTTAGTTGTGTGATTATGGATCCTCCTGCTGAGCATGCATAGAACACTTCTTCAAAGACAAATGTTGAGGTAATACCTAATGTGTTAAATGGTTAGCCCATGCACATGAAAGGCACTAATATGCATTAGAAACAGTCTGAAAAAGGCAAATGGCAGTATGAGAAACAGCAGACAACTGGGCAAAGTTATTTGAAACAATATAGCAAGCCAAGTTACTGGTCAGATCTGTGGAGAGGCGGTCTACACTACTTCACTACAATATTGAATAATTACATGATATATTTGAACATTTCAGACAAAGCAGTAACATCCTCCACCAAAAAAGTGACATAGTGCAGCTTTAGATGCTTATTGGTTAATATATCTCTGACTGAACATTTGGAGGCTTCATGTGGTGCTTGATATGCAGAGATGAATCTTTATAGGGACAATCACATCTACCTTCATGGACTACAATACAACATAAACCTGTCCCGACATGCAAAGAGACTGCAGTATCTATTTAATTACTTCTTCTGATCTTACAAAATGGATGGATTTATTTTCTCCATTGTCACCTTTCCATTGTCATCCACAGAGACAATAAGAGTGAGAGAGCTGCCAGACGAAAAACACATCATTCATAACAGTGTTTGTGAGTCAGCACTAACCAGGCAACAAAGAGAATATTAATGTGGGACTACATTCAGGGAGATGGACAACTACGGAAAGTTTACCAGAGTTGAATAGTAATATTAAATGCTTCATCCAGAGCCCTCAGGTCTGCAGATCAGCCCCTCCTGACTGTTCCTAATTCAGCCTTTTCGGTGGTGGCCCTTGAACTGTGGAACAGCCTGCCCCTTGGTTTTTAATTCAGTGTAAATCATCTTGTGTCATCATTTAGTTTTATCTTTTGTTAAGGTTATTATATTATTATAGGTAAATTTGTATATTTCGTATTTTCTTATTTACTATCATAATGTGATGTATAGCACTTTGGTCAGCTGAGGTCATTTTAAATGTGCTTTACATTTTACATTAACATTGATAAATGCTACATTGAAATTTAGTTTTAGTATTACTCACTCACACAGATAGTGCATTCACAATTGCTGGTAAAATAGCCTAATATTATTCTATAGCAGAAGAAACCTAAATATCTGCTATGATGTTCAGTATGGCAGAATATACATGTGATGGCCTCATACCACAACAAACAGCAATGTAAAAGTACATGTCAGTAGTATTAGTAGCAGTAGTTTAGTTTGCACAAATGTATTCACTCGTAGCAATCCAGCAGTTCAGTTTACTTTCTAAGAATATTTTGGCCAACGTTAATTCTCAATATTGCTGCTTACTTATCACAAGTAAAACATTTCATCTATGGCAATTATTTAGGCTACATGCTTCTTTATTAAGGTAAATTTAACTGATTACTATTTATGACTCTTTATTTATGAATGCCCACTGTCTTTTAGAGTTTGCTCTTCGAAAATCAGGTCATACAGCTTTAAATAAATTTAAAAATGGGTATTAAAATTGGCAACAGCTACATATTTATGAACATGTATTTAATGTTTAGAGCTTGATAAAATGACAAAAGATTTTTGTTTCAATTTCATATAACTTAACAACGGCACCTAAGCTAAACCAAATATTCAATAAGTCTACATTTCATACATCAGAAAGTCAGTTTGTCGACTACTTTGCAATAGGGTCACCAAACTGCTATAACTAAGAATGAAAACGTGATGTCAGCGAGCACCTTGACGGACACCCACATTTCACACGCTGCTAAGAGGATTGATAAAGCAGAGATCAGGTGTAACTTGTTATTCCCCTTTAAATGCTCAAACAGAGATCAGACAAAGCCATTTAGGTGATGATTGGGTGAATAATGCATTTGTCACAGATAATCCGTGGATCCAGCGTATTTGGAGAAAGGCATTATAAAACTGCTGTACAGCCCTACTTCTATCTCACATTTGAATTATGCGTGCAAATGAGCCACATATTTTTATTCAAAAACACACCTGTGCAATAAGCTAAATACATTCAGAAGGATATGAGAAGTCTGTGCATTAACTGAAACCTACACATGCATAATAGATATATGTTTACCAACACACATCTGCTCCATAGTTTAAGTGACAGCCCGCCTTTTTCCTTGTAAATGCCTTCCTAAAAGTGCCCTTATTATCATACACAATGCAACAAACCTGAGCCAGTTATCAAAAACAAACAGAGGTTATCACTATTGTTGCCTGTTTTAATAATCCTGTATTGTCCTGCAACTGAGGCTTGAGTGCTCAGAAAAAGACTCTTTTCACCTACCCACCTACCTGCCAAGACCCATTTAGCTAACCGGTCCCAAAGCATTAATCGTAACCTAATAAAAATTCCTAAACCTAACCTTTTTAAAACATTTTTTTAAAAATTACACATTCGCTAGCATAGCCCCAATGCAAGTGATGGTTGTGTGGCAGAATTGGGTGGGGAAAGGTAATTAAGCTTCTCTACCCGTATCCTTCTACTTAGTTATTTGAAAAATTCACACTCCAAGTAATACATGTAGATTTCTAAACTTAGCCACTTTTAAAAAAATAAAAACATGTAAATGAAAATTTGCTGCTTGAGGGCGATTTCACACTGAAGATGATAAATCCTGCAGTTTTGAACAAGAAGCCAATGAACCTGTTTCTATTACTAAACCATTTTAGATATTGCATTTTGCAGTGTCAAATTATGATCTACTTATTGTTCAATACTGAATACCTGGGTAAAACATAATATGTCTCCTTTAAGGAAAGAGACTCCTGCAGCCATGGCCTTTTCTAAATGTGAGGCTGTCCGTATAGTTTCACAAAATCACTACATTCCTTAATCATTAGTTTGTTCATATTCATGCAAACATCTATTTCACAAAAAACAATGACAGTTTACCCTCCATAAACTCCAACCACCATGTGACAATAATCAAAGAGCAAATAATGATTTTTGGATTTAGATTTATTAAAAATTGGCAAGAAAAAACATTACATGCAAATCAGTGCAATCACAACATCAGAAAAAAGGTAAAACATTCACATAAACGTAAAATAGGCCCATACAAAAACTTTAAATACAATAAAACAATGAAGAGGTGCACGGTGGCGGCAGAGGCGGTTAGCGCTCTTGCCTCCCAAGAAGGAGATCATGGGTTTGATTCCCGGACCAGACCAACATCACATGATCTCTCTGGGTGGAGTCTGCATGTTCTCCCCGTGTTACCGTGGGTTCTCTCCGGGTTCTCCGGCTCCTCCCACCGTCCAAACACATGCATGTGTTAGGTAAACACATGGTGTTGGTGACTCTAAATTGGCCCTAGTGAATGAATGTGAGCGTGAATAATTGTCTGTAATGTCTATGTCTCTGTGTTGCCCAGGGTGTATGATGGATGGATGGATGGAAAACAATGAAGAACTTGAGGTATAACTGAAAATATTGTAGCTACAGAATTGTCATTTTCTACTCGTACAACTACCCATGCGAAAACATTACGTACAATTATAGATAGAGTGTATGCTTTTCAACCCACTTACTCAATAATCATTTCACCTTTCACATTATTTCATTAGCACCTGTAATTATTGTTCAGTGGTACAGTAACTAGTGTTGACAATCTTGACAGTGATAGATAATAGAAGTTCTTTCACCTTGACAAAACTTCCTAACTATAATTCATGAGTTTTTAGATTGGACACTTAAACTTATTAAAGAAAAAAGTGGGGTTCCAATGACAGGTGTAGGAGAACTTTGCTTAATACGTTTGGCTCAAAGATGTTAGCGAAGGGCACAGCGCGGATTGTGGCAAACAATTAGCGGCGAGGTGAAGAAGAGGATGCAGGCTGCTTCACATCTGAGTTTATGCATACCAATCAGGCGGCCATGGCGAACCTTTGTGCCCTCTCGCTCAAGCAGAACATTGGCTCAAATGTTAAATCATTTTCTCGTCATGCTTGTGTTTACGCTCATAGAAATGGACTGTTTGGCTTATTATGTCAGCGGGGGCCAAGAGACTCACATGTGCTAATGAAACGCCAACATGCCAACAACAAGATTTCAGAATACAGTTTGATCTCAAGAGAACAACAAACAACAACGGAGATTGTGCAGATATTTATGTGGGTGTAAACTGACTGAATTTGAACTCAAACTGAGGATTTGTCAGAAATATCAAAACCTTGAACAATATCAAAACTAGAATCACGACTAAATTATGATTTGAACAAGTATTGATACTGGAGACTATACATAAAGTTTGTAGATCTAAATTAGAACTAAGACCTCATGATATATTAAAGAAACTATTTGCATTGAAAAATTGGTTTTGACTATCAAGCCTTTTTCTCAGATTATCATGTTGGAAATGTAAGTATAACAATAACACTGTTTTCAATGGTTTGCTGAGTACTGGCAATTGGTTCCCCCACTGACCCTTATGGCTTAAGTATGAACATTTTTGACAGGCAAGTTCAGACTTTGGCTAAGGTTTGATTAACATTGTGTAATTTATTAGTATTAATGTATTTCAAAGGTCCACATTATACACAAAACCTACACGTAAATGGAGGCAGGCAAATTGCCTCAATCCACAGGACCTTTATTATGTCACTGATGGGATTCCTGTTATTCATAAAATATGTTTTGACTTTGGAGTTGGGAAAGCTTCCCAGATTGCGATTGGTGTTTTAAAGCATCATCCAAGACTACAGTGATACTACACATTCAGGAGTAAAACACTTGTACTGGATGATAAGGGTTTCCCTAAAGTGTCCACAGGAGAATGGTCATGTTCATATCCACTCTCTTTCTGCCTTACTTTGGTCTATAAGTGAAAGCCTGGCTTTTGGATCATGACAGTTTGTTTTCTCTCCTCATTACAAGTACATGCAGCCTGCTGTAACCCAACAGGAAATATCCTGGCAATGTGGTCAAAGGTTTCCACACAAGCAACAATATCATTTAAACATTTCAAAGATTTCACAATATTGTCCGTCCAGATTTTTGTTCTAAAATGAAGAATGCCAAACACCTTGCAACCTTGCAATACCAAGAAAAGTTTTATGATCATCTTTAAAGACAACGCTGAAAATAATATATTTTATAAACTGTCTCATACTTGACAGCTGAAAGTTGTTTCTATAGGTACAACTACAAAGGATTTTTAGACAGCAGGACATTTCTGTTTATATTAAACTGGGCAGCACTCTTAGACAGAAACTGAAGATGCTTTCACAAAAACAAAGCAATGTTGTGTATTCAATCCAATGCAGTGAAGAAAGAGTGGTACATAGGTGAGACTAAACAGCCACTGCACAAACGGCTGTATCAATACAGACGACATGCAAATTCAGGACCACAGAAGCACGTGCAACTCCATCTTAAAGCCACAAACCACTCCTTTGAAGACAGTGAGGTGAAGAGTCTAAGCAGGAGAAGAAATGGTTTCAAAGAGGAGTTAAGGAGGCCATTTTTTGATTAAAAGAAAAAAGATCCGAGAACCCTCTACATATTGAAACTGACTCTTGGATGAGAGTCAGTGAGTGGATGTTTTTCAAAAACAGTGTCCAGATGACAACATTTGGATCTTTTTCTACGATAGAATACGTCTGGATAAATGAGGGATTACACCAACTCCCATAGGTAAATATAATTTCACAGTTTTAAATCCAGCCTTGTCAAACACCACAATTTAGTGACTTGAAAGTTGTTATTTCTTTAAAGATTTTGAGTAATACTCACATGGATAAATGTGCAGTGCACTGAGCTCGTCTGCTGCTAATTTCAAACAGTAACGTAATAACAGTGATTACTTTTTCAACATATTTCTGTATCTGTCAGATTTTTTGACCAAATTGCCAGGTATTTCATTATCATTTTCCATTTTTCACAGTTAGTGTTGCTCAATAATACCTTGAAAAACATGCATTCTTTGAACATCATCAACTTAACCTGCCTTCTGCTTTTCTCCCTGGAGATAAGAATGCCCCTCATCTGTCTGGATGACCTCTGCTATACCAGATGTCCCTCTATCTTGGTTCAGTCCTGGTTCAGTCCTGGTTCAGTCCTGGTTCAGTCCTGGTTAAATCCTGGTTCAGTTCTGGTTCAGTCCTGGTTCAGTTCTGGTTCAGTCCTGGTTCAGTCCTGGTTCAGTCCTGGTTCAGTCCTGGTTAAATCCTGGTTCAGTTCTGGTTCAGTCCTGGTTCAGTTCTGGTTCAGTCCTGGTTCAGTCCTGGTTCAGTCCTGGTTCAGTCCTGGTTCAGTTCTGGTTCAGTCCTGGTTCAGTCCTGGTTCAGTTCTGGTTCAGTCCTGGTTCAGTCCTGGTTCAGTCCTGGTTCAGTCCTGGTTCAGTTCTGGTTCAGTCCTGGTTCAGTCCTGGTTCAGTTCTGGTTCAGTCCTGGTTCAGTCCTGGTTCAGTTCTGGTTCAGTCCTGGTTCAGTTCTGGTTCAGTCCTGGTTCAGTCCTGGTTCAGTCCTGGTTCAGTCCTGGTTCAGTTCTGGTTCAGTTCTGGTTCAGTCCTGGTTCAGTTCTGGTTCAGTCCTGGTTCAGTCCTGGTTCAGTCCTGGTTCAGTCCTGGTTC
Organism: Eucyclogobius newberryi; assembly: GCF_026437365.1. Classification (NCBI taxonomy): domain Eukaryota; kingdom Metazoa; phylum Chordata; class Actinopteri; order Gobiiformes; family Gobiidae; genus Eucyclogobius; species Eucyclogobius newberryi. Next base: position 25,326,585 of record NW_027315823.1, on the reverse strand, counting down.
AGTTCTGGTTCAGTCCTGGTTCAGTCCTGGTTCAGTTCTGGTTCAGTTCTGGTTAAATCCTGGTTCAGTTCTGGTTCAGTCCTGGTTCAGTCCTGGACCATCTACAGGTTTCAACTTGTTCCTGGGTTGTTTTGTAATTTTCCCTCACCAAGAAGAATGTTCTAAAGACAGGGGATGCTCTGAGACAATTATCCATTTGTTTAATTCCTGCTTCTCTATTATTTACCAAGGACTTGTTAAGCCCATTGAGACAACTACTGTGATTTTGGGCAGCAGGTGACACACCATCCACCAGTTACATAATCCAGCACATTTAAAATTCCTTGTATTCATGGCTTATTTTTCCCATAAGTTGTTTCTGGAATCTGCTTTGGTTGGTGTGTTATGTCTGGTGTCCGCGAGACTTAGAAAGTGTATAAGTGTTTGAATTCCCCCTGTTACACTGATCACCGAGCACTGCGGCCGCGGGTCCGGGAGCTTCGTGGGTCTGCAGAAAGAATCCACAAGAATTCTATCTTTGCTGGACAATGCAGCGGTCTGGTGCGGCTTCCGGGTCAGTAGTGTTCTCGAGTGAATCTGCATGGTATTCGTCAAAAACAGACCACAGTGGACATGGTGTAACAGGTAATCTGAACTGTACCTGGACCTGTTCCTGGACTGAAGGTGTCGGACTGACAGACACAAGACTGAACATTTGTTGGGCTTTGACGATTCCTTTTTCAGAGTTAAAACAATTATCACTACAAATTGTTTTTCTCAATTTTTATATTTTACCTGCTCAAGTGGACAAAAGGGAATAAATTAGGAAAAAGCTCAAAAAACCGACGATGCTGCTGCCTTTCCAGTGCATGTGAGTCCATCACCAGGTGTTGAAACGCTGACACATTTCCACAGCTGTTAGTTCAATGAAAACATCAAGCATTCCTCCACTATATCCCTTCTGTCCACTATCAAACACGCACAAGTCCAGAGCCGATAACTAACAATCATTATTCAGTGGGCAATATTTATTTTGTTTACTCCGGCAGACAGCTTTGATCGCCATCTGCATTTGAATGGCTCATTATATTGCAAGATGCAGCAAATGCGTAAGGCTATAAACTAAAAAATAATGATGCAAGTCTTTCCATCTGCAGCGAGGAGCCGTTGACAGACCGCAGTGAGCAGACTTTCCAATGCTCACGAAGGATCTAAAACGGTCTTGGGAACAGGTTCTGGTGGTCCTGAGCTCCTCGCTGTCAGCTGTGCTATAATCATGGCTGCATATGACCCGGCACACTTGCAGAAAGCCACTCTCCATCTGCTGCCGTTGGAAAGGAACACAAGCTGTTTCTAGGCTCAACACATCCAAGCGCACACCTGTTACTGTAAGAGCGACTCGAGCTTCTCTTGGCAGCTCGCGCAATATTATAAATTAGCTTCCTGCTGTCTGCGCTAAACGTAATGGGCTGTAGAAGTTTACCAGGGAAAATGGCTCCATCTCTTCTTCATGCTGCAGTGACTCCAAACGACAGTGACCTTTGCGGGGAGTAACTTGTCATTTAAATTTGTTTTCGGTGAAACTTTCAGCTCATTTGTTTTTAAGGACACTAATACATTTGGACATACCGTATTCTCTTTTGGGCTCCTAGAGTGACGCTACATATGGATAACGCAATTCGAAATAACCAAGCCATTACATTAGGACATTACATTATGATTTTGGCAGTACATTTGAAAATGGCAGTGTACATTTTAAAAGCTTTTACAAGAGCCAAATTGTAATGCTAGAGGTCAGCTAATCTCCAAAATTGCAGCATTTTTGGGGGTGTGGGCAGCGTTTATACAAAAGTGATCCATAGCTGGGAAGAGAGAGGAAACCTGTATTTCAAACCAACAGATGAGATGAGATATAATTACTGCTGCAAGTGGAAATGAGCAGCATGTGTTTCAATCTGCTACAAAACAAATCTCTCTGGTTTAAAGTTAAATCATTATTTTTATTGTGCTTTACTGAACAAGTTACAAACTGGTTCACCCAAAATTACAGCAGTAACTTAGACCCAGTGACATACCATTTTTGAAAACATGAAGTATACATTACAGGCTATAATGTGCTTTGCCCGTTTGTTATTTTTGTAAACATTTCTTTTAACACGTATCCAGCTATTGTTGATGTTTTACAACCAGATATAATGTTTTGAAGTCAAATGGGATGTCAGCATTGAAGACGGTGCGCAGAGCCTCATTAATCTTAGTCCAATATTTGTATGAATAATAGGACGGTCCCAAAACACATGATAGTGATGAGCCACTTGCAGCCACGTGTTCTCTAACAGTATTTCCCTGACAATAATATGCACTTTGACCTGGTCTTATCAAATATCGTAACAGAATTATTTCCAAACATGAGATTTGATGGTCCTGCTTTGGGCATTTATGTTTCATTCCTCTTCAGTTATTGCACAATTTCATTCCATTTTCCCATTTATTTATATATATATATAGAATAATACATTTATATCATTTTGAGATGATTTCCTAGGAGAATTCTGATTAATATTTTTTTAATAAACATTTCAATCAAAGGGTTCAGACGGTTTCAAAGGATTTCTTGAATTGTCATCAGCTTTTTATTAGATTTCCTTTTACAAACTGGCAAAAAACCTTCATATCTTTTGCACTCCAGTCCTCAAATAATTACGGTTTGGTACAAAACTCTGTTGCATTAGTGACTCTGAGTTGTGGCTTAGTTACGCCATCCAAACGCTGGTGGGTTGCGTCTTTGTAGTTACACATGTGAGTGCTTGTGAATTTGAAGGGGTAAATGGTTAATTGATGTGTTTTGAACGCTTTAAAGAGGTAAAAAATAAAAAATGAAGTGCTGCACCATTGAGTCCTTTCAGTTCAACTTAATAACTACACACACCTTGCCTTAGAAATCGTACAAGTTCAAGAATATTTTTTCCTGGATTCGTTTGGGAAAATGTTTATAACCCCAAATCACTTTTACCTCAATGACCCCACAAACACTACATTGTCAGAAAGTTTTCCTGTTCAATTTTCATTTTGAAAGCATTTATTACCTTGGCATGCACATTTCTAAATCCCATCAAGCCACGTCAACAGTTTGTAATCAGCCCACGCAGAGGTTAAAGATGACAGGCTGCCATGTGTCATCTCAAGCAAAATATATCCATCTTTTAGCCTGCCTTTGTAAAAGATGAATCATACAAAATCATTACCCAAACCATTTCCTTCAAACAGGGGCAAAAAATCTAAATATTCCTAATGTGAGATGGCATAAGGAGGAGTAATGCTTTTGAGTTACACTTTAACACATTATTCATCATCAGACTATTAGATCGTGTGCATCAGCAGCCAGATATAATGATGAAACATTAGGAACCCACTAAAAGCTTTTTCTTGGCTCAGAAATGTTGCTTTATCAGATGGCACATTTTAAAACAGTATTTACGATCACGTGGTATGTTTGGACACACTGACAGTTGAGCACTTTACTCCTGGTCATGGTTTGTAGGGATAGTTGTTTCTCTTTTGTACAAATTACAACAAAATAATACATTGTTACAGCTTTAGCTTTATTGTTCTTCTATTTCCAGTTTTAAAAAAAACACATATTTGAATCTTTCTACATGTATTTGTCAAAGTAACCTATCAAACTCCTGGGTGGGTAAAACATAAAAAAAATGGGATGAATTTGTGTCAGTTTGTACACCAATCGCCCCCAAAAAACACCAAAAAAACGAATTAGAAAACACACCTAAAGTTTCTAAATCACATTTTTAGTGATACAGGTCATAGTGATACAGCTTTGAAATGTGAATTGTCAACAAATGCTCAATCTACTGTCTGTCAGTCCAGACTCCTCTACATATTTACCCAAAAATGCGGGCATGATTTGATATCTGATGTTTGTCTGCATGGCTTGTTTTCTCTTATGATCAGAGTAAATCAGACAACAGAGGCCAAAACTACAGAGTCCCAGCTTCACAAAGAGTCCGGCCATTTGTTTCTACTCCAAAGGGTTCAGAAACAGCTTCAGTTCTCCCAGCCCAATTGATTGTGCATCGCTATCCATTTTAAAGCATTATGAACCATCTGCTCTCATACAACCACACACAACTTTACTTATTGGTATTTTCACTTCTCCTCATAAACATCTTTTGTAGTGGTTCGTGGCAGCTCTAACCTCAGCTCAATTTATGCTGCATGTTTTGAAGACTACGGTTTGCACGGACAAAGTGGAAGAGCATTTTTGCACCTCTGCAGGGATTTATGGGGAGAAATGCTTTAACTCATTTGCTCCTACAGCACTCAAACCGCAGAGCCACATAAAGGCAGTGAGGGTGAAGTGTGTTGCCCAAAGGATTCTCCTCTGTTTGAAGTGTGGAGCGTCTCTTTCAGGTTGCGTGTTACTCCTAAACTGCTGTGGCCCAGAGGTTAGTGAGTACATGTAGAACGATTCTTTGGAGCTGTCAGGCGGAATAGACGGATGTAGAGACAGACTTGGGTTTGTTTGTAAGTCGGAAGGATGCAAGTGACGGGCAATTCCGCTCAGATCCGGCTCTAAGGATTCTGAATTGGAAAAGCCGAGTCCAATTAGAGTCGAAACCCTCTGCTGCTTCTCAGAGCTGCTAAAACCCAACGTAGAAGAGCAGAAGTTTTATCCAATGGGAATCAGTCACACGTGAGGACTATAATCAACTGTATTATTGGCTACAAAAGTAGTAAGTTTCTGTACATTATTGAAGCAAATTTGACTGTAGATACTTTTTACTTTTTCTTGATTACATTTCAAAGCAGAAATCTGTATTTTCTACTCTGCTACATTTTGGTTAAAATAAGTAAAAATGAAAAGTACTTTTCACATGTCTTGAGGGATTATTTTCAGCGCATTCATGAAATTAATGACATCCTGTCAATTTAAATCTTGGCTGTGAGCAAAAAGAAATTACAAGAAAAAGTCTACAAACAAAATCAAGACTTCATTATGATTTTCCCACTTTAGTTAATAAAAATCTGCATGAAATACTTTAACATGTACTGATGGTTTGCTCCGGTATCTGTAGTTATACTTAAGTGACAAAATCTGTGCCTAATCTGTGTTGCAACACTGCAATTTCCCCATTATGGTACAATATCTTATCTTATCTTAAAGGTTCTCTTATCTTATCTTACCTTATCTTAAATCGAGTATTTCTTCCACCACTGATCGCAATCAATACACAACCATTAGGAGTCATACGGAGCCAATCCAAAATAATTCACTCTAGGATGCAGCGATAAGCTCAGCTGGAGGCAGATCATTCTCCGGGCCATAAAATTAGACAATGTGATGGAGGTAAATATAGGTCAACCCTTCCCTTTTCGCAGCTGGTCATGTTTCTCGAGGAACTAACGGATCTGAGCTGAACGCTTCCCGGCACAGACGACTGCCTTGTTTCTCGAGAATCCTTCATAAACAATATTTCTTTAGACATTCTCTAATCTTCTGTTGTTTTGCATTATTGTATCTAATGTATCTAATTGAGCTCTTACATTACGCTGATGATCCTTTAGACTGTTTGGACTAGGCAACCACTGTGACCCAGCAGCGGTTGAGTCATATGATAATTACTGCTCATTTTGCCCACACTTATCTTTCTGAAAGTCATAAGGAAAACATTCTTTGGTTGAAGCCTTTATGATGAGGCCAATTCCTCAGCTTTCAAGCGAGATAAAGCGAATCACATTAATACCAAAACACAGCGCCCGAGATTTATCTGGAGCAGCTAATGAGCACGGGACGCTTTCCAGTACGCATAATCCAACGTAGGGAATATACAATACATTATTAGCATATATTTAATAAAGTAGCAGAGCAGGTACAAAGGAGAGGAGACGGCGACCGAGCGGTAAAGATTAGAACGGATTTACCTGTAAAAACTAATCCCACAATGTACAAGAAATCCTCATTAGTATTTACTATAATTTCTCCCAGAAACAATGAAAGTATGTTAAATAAATAAACAACAGCTTATAAAAGACTGGCATGTACTGTATTATTTATTTGGCATTTAATGAATAATGTATAGATTATGCCTCACAACCGGTTTAGGATTTATTTTCCCCATTATTCGGATAATAAAACATACACAAACAAGGGAATATATGTGTCATCCGACTGCAGTGGTTTGATACAGTTCTAGCCTCATTGAAGCAGTGAACTATAAATGGTGCACCTTGGGAAACTGAAATCCGTTTTTATATTTACATTCCGAAAATTAAAGTGGCTATAGAATGAATTTTCCCAATATTATCACAGATTTTCTCTGGCTAGTCACTAATATCCAGTTTGAAATGGCAGCAACTGTTTTAGCCTGATTTACCACTCTCCATTGTTGCTGGTATTTACGAATAAAACATAACGTCGGTTCTTTAACAAAGGTAATGTAATGTATGTAACAGATGTCAATATAGTTACATATTTAGGAATATTTGTAAATGTTTAAATGTCTTGTTTCTGTTGTGTTCTTTTATATATATATATATACTGTATGAAAACTCAGGTTGAAAGAAAATACATAAAAATAAACCTATCACATTGATTTCAATGAGGCTACAAAAAAAAAATAAACTCCTAGTCTTCAAACTGTACTGTACATACTAAGTTATTCCGTTCCATTATTTACTCCGGTGGTTTTCATGTAAAATGTCTAAATATCTCAAGTGGAGGCTAAATATTTCATTGATATATAATATTTATGTTGCTCACCTCACTCTTGCTCGAGGATCTATTTTTCCCACACCGGTGTTTGCGTTGGTTATTTCCACGTCCGGGTTGGACAGCAGTGACTAAAAGAGTAACAATGACTGCATTTGAGCTTCTAAGTCATGTTTTGTTCACTAGCTGCAGCTCGTCGTAGGTGCTAACTCTGCGTCTTCCTGTGAGTCCATACTGGCTTCATTTATCCGTCTCAAACTGGGCTCAAATTCAACACTAAGCAAACAAAAGTTCAACAAATATGTCTTCATTAATTGGAACCTAAATATCCTCTGAATGGAAAAATCTGTAATCACTGTGGAATAAACTCAGAAACAGGCCCCACAAAAATCAAACAGTCCAGAATCAGTGTTCATGATGTTATGAGAGCAGAACAAAGAACAACACATCTATATAAATGCAAAACTTGAGTGTCGAGTGAACAATCAAAGACTGAATGAACAGAAGAAGTAATCATGTTGTGTTTTTCCCCCAGGGTTAAGGATACTTTCCTGATTTCATGAATTGGGCCTGGCAACGGTCCTCTATTGTTATACAGCACAATTCAAATCAACATATTACATCTTTTGAATGGGGAAAGGTCCTCACAAAATCCATCGAATCAGGAAGGAATCATTTGCCTTGAACTCATGAATAGACTTGTGGAGCTGTGCAGAGCGGGAAAACCAGGAAGGAAGCAAAAGAAATGGACTTTAAAAAGCTGGGAAATGGAAGTGGGAGCGACTGAGGATAAAAACATGAACAGAACAGACAGAAGACAATAGCTTCATTAATGCACACACTGCTCTTTCTGACAATCAGTGAAATTAGATCACAGTAACTCGAGGAATTTAGTCAAATATCTCTCGGTCAAAGTATTAAATGTACACTTTGAAGAGTGGACTAAAAGGCAGATAGTCCTGACAGAGTTGATAAGGCTCAGAGGGGGCTGGACACGGGACTGTGGACCACTCTCACCTGTCCTCACTGATTGCATGACTTGTACTTGCTACAACGGTGTTGGCTCGGCGGCTTCGGGTCCCTTTTCCACCTGAAACTCCCTCTGGTCTGATCCTCTGACGCGCGACTGTTTCGATTGACGAGAGCAAAGTCTGTGTTTCTGACTTTTCATTGGTTAAACGGCGTCTTGGGATCGCATGACGACCAAAAGAGCCAGCAGTGATGCCAGATCTCTCAGGAGTCTCTAAAACAGTCGTAACAGCTCCACACTACGAGACTGTCTTCAAGAGATTATTGGGACTGACTGGGCACGATAAAAAATGGTGCTGGATTGTGAACAAGAGAAACGGCTGTTAACTGTTAACATGTGACGTCACTGAGAATAGTCTGTACAGAATATGCAGGGGAGTGTACTACTTACCTGATCCTGCCTCTCTAAATGACGCCTAATTTTCTACAAAAACATCTAAATATATAAAACCATCCCCCTCACCAGTTCCAGTTCAATTAAAATAAAAGAATTGAAAGATTTGCCCAAAGATTTGCCCAGTCCAAAGTCCCAAAAGGTCTATTTTCAAATCCGAATGTAATTGTTTCTCTTTCTCAAATGTCAGTTTTAATGTCAGTCCAGTCTTTGATTGCTGGTCCAGTTTGTGTTCTTTCGTCATGGCCTTCTTTCCTGTTGGATCCATTTATTCTATCCATGCAAGAAGTTTTGAGTCCTAAATACATAATAATAATGCATGTTCTAATATGTGTTAACGTTGAAAAGCGTAACCAGGAGCTGAAAATGATCACTTGCAATTAACTCTGAATTGTAACTACCGGTATGTCTGTCTGCATTAATAAATAAGTAAATAGAACTAAGAAATGACTTGATTGTTTGGATTTGAGAATAAATGTTTAGACCCACTATATCTGTTTGTAATGTTCTCATTCTTTCACGTTTTAAATGCACTTTTGTGTGTAGCACAAGATAAATGACCTCTGAGATTAAAATATGAAATGATTCAAATGCAAATCCTCCATATGGCTTTTTGTAATTCAATTCAAGGGCACAAATTAGACTTGCAAAACTCCTCCCATCCACAGACGCCAAATTACAGCGAGATCAGGGCACTCCGCTAGTGACAAACAACAGGGAAATATCTCATACACCAATGGGAAGGGACCATCCATCTAACGCAGCACTCTGCCCGGCTTTCACTGGGGGATAGTAAACACTGCAATAGCTTTGAGACTGTTCACTGCACGCATGGGAGGCATACGGCTCCCCAGATCCTGCCTATAGCGCCATAATGAGAGGAAAACTACTCACTATGGAGTGTTTCAAACCTACGGAGAAAGAATAGTAGCCATTATGGACTGCACTGCCCTGGACAGTAAAATGACCCATTTCAAGTCCTGCACCGTGATGTAGAGAGTTTCAGAATTTCACAACAGTAGCAATAAAAATCTGAAGGTATTTCATGCAGAGTCAAAGTGATGCGGAGCAGCTGATTTTCCCATTGTGCTTCAGAAAAGGTTCGAGAGTTTTCAAAGTTGTGGAGAATATACTCAACATAGTTTAAGGACACAAGTTTGAAACATCTACCTAGTAGAAATATGTTTCTTAAATATGTGTCAGAAATACAGTGTTAGTTTTCCGGTTACAAAATATAGTTTTCATGCCATTCTATAGAGTTTTCTTTCTCTGAGCTCATTTGAATAAGGACTAAGGAGCATAAGGAATAGTGCAAAGAGTTGTTATATTTTAGTAAATTTGAGTAAATCAATAGTTGTGCATTAACATTACTAATTGTTGTTAGAATATTTGAATTTGGATGCAATCACACATCTCAATTGTCCAAACAAACATAATTAGCCGATTCTATAGAACAGTAAAACTTTTTGCCGCTATAGTTCCTCCTAAAACTTTCTTGAAATGTTGTGCCTTCTATTTCAAGTAATTTCCAAAAGTCTAACTTTCAACTGACAGTCTTACCAAGAACAAAACATGCTCGAGCCGAGCTTTGTTTATTACAGTCTGGTTTTATTTACAGAATATTTCACAGAGTGTTGAGTGGTCAAACCCTGGTGTAAAACTTTTTGTAATGTGGTTTCCAAAGTCACCAAAACCCAAATTTATTTTGACACTGATCTAAACCTGAGTTGGAGAAGCAGTATCTTTTTGTGTGAGCTCATTTGCGCTGCATAAGGCAGAAACCCAAGACTTGGGTGACAAATTTAGGGATATGATTAAGACACAGAGGCGGCGGAGGTTGTCAGTGCGACGGGACTCCAAAAATACACATGTCCCTTTCAAAAAGTGCTCATGTCAGCTCTGATGTTTACCTGAAGCTGCGGCGATGACCTTGTTAACACGCTGACGGCACACGGAGCAGTGATGTCATGTTACAGACGAGGATGAAAGATCAGCAGCGTTTTGCATCATCCGCACTCCGAGCTGCAGAGTACATCCAGTAAATGAGGCAGCATTGAAAACGTGTGGGCTGACTGCAAAATAACTTCACCATATGTCGAGCGGGCACGAGGCGAGTGCGTGGTGCAGCTAAGAGACTTCTCCAATGTGTTTATCACGTTAAATACTATAAGCTAAGGCAACTCTACCAAAAGTATTTTTCATTCTGAGTTCATTCTGGGCCATACTTAATTGTTGGGTCAACTGGTGCGTGAGCATTTCCTCAGACAAATGGGTCTTTAGGCGCTTACTTGTAGGGTTAGGGTTAGGGACATTGTGTAGCAATGTTCAACTAACTTTACAATAACTACACATTGATTTGCCCTAACAAAGCATGGACAGACTTAATTCAGAATGGACAAATAGAGCATGATTCAGCCTTAATAACTTATTAATTACGGTTAAGGTTAGGAATTAGATGTTAGGGTATTAGTCAACTAGTTACTAAGCCTGAATCATTCTTAATACACAGTGTGTTCACTATGAATGAAGACTTTCTTCATGCTTTACTAAAGCAGGAATAAGTGTAGCCATAATAAAGTGTTATCAAAGTATTTTTTTTATTTTGTTTTATTGATGATGTAGCGACTGTAGTAGATGCAGTGGTCTATGGTCCTGCTGGCCATTTGATTTTTGTTTTGAAATGGGAAATCTAAGATCAGAAAATAACCTGTTTCCCATTTTTTGAAAGCTGAGGCCTTTTCCTCTCATGGGCTTTGCCTCTGTGCTGCCCCCGGAGGCACAGCCTCTGACCCCAGGGAATGAGGAGATTTGCCGGGCAGTTGCCATGGAGCCTGATTTACAGTGTGAAATCAAATAATGACTTGTTGTTTGTTTTCCAATTTTTCCTTTAAAAAACGAAAACGGGTTACCCTATTTTGTGATTAGTTTTGAGATCAGAAAACAGGAAATGGGTAATTTTCCAATTTTGTTTTTAAAAACCTAAAACCAAAAGCAGAAAACAGCCAGGCCAGCATAATGCCCAAATGGTCTATGTCAGTTTTGCTCAACCTGGGGGTTTGGACCCAAATTTGGATTCCCGAAGATTCTCAGGAGTCACAAGACATTCTTAGAAGAGGTCCAAAGATTGTGTAACTTTTAATCAGGGGATGTCACGTGAAATAACTGAAAATAATACTATTTTCATTATAAGACAGTTGCTTCTTTTTGGGTTGCCAACATATCAACAGGTAAAACAAAGGTTGCTGGGAGTAAATTTTTGGGTCTATGTTATAGTGAGAGTAATGACTGTAAAAAAGAGTAATATCACTACTTGAAAGCACAAATTGTAGTTGTAGGGTTAGTAATGGAATTATTAATGATGGTTGAACTTTTCTGTACATGTCTTCATGGATATGTCATTGTTTTGCCTGAATGTGAACTGGCATTAAACCTCTATCTTGCATTTATTCTATTACACATGTTTTTATTACTTGAAAAAAAAAGTATTGACCTGACCTATTGAACTGACCTGTTTGTTTTCATGGAGACAGATAAGCTTACGCCATATTATGGAACCTTCCCGGCAAATAAAATCTCTGGAGAAAAGCAGTTGGCGCACTCTCCACCTGAAAAGTACATACAATATAGATCACATTTACAACATATCTGACAAATTACAAATTAGACAAGTGGTAAAGGGGCAATGAAACATGACATAACCAACTACAACATTACCAAATCAGACCTTTTAGAGCCAAAAATGTGGCAATGGTAAGTGTATTGCTTTCTTTTTTGTGCCAGAATGTTCAGGACACTCCAAAATGGAAAAATGATTCAATTAAATCGTTTTTTTCCCGGCACACTGGCAGAAAACCAAGGATCTTTTGTGCTTCGTTAAAGGTGTTTTGTTCTGTTCTGTTCTGTTCTGTTCTGGACTGCTCAAAACAGAAAAGAAAACAACAACAATTGAGCAGTTATGACGTTATCTGGTTGGTGTAAAATAATAGTTATCAATGGCACTGTCCCTTTAAGAGTTTGACACAGCGATCAGTCAGGAGCTGTGTAAAAATAGATCCGAGCCTAATTGTTCCCAACTTGCTTCAAGCATATTAGTGTTCTCCTTTATTTATGTCAACACCCACAGCAAGATGATAATCAGAAGTGACATCTCCGCCGCTCCTCTCCACATGCAAACACGCAATACAACGCCAAAGTTCTATTAAGATCATTTCCACCATGAGTTCATTATTGTCAGTTTGTTGAAATAGTGGATGTTTGATGAAATTCATAATTTGTTCATCATGTTAATCATAACACATCACCTGCTCAAAGTGAATTAAAGGTGTATTTTAAAGGCTTGGTTGTGGTTTGTACTTGTAAGTCAGGGGTTTAACTCGTGAACCTGGACAAGTTTGCAGTTTGCACGTTTCCCCCGAGTACTGTGGTTATTCAACACTGTTTTGTCCATTTTTTCCCAGTATTATTTGGGATTAGCTAATGTAAAAGGTGTCATGGTCTCTGTTAATTTGGCAACACTGAAAGAAGACACAAGCTAAAACGGGCTATGAGTATTTAGACAAAAAGAAGTGTAACAAGAAGGAATGTTCTGTAACAAGGCAGACTGTTGTGGGCTCTTTACAAAAAAACAAAGGCCGAGTCAAAAATTCAGTTTTTGGTGATTTATATTGTGCAAAAAATTGAAGAAGAAAAAACACCTTGCAATTTACAAAGTGAAAAAGGAAAAAAAAACATATTTACAAGTTGACGAAGAATTCCAGTCTCTAGGTTTTGTATTTTGTTTTATTGTTGCGTTCCAGCTGTCCTCGGAGGTCGGATTTTCTGAGTTCTGACTAGTAAAGGTAAATTTGCACTAGAACACTCTCACACCTCAGAATTCCTGCTTAGAAAGTCGAGTTTATCCGGGTTGATTGGGCTCTCGCGCAGAGCCTCTGCAGTTATAAAAGCTCTGTTAGCGTCTGCACAGAGCTAACGTCTGCACAGAGCTAACGTCTGCACAGAGCTAACGTCTGCACAGAGCTAACGTCTGCACAGAGCTAACGTCTGCACAGAGCTAACGTCTGCACAGAGCTAACGTCTGCACAGAGCTAACGTCTGCACGGAGCTAATGTCAGCAAAACAAATTTAGTCTGAAATAATTTTTATAAGTTATACGTGTTATAATGCTGATTGCAATGATTAGAGCTCTTTTCTGGGTTTTACTTTTTTTATTTCAGTGGTTACCCAACATAAAGTGTAATGTAATGCTCATAGTTTGTCCGACTTGCCCTCTGGAACACAGAAATTCAACGCAACAGTAGTAGTAAAACAAATCTTGACTAAACAACTTCTGAATTTAATTTTCCGTGTAGATTTTATGAATAGATTGTGGTTTTGTAGAAGTTTAGAGTTGCAGGAATAACGTTTCTAATGGTTCTGTGTGTTTGTTGTCAGTTTTTTCTCCACTATCCAAACCATAGAAGCAGCTCAGTTTCTTGCCACTCACATGATCTTTGTTCTCAGCAGCATCTTGCCAATTCTGCAATCAGTTCCTGTTTGAAAAACCATCACGACTTCACCCTCTGTCACCTCTCCTCTGCAAAGCTGTCTTCATTTACAATGCAGCGCGTATTATTAGTTTAACAAAGCTCTAATGCTTGCAAGTTTGTGGATATTTTCTACCTCCTCCAGGATTTCTCTTTGGATCCACGCACCTTATTCTTCAGAAAGAATGTGTTGTCTGTTGTTTGTGATCCGGAGGACGTTGCCAATTTCGGTTGATAATTACCTCCTTCTTGTGTTGCCAGATTTTTTTTTTTCCTCCTCCTTTTGAGTTTTGGACAACCTTTGTGTCTATATTATTGAAAGTACTAGTTTAAATCAAGCCTGTGAGAAGTGCTGGCTGCAGATGAGATGATTCACACCCAGAAGCCGAGCGGAATCCCAGTAAATTCCCAGTTCTTTAGAAATGACTCCCAACAAGATTGCATCGGAGTTTCTTCCAATCCGCCTCTGTCTTTCATGCGCAAACCAGTAGATCCAAGATTTCCAATTTGCGCTTCAAGAATTTCCTCCTCATCATCTGTATCATCCTGCCCTTTCCTCATCTCTCACTCGATAAATACAAGCAACTGTTTTAACTGACGGATGTGGTGAGCATATGTGACTCGCCACGGCAATTGTCGGACCATGTCGGCCTCGGTGAAACTGAGAAAAACTGCATTTTACTTTTTTTCCCCCAAATTTGTGATTTTCATTTTTTTGCAGAATGTGCTAGTTGAAGTTATGAATAAGCCAGTGTGCTTCAGATAACACTATTGGTCGTCTTAAACATATACATTAAGCTGTTAAAAATGTGGAGTTTTCGGGTCTTTTTCCTGCTCTCCTGGGGGGCGTCACCTTTTTCTAGCCAACGTATTGTTTACACGCCTGGCCATTATCAGCTTCCTGTGTGTCTCTCTGTGCACGGTGTTGGGAGAGACAACAGGACGGCTGAACCAGGTAGGCTTTGCGACTAAAACACCCGCTTTTAATCACTTTAATGTGCGCCGGTTTTAAACTCGAGTGTATGTTTATGTTTTGGTGTGCTGTTCTGCAAGTGTTCTGCTTTTACGAGCAGTGTTATCTCAAGTGAGCTAGCTAGCATCGCTAGCCGAGGGCAGATGTCCCAATATCTCCGCGTTTTGCATCTTAAATACACCGTTAACGTCACAATGTGAACTGTTATCTGTGAAGCGTGTTATTCCCATATTACTGTTAACCCTAATCCTTTTATCCCCCTTTTCAGAATTGGCAAAGACACCATGACTGACGTGACCTGTTTCTACGTGAAGTCTGCTAAGGAGCGTGGTAAGTGTAAAACATTATTTTGGTGATTTTCGTGTTTTAATGATTAGAGTATAATTAACCATAAGCAACATCTGTTTTTCAGGTGAGCCTGCAGTTTGTACATCAAGCTTCAGATCACTGTGGAAACAGCTTCTCCCACACATCAGAAGCTGCAGGCCACGCACAGATCATCAGATTATCAAGCGAGCATACATGAAGACCAGGGTTGACACTTTGGAAGACATCGCTGAGGTTACTTTATATTATTTGACTACTGTAATGTGTAAACATTAGCCTGGCAAAACTTCAGTGCTGCTCTCTGCTTAAGATATGTTTCTTCTGTTCTCATTTTTTTACAGTGTCGCCCTTGTCATCAGGTAGTGGAAAACAGCTCTCCTGAGTCTCACCTCAATATCCCACAGCTTGTTGGAACGGCGGATGGCAAAGTGTTTGTCAAGAACTTGGACTGGCAGAAGCATCTGAGTCCCTTCTTCAGACGGCTTCCAAAGATCAAGAGTTATCAGCACTTCAGGTATTTATATTGAAACTCTCACATTGTGTTAAAAAAAATAAATAGTTAATGAGTGTTTTATGTGAAATAGTTAGCCATTTCTTAAATGTCCTGTTATTTGTTTACAGCTTTGATGCCAAGAGCCGAGAGTCACAGCACTGAAGAGTGCACAGACGAAGAAGAGGATGAGGATGTGATCTCTGATGTAATTGGACTCTGGTGGTGTACATATCATATCTATTATCTCATATCTCATATATTCAAAGCCATGGACCCGTTGCAGTTCGTATACCTGGCCCTGGCATCTGTTTATAAGAGTTCTTCTATTAAGAGTGTTTTTTAAACTTCCTATAAGTTACTGTCCTTTCCCCCTGTATCTACTGCGTTGTAACATTAAAGGCTATCTTATCTTATCTTTTGTTGTTTGTGTTGCACTGAATCACCTGTGAATTATGTTTATCGACAAATGCAATGAACCCTATTCTCATTCTGATTCTTTGATTCTATTCAGGGCCTTTTGTAATCCAAGTATTTCCATTTTAATATAGTAACTTCTAATTCTGATTCAAGTCCAGTTACCATCAATAACAACACTCCTCTTGAGTCTTCAGTGACAGCTGTAGGGGGAGGTGGTGTCAGTGTGACAGGGGGGAGGGCTTATCTCAATGAGATGCAAATGAGCCCCCCTGTGACTCTGGGCTCACTCCGGTGGGAAACTTTGGAAGCCGTTTTCTCAGTGAATGGGTTTGAGAGTTGTTTACATTCAAATGACAACTTACTTAAATATTATCAGATCTACATGAGTGAGACATCATTGGAAAGCTTTGAATTCACACTTTCAGAATCTGTGAATAACTCAAAATGTCTCCAGGTAGACATGTAACTGGATTGGCCACGGTCAGTCACATATACTCTCCAACATTAACCCAGCACATATTTACATACTGAAAGCAATTATATCCTCTTTGCTTCTTTGTGTGCACTAAACCTTTTACTCCACAGTGCATTGTAAAAGCAGCAATTTGTGTGGGAATAATGAATGAATGAAGACTATTTTGGTTGTATATTTTTGGGTGCATTCGCCACGTCAAAAATGGGACTAAACCTGAAACTAAAACTATAGATCAAGACTAAATAAAGACGTGACCAAGACAAAATCAGGACTCAAATGGGCTCAATGTGGGACCAAATAACGACAAGTGTGGAACGGAAGCAAATGCCAGGGACAGACAATTTTATCCAATCAAAGACCTTGTTGAATGAGAACCATGTGGATTCCACAGCCTGTGACTATCAGACATATTTAATCCTAGTTGGAGCCCATTTTTGTCCGGATATAGACTTGATTTTGTCCTGGTCAATACTAAAACTGGCACTTGAGATCAATTAATCAACAAACTAAAATAAAGAATAAAAACAGTTTGACATCATTTCAGAAAAGGAAGGTGGGTCCTGAGGTTTTTATTAGATTTAGTCACCATAAGGCAGGGGTGGGCAAATTAAGGCCCGCGGGCCACATCCAGCCCGCAGCGCCTTTCAATCCGGCCCGCCAAGCTTGTCTAAGTAATATAAAAAAAAATTAAAAATATATATATATATATATATATATATATATATATATTATTAGGCTACCCCAAATAAATTGTCTGTTTGCTGTAATCCGAGTTTTTTAAGTGGGTCGGACGGTAGGCAAATTCTTATTTTTTTTACTTTGAAGGCAAAAAAAAAGATCAAAATTTTGCCATTTTTTGAGTCGGAGTGACCACCAGGGGTCAGGCTTCAACAGTCAATGACGGAAAACGTCTCTATCAACCCGATCGGGAGACTAAATCTCACGATTTTAAGACATTTCATTCAACCTTTTGTACGCCGCTATCCTTTATTTTGGTAGCGAAGCGGAGCGGGGGGGGATCATGGGCGCTGCCATGTTTGTTGTGATGACGCTACTGGGTGTGTGTCAATCCCAGTATGCATTGCGTAAAACACCCTGACAGAGCCTGGCATGTCCTATGGACACTAGAGTGGCGCCGACAGTTCTGAAGCAGGGTAGGCCAGCGTCTGACCCTTCAAGTTATAGGCCGATTGCCTTGACGTCGCAGCTCTGGAAAACGATGGAGCGCATGGTTACCGAGCGATTGGATTACTTACTTACCATCTGGCCAGGGCTCAGAAAGAAAAGGTTATTGCGGTGCTCTTTGATGTGGAGAAGGCGTACGATATGGTTTGGAAGGATGGGCTCCTCATTAAGCTGCGGAAGTGTGGTGTGAAGCCGGCGTATTCAAACCAGAGTGGGCGCTGCTCACTCTGGGGTCTATGAGGTAGAGAATGGGATCCCGCAGGGGAGTGTGTGCAGCCCTATCTTGTTCAATGTTATGATTAAGGACATCTTTGACGACGTGGATGGGTCTGTTGGGAGGAGCCTTTATGCTGATGATGGCGCTCTATGGGTGAGAGGGAGGAATCTCCGGTTTTACGAGGCGAAACTGCAAAGGGCAATACAGCAGGTGGAGCAGTGGACCCTGAAGTGGGGGTTTAAACTGTCCGTACGGAAGTCTCAAGTGATTTGTTTCTTCAATGGGCATAGGGACGTCTCCCTTCGACTGCATGGGCAGGTGCTCGAACAGGTCAGGGAGGTGAGGTTCTTGAGGGTCACCTTTGACGAGAGGCTTAGTTGGCGTCAGCACATTGATGAGGTCAGTGGTAAATGCAAATGGGTGAATAACTTGCTTCGTTGTCTATCCGGCCAGGACTGGGGGGCCAGCAGAAGGTCGCTCCTGGGTATTTATCGGGCCGTCATGAGGGCGGCTATTGATTATGGCTGTATAGCTTACATGTCTGCGGCTGAGACTAACTTAAAGAAGCTTGATGTGGAGCAAGCCCAGGTCTTGCGCATCTGCTGTAGGGCTTTTAGGACCTCCCCTGTCTCGGCACTGCAGGTTGAGTTGGGGGAATTGCCGTTACGGCTCCGGAGGCTAGAACTTCTGTTGGCTTACTGGGTGAATGTGCAAGGTCATACGAGCTCTCACCCGGTGAGGGACTTTCTCAGGGTTGATGGAGGGCAGAATGAGGCTGGCAGTATGGTTTTTAGCCAGATAGGAAATGCGAAGGCGCGGCTTGCGGGGGTTGGTGATCTGCGTGTGAGCCCGTCGGTGGCTTTGTCTGCTATAGCTCCGTGGAAGTTTGTCCCGGCTCCTGTTGATGTTAGCTTGCATGGCAAGCTTAGAGGAGTCGCTGGGAGGGCACCGCAGTTTGCCGTTCAAGCGCTCAGGCACTCTGATGATGTGTTTATTTATACCGACGGGTCTAGGGATCCTGAGAGTGGGTGTACTGGCGCTGCTTATTTTGTGCCTGACCTGGGGCTGGCGGTCAAGAAGAGGTTGACAGATCGCCTTTCTGTTTTCACGTCGGAACTCATAGCGATACGGTTGGCATTGGAATGGGCGGACTCTGCTTTACAGTGTTGCGGCATTGTGGTGGCCTCTGACAGCCTTTCTGCATTGCAAAGCATTAAATCTGGGAAATCGGATTGCAGACAGGATGTGTTGAATGGCATCTTCTGTCTGATGCTCTCCCTGTCCAGGAAGGATGTGAGGGTTTCCTTCATTTGGGTCCCTGTGCATGTGGGGGTGGATGGTAACGAAATGGCTGATACACTGGCTAAACGTTCCCTTAGGCGGCCATCAGTTGATGTGGCTGTTAAGTTAAGCAAATCTGAAATCAAGCCCGTTATCAAGAGTCATGTGGTCGGCCTTTGGCAGGAATTTTGGAGCCACTGTGTTACTGGACGGCATCTCTATCACGTACAGGGCAGTGTGGGTCCTTGCAGGTCTATGGGCAGGAACGTGTGGGAGAAAAGGGCCTTCGCCCGCATGAGGATTGGCCATACTGGACTCAATTGGTCACTGAGTAGGATAGGCAAACATCCGACCGGTCTGTGTGGTCACTGTCGGGTGCCAGAGACTGTCGAGCATGTGCTGATTTGCTGTGAGGCTTATGATAGAGAAAGGTCCGGGTTGGCCTTGTGGTTTCGGAATAATGGGCAGGAGTTCAATCTGCGGAACGTTCTGGCGATCCAGTCTCAGGGTTTGTGTCAGGCTGTGGTTGCTTACTTATGTAGCACAGGGCTGAGTAAACGTTTATAGAGTTGGGGGGTGTTGGAGACTGAGCCGAGGATGAGGAGCAAGAGGATGTTCTAACGCGCTTTGACTTCATGGGCCTAGAAACGCCAAAGTGATGGAAGAAGGACTTCTAAAGGATAAAACGACAAAGACGTCCCATGACCTCATGGGCTTTGTAAAACAACAAAGACGTCCCATGACCTCATGGGCTTTGTACTTCCAAAGACTTATGGAATAAGAATTTTTAAGGACTATGACAAAGTCTGAGGGGAGGAAGAACTTCTATAGGACGAAAAGTCTGAGGAATAAAGTCTGGCGGTAATGCAACAATTGGATGCCAACCGCCATAAAACAACAACAACAACAACTTCTATAGGATACAATGACAAAGGCATCTCATGACCTCTGGGGCTTTGTCAAAGCACTGGAGGTCAAAGCACTGGAAGAAGAACTTTTTGAACTACGACAAAGTCTGGGGAATAAAGTCTGGCGGTAATGCAACACTCGGATGCCAACCGCCATAAAACAACAACAACAACAACAGCACACCATCTTGTCAAAGGCAATTTGTCGTCGTTAACTCACGGTCTGTTTCGTTACAGACGCATGTGGGGGAGTGACTATAAAGACGCACATGCGTTGCGCAGTGCGCTATCTTTGCTAAAGAATGAAAGATAGGATAACATGCGTGATAAATATATTTGACACGGTGGTTTAGGGAAGTCCAGTCGGTGAGTCGCCGAAATAATTGAAAAATAAAAGAATTCAACGTTTTTTCAACAAAATGCTGATAAAAGAATTTCAGTCGGCTAGTTTCACACCGGGTCGGTCGGGTTACGGCAAACAGACAGTATTTTGCTCAGCCTTATATTTATTTATTTTTCCCTTTTTTGCCCTCAGGCATCTGTCTGCACTTGTATCCTTAATACATATTACGTGTAATGAATCAAATAATACATTCAATAGCCTATATTTGACAGAAAAGTGATATTTTATTTGATATTTAATTTTTGGGATCTTTTTTTTTTTACACTAATGATCGCGGGCCGGCCCTCCGCTGCTTGCCTGGATTCGAATATGGCCCTCGGAGGAAAATAATTGCCCACCCCTGCCTTAAGACAAGGCAAGGCAAGTTTATTTGTACAATTCGTACACAAGGCAATTCAAAGTGCTTCACACAACAGGACAAAACGCATTCAAATCACAAAGACATGACAGAAATCACAATCACAGTTTAAGACATAAAAGAGAAGAGTGCAATTGAATAATTTCAGTCATATGCACAGCTAAACAAGCATTTTTATCTCAGATTTGAACATTGTCAGAGTAGAGGCCTGTCTCACATCTTCAGCTGCATAAAACTGAAACGCACATTCCCCATGTTTAGTCTTGACTCTGGGCAAACCATATACTGTAGTCACAATTCAAATGTGGTGTATGTAAAAGTGTGAACGCAGCTTAAGTCATTTTTCACAATCAGAGTGAGAGAAGACCAAAGGTGCATATGCTGTAATTAGCCTATAATAACTAGTATTTATTGTAAATGCTGGTGACCAATTAAGCGAATGTCTAAATTACACAATGCACCTGCACGTAAATTACATATGCTTCAATTTGTGTACCGTAAATGTTATGTTTCTCCTACCCAGAGTACTTTGCAGAAGACACATTCAGCCCAGTGTTTTCGGCTGTCGATCATTACGCAGGCACATATTCATTTTCTGCCGCTCGCCACAATTCCTGTTATTGGACGAAGTTGTGACACAAGCTCTATTTTCCAAAGCCGTGAAAACCCTCCACTCTCTGCTTGTGAACAAATGTCTGGCTGAAAAATGAGGCCTGCTCTGTACACAATGATGAGTGAAAATTACAGAATCTGGGGTCAAACCATAATTATTCAGAGTGGACTTCCTGTTTTTGCTAGTTGTTTAGTGCCATTGTTAGCTGCAAGTGGTTGACAACACAAGAACAAGCTGCCATTTCAAACATTTGCTTCAATTATATGCACTTATCTATTTAGGTCATGGAACATTCACGTCAAACCTTACATTATAAAACAATAAAAAGAAGGGTTACATTAACACAAAATACAGCATGCAGTGTAAACAATTAGTACATTTTAACAGGGATGGGCAGTATATTGGTTCCAGTATATTTTTATCTGTGTGCTCATGTGTCATTCCCGGTTTGTCCTCGGTGCATCATATTTTCGTCTTTTTGAACAGAGTAAAAAGAAACTAGAACGGCAATTAGTCAAAATATGTCTGTATGTTTACACAATCATGCCACATTTTATATCCTGGGTAAATTCACTTTTTATTTTTGTTTAAAGTGTAAAATGAATTTCAAATCTTGTGGTTTCTTGCTATGATTATTGGAAGCAGCAAGCCAAATATCGATTTTTTTCTTACATAGACTATAAAAAGCCTGAAGTAGTCATATTAAACCACATTAATTGTCTAAGTTCCTCTGCTTTTTCTAGTGGCTGAGTATCACAAATTAAAAATAATATTGATTTAGTGTCAGTACTAACATGGGACTCACAACTCCTACCATGAGTACAATAAATGGATGCCTTTGGTGTCTATTCGCAGGAGGAAAGAAGGATGACACAAAACCAAGCCAACAATCAAGGACTGGACCCAAATTATAATAGACATTCAAAAAATAGAAAGAATCTGGACTCAATTTGAAAATGTACAAATTTGATCAAATTTGACTTTGAACCAAACAGTATGGCAGACCACATAATAAAGATTATTTAAGTGTTTAGATGTTTTCTCTATCTTGTTTCTCTTCTGTTATATTGGTATGTATTCAAAAACAAAACAATATGACTACATGGGATATTACAATAAACTAGTCCATTTTTACCAAGATATTTGTTTTTGCATTTGAAATTAAAAAGCAGTTAGATTTTCATTTTGCTGTTTAGTGATTAGCATTGGCTTCTGATTCTTACATACGGACCGTGTTGCGGGAAAATAGCAATCAGAAAAGAACACGTTTCGGTAATTGTTTTGAGAAATGTCACGCTTGTAATTAGCTGGGCCTCATGCGGAGTTCCAGTCAAGAGTTGAGCACATGGCTACTGTGTTTGTTCACTCATAATGAATCAATACAGAACTCCCTTCAACATGTAAGATACTTAAAGGGATTAGTACTTCTCTACAGTGAAATTAAGCCTGACACAAAAGTCAGGGGGACACAAAAGCCAGGGGGACACAAAAGCCAGGGGGACACAAAGAGGTGAGGCGCTGTCGGCTGCTCGCTGTGAAACCAATGTACACAGAAATTATAGTTTTAACGGATTATTATTGTGTTTTAGTTAAGCACACACTATAATTAGAGGTTAGAAAACGTCAGTATACATACATCAGTTTACTTATGCTTTTCTCTGGAATATAGATATAGGCATGACACACAGACATGACCGCACTTTTTGCTCATTTTATCATTTTAAATTGATCATTATCGTTCCAAAACAAAAATGTAAAACAAACAGGTCCCCATCTGACTTCTGGTTCAAAACTGAATTGCTGATTTTTGTG
This sequence comes from Eucyclogobius newberryi, assembly GCF_026437365.1. NCBI lineage: Eukaryota > Metazoa > Chordata > Actinopteri > Gobiiformes > Gobiidae > Eucyclogobius > Eucyclogobius newberryi. Next base: position 25,303,472 of record NW_027315823.1, on the reverse strand, counting down.
CTCGGTCAGTGTTTATTAAACTTTTTTGTAATGGCACATTCTCTTTTCACAGAACGGACACAAAACAGGAGAGCTAAATTGAAAATGCAATTTCAAATAGACACCATTTACAAAACAAAGGAAACACAACCATGACACAGATAAATTAGAATAACAGTCCCATTGAATCCATCGTCGGTCTAATTTGTCCATTTCTGAAATGAGTCCGAATGTTAGTTTTTCTATTTTTCTATAATGGCACATTTTCAAGTTATAGAATACAACTCTGAGAGACGATTAGGGAAAACCATTATAATGTGATCTAAATCTCTTGAAAGTCAATTTAGCCTAATAATTGCACTTATCACCAGAGGGGATCAGGTCTTTAAAATTAAAGGCCCCAAAATATGAACTGCCTGTCTGAGGAGCTCAATGTCTGCTTTTAAAACCTACTGTTGTAAAGTTTAGAGGAAAGTACTCTTATCTCCTAAACTCCAAAGTCCTGTACAGTTATATACATATTGTAATACATGTCTCTTTAAACTAGAGTTGGAATCATAAACATAAATCCAAACCTTAAAGAAACACTATGTAACTTTCTGGAGGTGGCACATCATCTGCATGATTCCATGGGAAAATACAATTAAAACCCTACCTGGGAACATTCTTTGGAGGCTCCTCCAGGCCAAGCACTAGTCAGGTTTTAGATTAGATTAGATTGATTGATTTGATCCCTGAGAGGCAATTCTGGTGCAGTCAGCAGTTTAATCGCATTCACATACCAAACATCAATCACACAAGTAAAAAAGCAGGGGTAGTTATAAATGAAGAACAGGATACAGTTGAGAAATAGTCAGAATCAGAATCAGAAAAGGTTTATTGCCATTGTCAATGAACAGAATTCACAAACATTGGAACTTGCTTTGGTGATTCAGTGTAACATAAAACAATGATAAAACAACAACCTATATAAGTCAAAAAGAAAAACAATTAAAATCTACAATAGGATAAAAAATAAAAATGGGCTTACTATGTACACCAGACCTGGGCAAACTACGGCCCGTTTGTCTTTATAATCCGGCCCGCCAAACATGCCAAGTATTTTTTTTTTTTTTTTTTTTAAGTTTTTTTTTTTTTTGCCCTTGCAAAAATTATGGTTAAAGTGACAGTGTTTGGGAAGTGTTCATGAGTCATGAGTCATCGGCAGAGGGAAAGAAACTGTTCTTGTGGCAGGAGGTTCTGGTCCGAATTGACCGTAGCCTCCTACCTGAGGGGAGTGGCCTCCTGCCTGAGGGGAGTGGCCTCCTGCCTGAGGGGAGTGGCCTCCTGCCTGAGGGGAGTGGCCTCTTGCCTGAGGGGAGTGGTTCAAATAGTCCGTGTCCAGGGTGAAAAGGGTTGGCTGTGATCCGACCTGCTCGTCCCAGAGTCCTGGAGACGTACATGTCCTGCAGAGATGGAAGTCTACAGCGCACAATGCGCTGTAGTCTCGGTTTGTCCCTGGCTGTGGCTCCAGTGTACCACACGGTGAGGGAGGAGGTGAGGATGGACTCACTGATGGCCGTGTAGCACCATCATCTGCACTGGCAGCTTGGCTTTCCTCAGCTGCCGCAGGAAGTACATCCTCTGCTGGGCCTTCTTGATGAAGGAGCTGATGGTGAGCTCCCACTTGAGGTCGTGGACGATGGTGGTGCAGAGGAAGCGGAAGGAGTCCACGGTGGTGATGGGGGAGTCTGTGAGGGGGGCTGGGGGACTGTAACTTTCCTGAAGTCCACAATCATCTCCACTGTCTTATGGGCATTGAACTCCAGGTTGTTACCGCTGCACCAGGACAACAGCCTGTCCACCTCCCTCCTGTAAAGAGACTCATGCCCGTCCGAGATAAGCCCATTGAGGATGGTGTCGTCCGCAAACTTGATCAATTTTACGTGGCTGGAGGTGCAGCAGTTTATGTACAGAGAGAAGAGCAGAGGAGGAAGTACACAGCCCTGGTAAAGGTAAAGTGCAACAGTGACAATTCCTCAAGAGTCGTTGAGAAGGCCAATAGCTGTGGGGATAAAAAGTGTTTTAGTCTATATGTCCTACATCTGGACGCAGTGAGTGCTGAAGGCGAGCAGCATTAGCCAGAATCTCCCTGGCTTTGGTCACAGGCCAACATTTTCATGAAGACACAATTGACATTAAAGTCTCTGAGTTTTCATAAAAAGTGCATCCTTTAATGTGCTTTCCTGCACACTAGTCAACCTGGGATTCTAACGTACACTTGTTGTCAATTTGGGTCCCAAATACATATATTCCTGCACGATTCCTACTGGCTTTCCTTCTAAGAATACTGGGGTCTTTTTCCAGTCTTTCCTGCAATCAAAGTACATTTCTTTTGTGCAGCTTGTTGCCATCACCAGCGCCCTCTTGGTTTATGGAGATGCTGCTCACATTAAGGAAGTGCAATTTTTAAGTTTTTCAGTGCCATAAATACAACCACAACTAAAAAAATATGCTTTCGTTTTGTCTTGTTTTTGGCTAAAAAGTGATGTACTAGGGCTACACGCGAATGCGCATAGTAAGCTTTGTAAAACTACATTATAGGTTAAGTGAGCTTGACACTAGGTCAGCATAAATAAAGATAATTTAATGATAATAAAACCACATACATTTTAATACCATGGAATTTTAAACCATATTATGCAAATGTAAACGTGTTGTTTAAAGCTATAGGTATTGAACGTGTGCATGTGTTGACCGCCATAACCCTATTATTGAACTTTATTACCATCATTTGCATTCTTCACATTAAGCCTAATAAAATATAGATTACCTAAACATGCCCTTGTATCTATTTACCAACCCATAATGTATTCACGTCTCAACTGTTTAAACACAAAACGCATCCATGCTGAAGTAAATTACCATCAAAGCAAATTTAGAGAAATCACTAAAGCCATTTCCTCCCAAGCGGGCCAATCACCGCAGGCCACCGTCACCTCAAAACATCAGCACTCAGATCACCGCATCCATTTGTCAATATCTCATGCCATTTTCTGTCTTTCAAGGGCACATAATGGAAAGGTTGAGCTGATGTTGAACCTAATTATGCTGACGGCCGAGGGACTGGGAGAGGCGTGGATCATTATCTCTCATAAAGGTCTTACGAAGCGTCCCCGGAGTGACACGCACATGGCTGATCACAGACACATGCATTTGATCATTATACTCTCCACCACCATGATGAGTGTGCAGATTATTTCATTTATTGATTATAGTCATTTTTCAGGTAACACTATTACATTGCAAGTTACATTGCAAGTCAATATTTTGATCTGGCTGTTTATGTATTCATTTTGCATTTGTATTAAAACGGGTTGATTCCATAAAGCTGGTCACATGAAAGGCTGCCCTATTGTAACTTCAACATAGACATTCCATCGGACTTTAGAATAATGTATCTTCGATGTAAAACTCCAACAATGGAAACGATGGATACTAGTGGAATATACAAAAAAACTATCAAGAGCTGGACGGAAATAACATTGGACATTTACAAAATGGAAACAGTTTGGAGATTGGGAAAACTGTATCGGGGATATTCGTGTGCTGGACTGACTTTCTTTAGACTTTTCAAGCATTTTTGCTATCTGTCTTGTTATGTTTTGTGTTTTATAAAATAATTAAAATAGCCATGAATGAAGAATTAAAAGACAACGTTGAACATTTTCTACCGAGTACATATTGTTTCGATTTTAGGGCAAACTAGTGTGTGATGACAACAGGTCAAAATTTGCCTCTGCATTTTAAGAGGCCTGTTACATCACGCGTCGCATGTGACGCTCAATCAGACACATTAATGTGACCACTGAAGATCTGACCTCCAATAGGAAACAACATGTCCCCTCATGCATTTCACATGATAAGAGTTTGAACAAAGAATCAGCAAACCGTTGATTCCTGTAGGGATCACTTGTTCCTGTAGGGATCACTTGTTCCTGTAGGGGTCCCATGTTCTAGGTAGGGTCACATGTTCTAGGTAGGGCACACATTTTTCTGTAGGGGTCACTTGTTTCTGTAGGGGTCACATGTTCTTGTAGGGGTCACATGTTCCTGTAGGGGTCACTTGTTCCTTTAGGGGTCACATGTTCCTGTAGGGGACACATGTTCCTGTAGGGGTCACTTGTTTCTGTAGGGGTCACATGTTCTTGTAGGGGTCACTTGTTCCTGTAGGGGTCACATGTTCTAGGTAGGGCACACATTTTCCTGTAGGGGTCACATAATCCTTTAGGGGTCACATGTTCCTGTAGGGGTCACATGTTCCTGTAGGGGTCACTTGTTCCTTTAGGGGTCACATGTTCCTGTAGGGGACACGTGTTCCTGTAGGGGTCACTTGTTCCTGTAGGGGTCACATGTTCCTGTAGGGGACACGTGTTCCTGTAGGGGTAACTTGTTCCTTTAGGGGTCACTTGTTCCTGTAGGGGTCACTTGTTCCTGTAGGGGTCACTTGTTACTGTAGGGGTCACATGTTCCTGTAAGGGACACATGTTCCTGTAGGGGTCACTTGTTCCTTTAGGGGTCACTTGTTCCTTTAGGGGTCACTTGTTCCTGTAGGGGTCACATGTTCCTTTAGGGGTCACTTGTTACTGTAGGGGTCACATGTTCCTGTAGGGGTCACATGTTCCTGTAGGGGTCACTTGTTCCTTTAGGGGTCACTTGTTACTGTAGGGGTCACATGTTCCTGTAGGGGTCACATGTTCCTGTAGGGGACACATGTCCCTGTGGGGTCACTTGTTCCTGTAGGGGTGACATGCTCCTGTAGGGGTCACTTGTTCCTGTAGGGGTCACTTGTTCCTGTAGGGGTCACATGTTCCTGTAGGGGTCACATGTTCCTGTAGGGGTCACTTGTTCCTTTAGGGGTCACTTGTTACTGTAGGGGTCACATGTTCCTGTAGGGGTCACATGTTCCTGTAGGGGACACATGTCCCTGTGGGGTCACTTGTTCCTGTAGGGGTGACATGCTCCTGTAGGGGTCACTTGTTCCTGTAGGGGTCACATGTTCCTGTAGGGGTCACATGTTCCTGTAGGGGTCACTTATTCCTGTAGGGGTGACATGTTCCTGTAGGGGTCACTTGTTCCTGTAGGGGACACATGTTCCTGTAGGGGTGACATGTTCCTGTAGGGGTCACTTGTTCCTGTAGGGGTCACATGTTCCTGTAGGGGTCACTTGTTCCTGTCGGGGTCACTTGTTCCTGTAGGGGTCACTTGTTCCTGTAGGGGACACATGTTCCTGTAGGGGTCACTTGTTCCTGTAGGGGTCACTTGTTCCTGTAGGGAACACATGTTCCTGTAGGGGTCACATGTTCCTGTAGGGATCACTTTTTCCTGTAGGGGACACATGTTCCTGTAGGGGTCACATGTTCCTGTAGGGGTCACTTTTTCCTGTAGGGGACACATGTTCCTGTAGGGGTCACATGTTCCTGTAGGGGTCACTTGTTCCTGTAGGGGACACATGTTCCTGTAGGGGTCACTTGTTCCTGTAGGGGTCACTTGTTCCTGTCAGGGTCACTTGTTCCTGTTGTTCCTGTAGGGGTCACATGTTCCTGTAGGGGACACATGTTCCTGTAGGGGTGACATGTTCCTGTAGGGGTCATTTGTTCCTGTAGGGGTCACATGTTCCTGTAGGGGTCACTTGTTCCTGTCAGGGTCACTTGTTCCTGTTGTTCCTGTAGGGAACACATGTTCCTGTAGGGGTCACATGTTCCTGTAGGGGTCACATATTCCTGTAGGGGACACATGTTCCTGTAGGGGTCACATGTTCCTGTAGGGGTCACTTTTTCCTGTAGGGGACACATGTTCCTGTAGGGGTCACATGTTCCTGTAGGGGTCACATGTTCCTGCCGGGGTCACTTGTTCCTGTAGGGGTCACATGTTCCTGTAGGGGTCACTTGTTCCTTTAGGGATCACTTGTTCCTTTAGAGGTCACTTGTTCCTGTAGGGGTCACTTGTTCCTGTAGGGGTCACATGTTCCTTTAGGGGTCACTTGTTACTGTAGGGGTCACTTGTTCCTGTAGGGGTCACATGTTCCTGTAGGGGTCACTTGTTCCTGTCGGGGTCACTTGTTCCTGTAGGGGTCACATGTTCCTGTAGGGGTCACTTGTTCCTGTAGGGGACACATGTTCCTGTAGGGGTGAAATGTTCCTGTAGGGGTCACTTGTTCCTGTCGGGGTCACTTGTTCCTGTTGTTCCTGTAGGGAACACATATTCCTGTAGGGGTCACTTGTTCCTGTAGGGGTCACATGTTCCTGTAGGGGTCACATGTTCCTGTAGGGGTCACTTGTTCCTGTCGGGGTCACTTGTTCCTGTAGGGGTCACATGTTCCTGTAGGGGTCACTTGTTCCTGTAGGGGTCACTTGTTCCTGTCAGGGTCACTTGTTCCTGTTGTTCCTGTAGGGAACACATGTTCCTGTAGGGGTCACATGCTCCTGTAGGGGACACATGTTCCTGTAGGGGTGACATGTTCCTGTAGGGGTCACTTGTTCCTGTAGGGGACACATGTTCCTGTAGGGGTCACATGTTCCTGTAGGGGTCACATGTTCCTGTAGGGGTCACTTGTTCCTGTAGGGAACACATGTTCCTGTAGGGGTCACATGTTCCTGTAGGGGTCACATGTTCCTGTAGGGGTCACATGTTCCTGCCGGGATCACTTGTTCCTGTAGGGGTCACATGTTCCTGTAGGGGTCACTTGTTCCTTTAGGGGTCACTTGTTCCTTTAGGGGTCACTTGTTCCTGTAGGGGTCACTTGTTCCTGTCAGGGTCACTTGTTCCTGTTGTTCCTGTAGGGGTCACATGTTCCTGTAGGGGACACATGTTCCTGTAGGGGTCACATGTTCCTGTAGGGGTCACTTGTTCCTGTAGGGAACACATGTTCCTGTAGGGGTCACATGTTCCTGTAGGGGTCACATGTTCCTGTAGGGGTCACATGTTCCTGCCGGGATCACTTGTTCCTGTAGGGGTCACATGTTCCTGTAGGGGTCACTTGTTCCTTTAGGGGTCACTTGTTCCTTTAGGGGTCACTTGTTCCTGTAGGGGTCACTTGTTCCTGTAGGGGTCACATGTTCCTTTAGGGGTCAATTGTTACTGTAGGGGTCACTTGTTCCTGTAGGGGTCACATGTCCTGTAGGGGTCACTTGTTCCTGTCGGGGTCACTTGTTCCTGTAGGGGTCACATGTTCCTGTAGGGGTCACTTGTTCCTGTAGGGGACACATGTTCCTGTAGGGGTGACATGTTCCTGTAGGGGTCACTTGTTCCTGTAGGGGTCACATGTTCCTGTAGGGGTCACATGTTCCTGTCGGGGTCACTTGTTCCTGTTGTTCCTGTAGGGAACACATGTTCCTGTAGGGGTCACATGTTCCTGTAGGGGTCACTTTTTCCTGTAGGGGACACATGTTCCTGTAGGGGACACATGTTCCTGTAGGGGTCACTTGTTCCTGTAGGGGACACATGTTCCTGTAGGGGTCACTTGTTCCTGTAGGGGTCACATGTTCCTGTAGGGGTCACTTGTTCCTGTAGGGGTCACTTGTTCCTGTAGGGGACACATGTTCCTGTAGGGGTCACTTGTTCCTGTAGGGGTCACATGTTCCTGTAGGGGACACATGTTCCTGTAGGGGTCACATGTTCCTGTAGGGGTCACATGTTCCTGTAGGGGTCACTTGTTCCTGTAGGGGACACATGTTCCTGTAGGGGTGAAATGTTCCTGTAGGGGTCACTTGTTCCTGTCGGGGTCACTTGTTCCTGTTGTTCCTGTAGGGAACACATATTCCTGTAGGGGTCACTTGTTCCTGTAGGGGTCACATGTTCCTGTAGGGGTCACATGTTCCTGTAGGGGTCACTTGTTCCTGTCGGGGTCACTTGTTCCTGTAGGGGTCACATGTTCCTGTAGGGGTCACTTGTTCCTGTAGGGGTCACTTGTTCCTGTCAGGGTCACTTGTTCCTGTTGTTCCTGTAGGGAACACATGTTCCTGTAGGGGTCACATGCTCCTGTAGGGGACACATGTTCCTGTAGGGGTGACATGTTCCTGTAGGGGTCACTTGTTCCTGTAGGGGACACATGTTCCTGTAGGGCTGACATGTTCCTGTAGGGGTCACTTGTTCCTGTCAGGGTCACTTGTTCCTGTTGTTCCTGTAGGGAACACATGTTCCTGTAGGGGTCACATGTTCCTGTAGGGGACACATGTTCCTGTAGGGGTCACTTGTTCCTGTAGGGAACACATGTTCCTGTAGGGGTCACATGTTCCTGTAGGGGTCACATGTTCCTGTCAGGGTCACTTGTTCCTGTTGTTCCTGTAGGGAACACATGTTCCTGTAGGGGTCATATGTTCCTGTAGGGGACACATGTTCCTGTAGGGGTCACATGTTCCTGTAGGGGTCACTTGTTCCTGTAGGGAACACATGTTCCTGTAGGGGTCACATGTTCCTGTAGGGGTCACATGTTCCTGTAGGGGTCACATGTTCCTGCCGGGATCACTTGTTCCTGTAGGGGTCACATGTTCCTTTAGGGGTCACTTGTTCCTGTAGGGGTCACTTGTTCCTGTAGGGGTCACTTGTTCCTTTAGGGGTCACTTGTTCCTGTAGGGGTCACTTGTTCCTGTAGGGGTCACATGTTCCTTTAGGGGTCACTTGTTACTGTAGGGGTCACTTGTTCCTGTAGGGGTCACATGTCCTGTAGGGGTCACTTGTTCCTGTCGGGGTCACTTGTTCCTGTAGGGGTCACATGTTCCTGTAGGGGTCACTTGTTCCTGTAGGGGACACATGTTCCTGTAGGGGTGACATGTTCCTGTAGGGGTCACTTGTTCCTGTAGGGGTCACATGTTCCTGTAGGGGTCACATGTTCCTGTCGGGGTCACTTGTTCCTGTTGTTCCTGTAGGGAACACATGTTCCTGTAGGGGTCACATGTTCCTGTAGGGGTCACTTTTTCCTGTAGGGGACACATGTTCCTGTAGGGGACACATGTTCCTGTAGGGGTCACTTGTTCCTGTAGGGGACACATGTTCCTGTAGGGGTCACTTGTTCCTGTAGGGGTCACATGTTCCTGTAGGGGTCACTTGTTCCTGTAGGGGTCACTTGTTCCTGTAGGGGACACATGTTCCTGTAGGGGTCACTTGTTCCTGTAGGGGTCACTTGTTCCTGTAGGGGACACATGTTCCTGTAGGGGTCACTTGTTCCTGTAGGGGTCACATGTTCCTGTAGGGGACACATGTTCCTGTAGGGGTCACTTGTTCCTGTAGGGGTCACTTGTTCCTGTAGGGGTCACATGTTCCTGTAGGGGTCACATGTTCCTGTAGGGGTCACATGTTCCTGTAGGGGTCACATGTTCCTGTAGGGGACACATGTTCCTGTAGGGGTCACGGGTGACTCGAGCCTGGTCTTGTCTGTAGTGTACTGTGGCCAGCCTAAGGCACACCTGTGCCTCCTCAGAGGTGGGATGGATTACTACTATGAATTAAGGCAGATTTGTACAAACTTGAATAACATTTGAGAGAAAAGTGTCTGATGTGAATGTGGAAAACGTTCCATATCTTTGAGTTCAGCTCATGAAAAATGGAAGTGTTGTGTTTATATTTGTGTTCAGTGTATGGATTAAACTGTGTGAGCAGCACTATTGACTTCTGATCTTTAGAAAATTAAGGATTAACTAAAGTTTCTACAACTGTTTTCGGCGTTATCCCACAATACAACATCTCCATTTTGATGTTGTATCTGAGAGGGAGGTCGATGAGAATGGCAGCATCTCCACTATATTGTGTTTCTCAACTGTCAGCCGGTTCCCCCACATTTATATTGAATCTACTATGCAGGGCCTGGATCTGCAGACTATGGCAGAAATGTTGCAGCAAAAGAAATGAAAGCCACCTAAACCTGATAAAATATTTCACAACGTCTACCTACTCACTCGCTTTCCACTGGTGAGGAGTCTTTCGTATCCTGCCAGCAAGTTTACTATGGAAAAACACACACAATAATCAATGAATCGACCCTATAGGCATTATATCGCAGCAACATTAGGCAGGACAAGAAAGAAACCTACAAATAGAAAAAAAAAAGCATTGTCTATTTGTCCATGTCACAACAGTGCGAACACAAAACAAAACATTATAGCAAGTAATAGCCACCAGAATTCGTCTTTGCGGCCATAATCATGTTTCACTTGATTGTTTATTTGCCGACAATGCCAGAACTGATGTAGCAAGGCCAATAAAATCCACCTAAAATCTGATCAAATATTTTCTTACGTCTGGCTCTTTTCTCGCTGTTGCCGAGGATTTCGGAGCAAACACAACTCATCTGGACAGCAGGATTTAGAGCGCCGTCGCACTGCACTTATTGCCAGTGAATTTACTCTTCTGTACTGTCTTAATTTGTAAATCTTGTTCATATTTGGGCCCGGCGTCGTCTTCGGGAGGAATATATCTCCGCCGCAAAATGGTGGTGTTTTTTTCTGTGTGTTGGATAAAGGGGTTTAATCTAGGCTTCAGCAGACGGAGGGAATAAGATAATGCTGTTTGAGGCTTCATGCTGTTGTTTTTACCACTGCACCATAGCCTTGAAAATGATCTTGGTGGTGGGTGCTGGCCTTGTTTGTGAACTCAGGTGAGGAGACTGCCGCTTTGATGCAAATGTAAAAGAATTGTGTCTTCAACTTATGCAAAGTCGCGAACACAAAAGCCAGAACAGACTCTTCATTCAAGGCCAGACGTTTTAAAATCCTGTGTCACATAACGTTGTGATGGTTCAGACTGTACTGTACTGTGTGTTGGGTTAATAATAGAGAGAAATACACTTTTGTTGTATGAACTGTTTGCAATTTGAAGAGAATGACCATATTTCTCTGTTTTAACATTTCACAACAAGCAGAAAAATCACATGAACTGGGATCTATTTAGATCCTTTTAGTTCTGAAAAATGCGTTTGGATGTGTGGCTTGTCAGAAGAGTAAGTTCCTATTGTGTTCAGTGCATTTTATTATTACAATTGTGGTCTCCTAAGACTTGCAGGGAATACTAAAAAGAAGCAAAACTAAACTAATTATAATAAAGGTTTGGCATGTTAAATGCTTTGATTAAGTATTTAGTGATTAACAACATCTTTATTAACCTTTACGGATAGGCCAAGATCAAGAAAGAAAAATTATGGAAAGAGATGTTTTTCATGTGTTTGCGTTTGGCTTTGACACAAAAAGCATTGACACTGATGATAAGTGATAACGCTGAGCTACAATAACAGCAAAAAGCACCATTTATTTAGTCTAAATTATGACAAAATCGTGTCTGGTTGACCCCATCTCATGTTTAGTCTATTTAAATTTCTCTTATCCTCAAAATGTTTGGGGAAATAGTTGTGATGAACCTGAGCGATCCGTGTGTTTCCATGCAACACAACAGTCTTTGTCAGCTGTCTTGCATCTCAAACTGAACTATGAAGTGGGTAAAACCAAGTTGTATCAGAAGTATTGACTGGCGGAACACCAAATAAACTAAACAAAGTCTTCTTGGAGATGAATACACACTGATTGAATTTGACAAGACCTTCAGAAACAGAAAAATAAAGAAAAATAGCCGGCACCCATCAGCGGCCCGACATGCACTTACGTAGCCACAGCCTCAAGACAACTGCAATGTCCTTTCAAGGATGAAGAGGTGTCACACATTTAACAAGCTCCTTCACTTCCGAGTGCTTATTAGAGGCGGCAGTAAATAAATGCACATGGTGAGGGAGAATGAGATCAGGCTGTCAGGCTGTCAGTCAGTGCCTCCAATGACCAGGAAAAGAAAATGATTGTAGATTTTTACATTCATGATTCATCTTAGATCTTGACGGTGCTGACGTGGCAGGTGCCAATCGCAGCAACAGTGCAATATGATGCAAGGGGCGATTTCAATTCACACATTCAACAAATACAGTCTTTGGGTGTCATAAAGAATCCAAAATAATACAGGAAGAAGGGCAGCAGTGGCTCAGTGGTTAAAGTGTTCTTCCACCAACTCATAGGTTTTCACAATACTCACTATAACCAGTGTGTGATGAGATGTGTCCTTCAGCGAGGCAGGATCAATGCATTATCATAGCTTATTTGTTGCTTATTTTGCTTATTTTATTTGTGAGTAAAACACAGAGTGAGAAAGAAAGAAAGAAAGAAAGAAAAGGTATATAACAATCATACAATGTTATTTCCAGATGTCTGTCACAGTTGCAACGCACCGACGATGGCAATTTCAACCCCTCAAGTGGGAGAACTTGCAAAATTACAGGGTGTTCAAATACCTATTTTCCTCACTATGGGCACAAGGCTGTTCATATTTACAACTGCAGACCATGTATTTAGCAGCTTATGTCAAATGTTTAGGCAGAAAATAGATAGAACCTCCTGTTGTCACTGGCCTTCTGACAACATTCTGATAAATATATCCAAGCCAGCTAATCCAGTGTCGCAATAATATTCATTGTTTTGTTATGTAGACAAAAACAGCCCTTTTTAATCTGCAAAACTCCAATATTCATTACTGCTTTTCTCAGATGTAACTGACGGCACCTGCCCAGTAGCACAGTTTGGCTGCAGCGGCTTTGTTCTCTCTGAGTTGGATCCAGGCTAGTGATTTTGCACACTTGAATTGGGAATTATAATACAGCTGCTTAGTAAAATATTCATCTGTCTCTTTTACATCTCATTATCAGCTGCGCATTAGTTATAAATGATAGGGCTGGTTCAATGGCTTTGACGCAAAGCTTGTGGCAATAATTATTTTTACTTATCATTCAAAAAACGATAGACAGAATCATATGAACATTTTCATTGCACTAGAGGAACATTTATATATGTATGCATTTTTGAAGAAGCATAACAATCGGTGTAATCCCCCAATCGTCCAGGAAGACTGTAAGAAAAGATTCAGTTGTAGTCATTTGGACAGTGTTTTAGAAAAGTCCTTCTCACTTTGCAGATCTAGTCTGAGGACTCAGATTTTAATCCTACTCTTGAGTAAGCCCTGGCCACCGGGCGGGACCTCGTGAGAATAGCCTGTCCCGTTTATCTATTCATTTGCAAAGTTTTACGTTACCAGTGAATTGAACCTTAAAGGTCCCATAACATGCAAAATCGACTTTTCATATGTACCCAGCGTGTTTTTTTGATTGATTCCCGCAGTGTTTAGCTATATTACAGACTATCTCCTTTCCACGAATCTCCAAACTGACGGGCGGTGGGGCAAGACCGCGTCATTATCCCCCCTCACCACATCGCTCTTCACAAGGGTGGGGGCGAATATCAAACCAAGCCGTCTGCATTTCCGGGTTGGTGAGGGGGTCCAAGGTCTGGGTGATATTTCTTAACTATTATGTTAAGGGTGTTGCACAACCCTTATTATTATCAATTATACACTTAGGATAGACTACGAAACGTAAAAAAAAGCATGTTATGGCACCTATAAAACTTCATGTGTTTAAAGGGGGGACTGGTGTTTGTGTTATCATATCATTGAACTATTGGGCATGCATTATTGAAAAACAGGCTTTGACAAGAAGTCCTTGAGATAGCTGCTGATTGAGAGGCGGGAGGACAATGGGAGATGATGGCTGACGGATAAGAAGAGGTTATGCAATCTTAGTTCCCAATGTGAGTGATTGTTTAACGCACAAGATACAGACGCTCAGCTCATTTGGTACATGTAAATCTAACCACAAACAGTGAATCACCAGTGTCGCTTTGTGCCAGTCCCCGGATGAGGAGATACACCAAAAAGTATGTATATTTATGTATGTATAAGTATTTTTATCTCACATTTTCATTCACGTTTTCAGTCATTTTGGATTTTCAGATTTTAGAATTGATTATGCAAAAAAGCTGATTGGGAGCATTAGGTGTTTTTCTGAATTCATTGTACTAAATAAGCAAGAATCAAAACTCAAAATCCATAATTGATGACTAACTTATAACTCATATTAGCACTCAGGTCAGATTTATAGGTTTGACTGTGCCGCACAATTAATCTGCACAGTATTAATATTAATTTACCTGTAACATACCTCAATATATAGATTTTATTGATGTCATAATTTGAGGCAAGGGCTGATCCATTCATGTTGAACCTTATCATTATTTGTTTGGGATTGGCACCACATTATTGTCTAACGGGAACATGATCTTGTTCTGGGAGAATAATAGTCAAATACCACAATTGCAACTTGACCCAGCTCCACTCTGGAGTTCTATTATTGTCTGATCTGTTGTGCAGACGACACATGAGGCTGAGGTCCTGCTCAGTCATGGAGCCTCTTACATCCAGGACCAGAGGCAAAAGGGAACCAAAAGACCATCTTTCCTTTGGAGGACGAGAAGGAGCAACACAACCCTTCTTCCTGCAGTGACTCATTGGTGTGATTTGCAGAGGCATAGCACCAATGTGTAGAATAAGGTGAAAATCTGAATAACGATGTGCATGTAAAGTGTATTTAAAATCTCTTTTGAGTTAATCTGATCAGAAAGACAAAACCTGAAATAAATTGAGATAAACATATAAAAACAAATAATATTTGAAGGTAGAAAACACAAATGTTTGTATAACTTAATATATTCCACATGTAATCATTAGTAGACTTACTTCGTGTGAAGACAATCAAAAGCTTTTTAATAAAAAGCTGTCACTTTAAACAGAATATTACTGAAGTAAAAGTAAAAGTATGGTGTCCAAAACCTACCCAGAAAAGTACAATTTCTTTCTTTACTCAAGGAACCAGTGTTGGGAGTAGAAATGCAGTAACATAATATATTACGACGCAAGTTAAAAAGAGCAATGTTAATGTAATATATTACAATCTCAGTGTTAATGCAAGTTTTATTATTCTCTGAGCTGTTGGCACGAACATTTCACCGGGGAATGTGTAGACTTTTTTTTTTACATCTATCAATGTTATAACGACACAACAAATCAGTTTTGATCATTTATGACTTTTGAAGCGGTAACCAAGCACCAGTGGCTGTGTTTTGGCTCTTTTATAACCTGGCCACAGTTAGCTCCAGTGACCCGTGTTAGCTTTCGGAGCTTCACATGTGAGAACGTTACTCCTTTAATGAATAGACCACCTTTGTGTCAGTTGTTGTTGACATCTCGTCAGGCTCAGTAATTACAGATATATTAACCATGAACCAGTTCAACAAAAGAGTAATCACTTATTCAACAAATTCCATCCAACTATACAGCAACCACAGGCCAACAGCTTGTAAGACAACCTCATGTGCAGTAAGTCTAATTTGTGTCTACAAATGTCTACATGTCTTTTTCTCATTAAAAGAAGACAGAATAATGTCTCTGCATAATGTGGACTGTTGTCACACTAAAGACTTGAGTGTCATATAATGTTAAACACGTAGTATGTGTGAGATGAGAGTTAGACTGAGGCATGCACAGCCCAACCGTCTGCCACTTCCTGCTCTCATTGTGTGGATAAAAACATGGCAGCCACAAAGCCAGCAGGGACACAGTGAACACAACACGTGAATTATTCAGACCGAGGTATCTTCATTTTAATGAGTGTGGACAGGAGGGGGGATTGGAGATTGTCATTCCTCTTTTCAATCAAACCCTGGGCATAAAAGCCTTATCTAATTTAACAATGAGCTAAATTGTGTTTATTTTAAAACCAGTGCAAATCCGCAGGGAAGATCATCTGGATAGCAACGTGCAACCACTTAGCTATTTCTTTTTCTTTTTTACTTTAATGTATTGTATGCTTTTAAATGTTAATTTGGGAAGCTTGGTGTGTTCACTGCTCCCTCTGCCTCTTTAAAGTGTATAAGACAGGTTCATCTTTTTCCAATTGTTAATAATAGTTAGGTGGAATTGTCCCTGACCCAGTGGTAAATAATCATATAGTTTTACAGCCAAGTGGCAGTTTGTGAAGAAAAATGGAAAAATCAAAGTTTTATTAAAGAATTAAATTACAGAAAACAACATCATTGGTCATTTTCTTAGACCTCAAATATGCCAAATGGAGTTGTATCTTGTGTCTTACCATGAGTTGTGGAGATTTCATTCCCGCGGTCCGTGATGTCACTTCCTGTTGAGACACGCACATACCTGAGAAGTTTAACGTTAGCTCTTTATTACTGCTTTCGCTCCACGTTTTTGTGGACGTCATCATCAGAAAATGTTGTGTTTTTCCCTGGGCAAGTCTGGAATCTCCTCAGTTTGACGACTTCATTGACTTGAGCGACGACCAATTCATCTTGTTGGACTTGTTATGACATCAATAAGAGACATTCCATCCAAAGTGCAGGGACAGTTTATTTAATTCTCATTTTTTTCCAATTTTTTCTTATAACACCCAGAGAGTAATAAAGAAAAAGAAAAAAGGGCAGCAAATGATATCTAAAGAAAATGAAGGCACATATAAGTCTGTCCAAAGTCAGTCAAATGCATACATTTTCAAATTAAGTCTGAATGTGATTTTTTTTTTTTTTCTTCAATGCAGGGACAATCCAAACACAACTCACATTTTTTCTGACATTTTTTTTGTGTTATCAGGCATTATTATTTACCTAATCATAACTATTGTGTAATTAATTCGATTTTTAGCCCTTGCATACAATATATTTGCTGGGTAACAATAGTGGAATTACCTCTGTCCCTTGTGTTGCTCATGTCATCCAGGAAGTAACATTAACATTTTAACAATTTGGTGAAAAAGCTTTTGTGTGTGTGTGTGTGTAATTCTTAATACAATCATGTTCTCTACTCTTTATAGAAATCTTTAGTAGTGTCGCACCAAACCCTAACCCTGAAACTGTGGTAGAATAAAGAAAACATGACTCAAGTGTAGAGGAAACGTAAAACATGTCGTTGCTATTGTAAACGGAAGGCCGTGTATCCTTCTTTAAATATAAAACTCTCAAAGCGTTTTCCTCTGCTGGTACATGGCACACAACTGTAATATTTTCCTGTAGATTCTCGTCTTCGTCTGGCATCACAGTTTTACACCTTTCCAGAAACGGCAACATCCCTTTGTGGATTTGCAAATTAATGCCTGGAAAATGAACATTGATCTCGCGCCTCACGCACACAACAGTTTTACCTCCTCTGAAGTGTAAATACAAGCCTCATAGTTACACGACTTTAAATTGTATGTATTGCGAACATAAACAGACAAAGAACACAGAATTGGTGTTGAAAATCCATTATTATTGCCTTGTTGATGGTTTTCTGAGAGATAGCACTAGACAGAATATGTGTTTTTCAAAGCAAGCATTTTAGACTTCATATGGCTTGGACATAAAGCTCCAGCAAAGTGAAGCGCGAAATGATTTATTTTAGTTGTTTGGTGGTAGAAGAAGCAGCAGTTCTCGCAGCATAATGTCTGGTAGAGATGAGCGCTATAGTGTCAGCAAGATAATATCAAAATTGCTGTTTTGTGGTATGCTTAATTAGTCTTTAATAAACCAACATACAGACATAACTGAGTAACTAGAAATGTCTGGAAACACAGAAAGAATTTGAGTTCAACTGGTCAAACAATTAGACTTTTTTAATACATTCTCAACCAAATAAAGATTGAAATGTGGTTACTGAATGTGGTTCGAGACAGACATCTTCTTTGACATTTTGATTTAATTCTGCAGCTGTCTTTGTTATAAAAAGCTCTTAGGTATCGGGCTGTAATCGATTACATGCCTTGTCGATTACCGATTAGTCAACTTAAAGGGGGCGTGACAAATATATCAAAAAACTGCACTCAAAAGACTACGACTTCACAGAAGTTCATGCAAAAACAAGTATTGACAGAAACATTACGGTAAAAAGTGTATTTATCTGTGAAATATATGTTCGATTAAACTCACCATTCACTCCAAAATCAAACTCACTCCAAATGGTCTCCTTTTTGCTGTTGTCATATACATCCTTTTAATCTAAGTAAAATAATTAGTCATCTAATAAAAAAATTTGGTCGACTAAAACTCCATCAACCGATTCATCAACTAACCAACTAAAGGCAAGGCAAGTTTATTTGTAGAGCACATTTCATACACAAGGCAATTCAAAGTGCTTCACACAGCAGGAAAAATGCATTCAAATCACAAAGAAATTACAGAAACAGAAATACAATAAAATGAACTGATTAAAAACAATTTAAGTCATAAAAGAGAAGAGTGCAAAGAAAAATCCTTTCAGTCATATGCACAGTTAGCTTAGATTTGAACATTGCCAGAGTAGAAGCCTGTCTCACATCTTCAGAAAGACTGTTCCAGATTTTAGCTGCATAAAACTGAAACGCAGATTCCCCATGTTTAGTCCTGACTTTGGCACCAGCAGGAGGCCGGTCCATGTTTAGTCCTGACTTTGGCACCAGCAGGAGGCCGGTCCATGTTTAGTCCTGACTCTGGCACCAGCAGGAGGCCGGTCCATGTTTAGTCCTGACTCTGGCACCAGCAGGAGGCCGGTCCATGTTTAGTCCTGACTCTGGCACCAGCAGGAGGCCGGTCCATGTTTAGTCCTGACTCTGGCACCAGCAGGAGGCCGGTCCATGTTTAGTCCTGACTCTGGCACCAGCAGGAGGCCGGTCCATGTTTAGTCCTGACTCTGGCACCAGCAGGAGGCCGGTCCATGTTTAGTCCTGACTTTGGCACCAGCAGGAGGCCGGTCCATGTTTAGTCCTGACTCTGGCACCAGCAGGAGGCCGGTCCATGTTTAGTCCTGACTCTGGCACCAGCAGGAGGCCGGTCCATGTTTAGTCCTGACTCTGGCACCAGCAGGAGGCCGGTCCATGTTTAGTCCTGACTCTGGCACCAGCAGGAGGCCGGTCCATGTTTAGTCCTGACTCTGGCACCAGCAGGAGGCCGGTCCATGTTCAGTCCTGACTCTGGCACCAGCAGGAGGCCGGTCCATGTTTAGTCCTGACTCTGGGCACCAGCAGGAGGCCGGTCCATGTTTAGTCCTGACTCTGGGCACCAGCAGGAGGCCGATCCATGTTTAGTCCTGACTCTGGGCACCAGCAGGAGGCCGATCCATGTTTAGTCCTGACTCTGGCACCAGCAGGAGGCCGATCCATGTTTAGTCCTGACTCTGGCACCAGCAGGAGGCCGATCCATGTTTAGTCCTGACTCTGGGCACCAGCAGGAGGCCGATCCATGTTTAGTCCTGACTCTGGCACCAGCAGGAGGCCGATCCATGTTTAGTCCTGACTCTGGCACCAGCAGGAGGCCGATACATGTTTAGTCCTGACTCTGGGCACCAGCAGGAGGCCGATCCATGTTTAGTCCTGACTCTGGCACCAGCAGGAGGCCGGTCCATGTTTAGTCCTGACTCTGGCACCAGCAGGAGGCCGGTCCATGTTTAGTCCTGACTCTGGCACCAGCAGGAGGCCGGTCCATGTTTAGTCCTGACTCTGGCACCAGCAGGAGGCCGGTCCATGTTTAGTCCTGACTCTGGCACCAGCAGGAGGCCGGTCCATGTTTAGTCCTGACTCTGGCACCAGCAGGAGGCCGATCCATGTTTAGTCCTGACTCTGGCACCAGCAGGAGGCCGGTCCATGTTTAGTCCTGACTCTGGGCACCAGCAGGAGGCCGATCCATGTTTAGTCCTGACTCTGGCACCAGCAGGAGGCCGGTCCATGTTTAGTCCTGACTCTGGCACCAGCAGAAGGCCGGTCCATGTTTAGTCCTGACTCTGGCACCAGCAGGAGGCCGGTCCATGTTTAGTCCTGACTCTGGCACCAGCAGAAGGCCGGTCCATGTTTAGTCCTGACTCTGGGCACCAGCAGGAGGCCGGTCCCCGAGGTCCTCAGAGTCCGAGATGGTTCATATGGCACTAACATATCCAAGATGTACTTTGGTGCTAGGCCATGGAGAGACTTGTACACAAGCAGAGCTGCTTTAAAGTCTATTCTCTGAGCCACAGGAGCCAGTGCAGAGACCTGAGAACAGGACTAATGTGATCATACTTCCTGGTTCTAGTCAGGACCCGAGCAGCAGCGTTCTGGATGTACTGCAGCTGTTTTACAACTCGTTTGGAGAGGCCAGTGAGCGGCCGTTACAGTAGTCTAATCTACTGGAGACAAACGCGTGGATAAGTCTCTCTAAATCTGGTTTAGACACTATATTTTTGATTTTGGCAATGTTTTTTAGATGGTTAAAAGCTGCTGATGTTATTGATGTGACGTGGCTGTTAAAGTTCAAGTCTGAGTCCATTATTACCCCCAGATTTCTAACTTGGTTTGTAGGTTTTAGAGCGAGACTCTGGAGGTGACCGCTAACACTTTCTCTTTGTTTCTGTGGGCCAAAAACGATTATTTCAGTCTTGTCTGAGTTCAGCTGGAGAAAGTTGTTTTGCATCCACAAACTGATCTGTTGGATGCAGTGACAGAGTGAATCCACTGGTCCATAGTCACCTGCCGATAGTGAAACATAGATCTGAGTGTCGTCTGCATAATTGTGATAGGACACATTTTCACTGCGTATCAACTGACCCAACGGCAGCATGTAGAGGTTGAACATTGTGCATTAGTAAATGTTTTGTCCTTACAGTTACAACACTTCCAATTATAAATCAGAGATTACACCCTGTCACGTTACGTTTACTTCAGTATTAGCAACTTTACTCTTATTTGAGTTAAATTTTAACCTACTCTACCCTCCTCTGGTCATAACCCTAGTCAGAAAACGTACAATTATATCGTTTTCCACATTGTTGTTGACCTAACAACAACTGTCTTCATGCTAACGTTTTAAGCATTTCTTCCCATTAGGTAATCCACTGATACAAGTCATTTATTACAAAACAAAAGCCTGATTTTGAACGCGCAGTTGTGATTAATGACCACATGGATTTTCCCGACACCCTCTACTGGCTACAAACAAGAACTGCCACAATCTGGGATCATTCACATTAATGCACTCTCTACCCACTTTCATATTGACCACCCACATGTTTAAACTGTCGCCATTCTCTCATAACAGCTATATTATACAAGACTATTCTTCTTTTGCACACAAAAAAAAAACTGGGTCAGTGCGTTACATCACTGCAAAGGCCGGTAATACTTTGATGAAACGAGTCATTTGCACATACGAGACAGGCAGAAAGCATTAAGAACATTGCAGGAGTGCGAGGGAGGCAGAGTGATGGATCATCTCGTATCGTGGGTAATATTTCTCTAATGAAGCCTGCCGTGTTCTTGCCGTAAACAGTCAACACTTTTATGATGGCGCGGCTTCGTGGAAACATCACATTAGATCCTGCTTTTCATTAAGCTCACAGAGAACTGGAGTTGTGACAGACAAATCATGCAATTGTGAAGGGGAAAAAAAGCCTTTCAAGTTTTCTGAATACAAAGTTAAAAAACGCTGTAAAGGGGTGCGATTTTCTGAATGTCTCTCCCTGCGCGTTGGTCCCGTTGACTCGTGTATCCGACAGTTTAAGTCTATGGGGCGGATAAGCCAGTTATCGATTATATTCAATGATGAAAATAGTACAGAAGTGGCTTTTCCCGCTATTAGGGCTGTAGTCGACAACGAGAAATTCCTGGTCGGCTAAAAAACACGATTCATCGACAAAAAGGGGCGTGACAAAAGCTCCAAAACGTGACTTTTTCAATTATCTTTATGCTCTTTGTGATACCATGATACAAGCTCATGGAAGTTCACACAATAACAACGAGACATAAAAGTACAAAGAAATTAAAAGGCATAACTGATGGATCAATTGTTTCTTAAACACCAGTTAACTCGCGCTACGGCGGCTTCTTTCTGCCATTGTGCATATTTAATTAATTCCTGCTAATCCAAATCATTGAATTAGTCAACCAATAAGGATTTGGGTCAACTAATACTCCAATGGACGATTAATCGACTAAACAACACAAGGTTTACAGCTCTGACTTAGGCTATTATAAGTTCATGGCTATACCAAACCAATAATTTTTTCTGTCAAGTGCTACTTTCTACTTTCCCTACACACTTGTACTAAGGTGGATGCAATAGTTAAGATGGCTATTCAACAATGTTCTTTTGCAAATGACAACTACCACAGCTGCTCTTGGAAAGCCGAGCTGCATTATAAAACTCACTTCACTGGAAATCTTTTATTCCACTGTTGCCTTCCTCTAAAACTTCTACAGTAAAAAATACACAAAATACCTTTGAAAACCTTTAATCCAGCTAAACATCAGTTAGAGCGAATAGAAAAAAAAATGGTGAGTGCAAAGGTTATAGAAATAAAAAGAAGAACCAAACAAATTTCACTGACTGCTGAAAGTCCCAGTAAGTCCAAAGTAAATGGCCTCTAATCAAAGTCTCTGCTGAAATCAGAAATCGCTGTTTGATTTTGTCCCTCCCAGTCCCTCAAGCTGTCTTATCGCTCACAAGCACGAGCTTCAAATTGAATCACGGTCATTAGTTTTGGAGAAATCATGCAATCTACTGAAACATATCAAATTCTAAGCCTGAGAGCTAAAATGAAAAGCTCCAAATTATCATCATATCACTTCTTTTTAATCAATTTCATTCTCTGCCAGTTTTATTCAGGCATTATTAGCCTATTTGTTCTAAACCACATCTTGAAAATGACATTTGCATTTTGTTCCAAATCTGGTTTAAAAAGCCACTTTTCAAAATAATTTGCAAAAACAAATTTTACATCTGCACCCAATGTACTTCTCCTAATGGTAACGGCGCTATTTCACCCTGGAGAGACTCAAATGAAGATGATATGTGTTGGAAGATAATGAAAGAAATATAACTAAGAATGATAGAAATATATATTGATAAATACAATATACTAGATTTGGCGCTTCGACCCTGGCAGGGACCGATGAGCCCCGGAGACACTGGTGATGGTGGACATAAAAACCTGAACGAAATTAGACAAATATGGAGCTGAGGTGCAAAGCTAGCGCCAAATAACACAAAAAATGGTATGAAATTGTATGATTTTCTAAGCAGATGATTTGCCAATGCATAGAATTGTTGGGAAGTAACTAAATACATACACTGAAAATACATACATTATTTGGTGGTATTCAGAATAGAGTTAATTCCCTAATATCAAAAGAATACATGATGGTATTTCAGGCTTCAAATATCTTCAAACGGCTTCAAATCTAAAACACATGATTTTTGTATTTAATTAGTGATAAATAAATGCAGAACAAACATTCATCTGTTCTACCCCCATGTTGCATTTTTACAGTACAATATGATTCAACTGAATGTACCATACCATGAAATATGTAACTAAATACATTTTCAAAACATTATTCCAACATGGACGCACAGAAACTACAGGTATTTGACCAACAGCTGCTACAACTACAGCTACAGCTAATGTGTCTCTCTCTGAACTAAATTCAAAAAAGTAGCCAACACAGACACAGTCGTCTTCCTATCAATTACATCACCACTTTGTAATGTCACTTTAGCGCTCCTCTTTTGGGCGTATTCACCATTTATTAACCTAGTAGTCGAGAATCTGTCTTGGAGATGACACTTGTGTTTTGTTTCTGCGTCTATTTCGATTTCAAAGGCGTCTTTTCAAAGCGGACCTAAATGAAGACAGTTACAGGGAAGACAAGGTTCTGAACCGTCTTTGGAGTCGCATGACAGTCAGCGCCAACACTTGTTCAAACGTGGCGCTCGGCCCACGTAGGAACACGACAAAGGGGCTGGAGGAACCGACACAAGATAAAAGTATTTGGTAGAGAAGAGTCGAATGGTAAAAATAGCTTATTCGGATTGAATAATGTAGAAGATTGAGAATTGGATAAATTATATATGGTCATAGCCTGAATTGCATTCCATAATTAATGCCCACAGTTCTACATTATGTACCAACTGTCAACATGTGAAGCGTGTTTGAAAAAATGATACAAGCTGAGATAAGCCAACCACTTAAGGGCGGAGATAAAGACGAGGGCCATTGTCACTGCAACACTTTTCTTTTGGGGGATTTTTTTGAAACCAAAGTGCAATTGAACTGTCATGGAAAGTGTCAGGATGCCTCTGGGGTCCCAAAGCCAAAAGGTAAAAGGAGGGTTATAATGCCAAATGTCACCGCAGACTTGACAAATGCGCTGCGAAACAAATCAAAATTGCATAGAAATGATGGATACTTTGCTTAGAGCTTCAAGGTATGGAGGGAAATGTTATTTGTACTTTTATTAGAGTTGTCTCCTCTAGGCCGGCTGTGTGAGCTGGGTCACTAAAGGTAAGGTTCAGAGAGACACAATAAAAACCTACAGCATGTGAAAAAAGGTGACTCAGCAGCACCTTTACTTCTCAAATTTCACAAGCACATCAAGATCATGTGACAGAAATCATTCTGATAGAAATAAATATAAAGTTTTACTGCTCAGTTCAGCACCAGATAAAAGTTGCATCTAACATTGTACAATTGAAATAAATATCACGTAAAAAACACTACAAAAACCTTAGTGTTTTTCTTTCTGGTGTAGGTCTGGTCGTTATGGAGATGTAAATGTTTGTCCGGGAGTGTTCCACGATATGGCAATAAACGTATTTAAAGCTTTAAGATGATGGCGTTATAGGTCATCTCTGCGGAGAGGCAAATCCCACAAAGCAAACGTAAAGATCTGAATACGATCCACCTAAACACACTACACTGTAAAATGAATCAAAAACACAAAGAGTTCAGTAACATAAACCTCATCACGCTATTCACACAGGAGCAACTGTGTCAAATACATGTTTAAATGTATGTCAGACATGAATGTGAGGGAAATGGTACAATTTTGTTCAAATATCTTTAAATAAATATGGAAATGACATGTGCATTTACTTTTTTAATTACAGCTCACTTGAATAAACATCTTCAGGTGGATTTAACCTAACCATGGATATAAGTCTCTGACCTGCGTAACTTAAACTCTCTTCCTCACTTCAAAATCTCCCCCTCCAGACAACACCAGACAACTCACTCACCCTCACACCGTCACAAACTATTGCATTGTGTGCTTTATGACAAAAAAGCTTTGACTGTTTTTTAAACCTGCCCTATAAAGTGTCCTTGGATGATTTGAAAGGCGCTTACAAATAAAATGTATTATTCTCTGCTTTTGTAGGAACCACAGCTAAAACTTACACAGTCTTGGCTGAAGCGCTGAACATTAACTTCACAAAAAACACCGTATAACGATTGAGAGAGCACGAATACGTCTTGAATACGTCTCTGACATTAACCAGGCCTTGGACGCGCACCCACCAAATGACTGCTTCTGCACCACAATGACGCTCGTTATCAGCACGATGGGAGCAAAACTACTACCGTTTCTCTGACAACCCCAACCCTCTGCACAGAAGGACTACGAGAACACCGCCTCCCACATTGGTCAACAGAAACAACAAAGAGGCCACGAGGAACGCATCAAAGGCCAAGCAGCAACACAGAGAATACTTTGTCCGTGGATCAGCAGCAAACAGCGCTCTACTACCTCAGAGTATGTGCATGTGTTGGTAGAAAGTAGCTACATGCTGCAGTATTCTTTGTTAATCTGCACAATAATCCTAACATTGGGGACGAGCGGGCACTACTTTGACACCCTAAGTTTAATCAAATTCAAACTTGCATCCCCAAAAGTGTCGCAGGACCAATACGTCTGAACTAAAGGTTTTAATATTAATGTTTTGATTTAAAAGTGCTTTGCAAAATATATATTTGGCACTCAAAACTCAAATTATAACAGGAATTCGTAAAATGGAAATACATTTACATTTGAACTGCAAAATTGACCGTTTTGACAGATTTGACTCGACTTTTTGTTGGACTAGACGTGCCGTAGTTTTATTTTATTTATTTGTTATGTGCTACTTGTAATATTTGACTTTGTTTTGTGCTCTCTGGTCCTGTTAGATGTTCTGTGGAGGGTCCGCTTCCACCAGGCCACGTCACAGGTCAGATCTGGGCTGAGACGAACCTCCCCTCATGTAAGAACGTGAGGTATTTTTAAAGAATAAAAACTCCTGTAATGAAATAAATGCAATGCAATTCTGTTGAACATTTCAGCCAAAGCAATGACATCTCCATATGGACAAGCAAGTGACGCACCCTCCACCAGGAAATGTACATGTTTAAAGTTTAAGCTGAAATTATACCCTAACTCTATGTCAAATGGTGTTAAGGTTCTTGATATTGCAATAATTAGCTATCTTTACCGTATTTTCTAGACTATAAGTCGCACAGGAGTATAAGTCGCACCAGCCAAAAAATGCTTAATAGAGAAGAAAAAAACATGTATAAGTAGCACTGGAGTATGAAATGTGGTTGCGAGTGTGAAAATAACAAATAATATCACATATAAGTCGCTCCGGAGTAGAAGTATATAAGTATAAATATAAGTATAAGTCGCACCCCGGCTTAAACTATGAAAAAAGGTGCGATGGAGGAAAACACACAGACACAATCACAAATCAACAAGGCAGATGACAATGAACTGTAATACATTTTTGTGAGGATTTGTGCTTGCTTTGTTCCCGTCTTTTCTCGGAGGTGTGATTTGCTGAGGCAGGAGTGTGAAAGGCCTCTCTATTGATAAGCGTCAGATGATTTTGAGCTAATTGATGAATCGTTTGATCAATAATGTCACTGCACTTTTCCAAGGTGACATCTCCAGATTGCTGAGGCGTCACTTACTTACCTGCTTCCTGGCCAAACATAACGGAGAAAAACAATACTATTCATGTGTTACAGTTAAGAGTGTAAGATTATGGATGCATCTTTTAAAAACAGTTGGATGATGAGAAGTGACAAAAATATGTTAAGGGCCTACAGAAGCAACTTAATGTATCATTTTGTATTGTGAAGTGTTTTATTCTATTTGTTTGTTAGGTAAGTTAGTCTGTATATTTAGTCCATCGTCCTTTCCACAGGTTGTAATGAAGCGCCCTTGTTTAGTATAGTTCATTTGCCATGACCAGACATGTTCTAAAACTTTTGTGCTCAAATTGTTTTTCACCTGGACAACACAACTCCTGCATTGGTCTGAATCCACAAAAGTAAAAATTAAATAAATCAACTTTTTGTGGTCTAAAACGTGTGCTTCCATCTATGGTTAACTCTGCCTCTGCATGTTAAGAGCTCTGTGACATCAAACACCTCTATTACATGGTTCTATTTTGCAAATTAAACACATTTATGCCAAAATTATGCTTTATATTGCAGTTGATGAAGTAACAAGTTATTTATTTTTGAGTCTTTTGTGCATGTTTTTAGTGGTCACACCCAGAGGAAATCCTTTTTCATCATGTAATATTTGAATATCTTAATAGGGAAATTCATGTGTAAAAATTGCCAAAATTGCACATATTGGGACATATTTCTTGCTTCATCTTGTTAGAAGATTTTGGAAAACCTATTGAGTATTTTAATTTTGCCTGTAATTATGGGCCTTAGAAGGCTCATATTCCAGGTCTGACGAAGAAGAGATACGATACTAGAGCTATTGTCATCTGACATAATCCTCCTTCCGGTTGTGTTAGTTAACATAGGGCTGCTGACTGACAGAAAATAAGTTCTACACAGGCTACAACGTTCTTCTCAGGCCGCCCAGGGAATCTGTGCATTGTTGAATTGTTTTAGTGGTGAGACTTTTTCCTCGTTCTCCACTTAGATGAATGGAGTTCACGGCAAAAAGAGGTTAAAGTACTAAGAAGGAAAGGAGTCTTAATATGTGAAAATGCAGATTAAACTCATAAATCGCTCACAAATTTCAGCTAACTCACTCCCCCTTTCTGCTGTTGTGCATATAAAGCTTTATAACATAAATAAAATAGTTGACAAATACGAAGTTGGAGGAAGTACACAAGCTGTTCAGCCGTTTTACTCTGAAACAGAGGTAAGCAGTATATAAAGCTGTATATATTTTAGACCAAAAATGTGTAAATGAAATACTGGGATAATCTTTAGAGATGGGTGACTAAGAGCGATTATGCGCTCTGCGGAGTCCAGATTTAACCTGTTACAGAGTGTTGGGACGAGTGGCGAGGTGATGAAGTGATTACCCATCATGCCTTGAGCTCCTATTTTTGTAAGACTCATCTGTTCCCAATTCAAACTGACTGAAGTCTAAGAAAAGATCCGAGTGTCTGCTGTAACAATTCGCTATAACCTTTGACATTAAAATCAGTGTGCTGCATCTGGTGCGCTGGACTGAAGCAGGGTTTATTTAAGAAGAAAAAACACTTTGCTTTTTGAGACTGGCAGAACATAAATCAAGGAAATGCCGCTCTATTGGCCGAGGTTAATTGTGCTTGATGGTTTGCTGTGGTTTGGAGCATCGTCGTCGCCGGTGGTTTGTGTGGAGTTTACATGGCACTAAAGCCGCCTGGAGGAATAGCATGAGCTTACCCAGGAGGCGGCGGGCACTTTGCAAAGGTGGGATTGTGGAGAGGGAGCAGATGGGCTACATTAAAGGCAGAGGACCCTTGTGACTGTCCTCGATGGCCCTGCAGAGAACTGGATAATTAAATGCGAAATTTAATCAGATTCCTCAAATTAAATGTCCAGCTGGATAGTTCCCGCCAAAACACCGCCGATGTGCATTTACCTAGGGACGGCGGATGCACAATTCTCCAATCACCGCACACTCGCACAGATAATATTGCAGGTGATGATTACTGCTAAAGTATTCCATTCACAGTTCTGCCAGCAGGAGGCAAAGGGACAGCGCTGTGTGGCCACTCTGGGTCATTTTAATAATGGGGCCTGGGAGGAAGCCATGCACAGGGGAGAGAGAAAGATGAGAGGCTTGGAATGGCTGCATCAAGAGTCTGTTATAGCAAATGATATGAAAGCATGATGCAGCCAATGCTTCAGAACAACAACAGGAACAGACAGAGCGCAGCAGAGCAACAGAGCAACATCAAAATCATTTGGGCACGGCGCCTAACCTTATAAAACGTTGTAGGCACATATATAAGCTACCTATCAATATGGAAGTCGACAGGGGCCGTAAATACAGATACAATCAGGCCCGGCGCGCCACCTTCAAAATTGGATTTTCCCTTTTTATTGTAATAGGTGTGTGCATTATTCAGAAGAATGTGTCACCGTGAAGTAATACAACAGGCACTTATCAATAAATTAGATTAGTTTTACAATAGATTATAAAAATATTAAGCAGTGACATCCTCAGAAGTTCTTTTTATAAATGGTCAACATTTGTTTTGGGTCTATATGTGCTGGAGTCACTAAAATTAATCTATAGTATAACTTGTTTTTGTACGCCTGGTAAACCTGCAGAAAATTATAAACAAATTAATCTAGGTATTTGTTGAACAGCTCTGCAGCATATTAGATTAAATGTGAATGTTCACCCTGCAAAGTGTGGTATTGTGAGATTGCACCAGTCTCGGTGAAGCCAGCGTGAGCTTCAATGCGTTTGACGGAGGACTTTGGATGCAAATATTACAAGAAGGCAATTTGTAACAATGATGAATGGGCTGGAATGGAAAGTAAGAAGTGAAGTGAATGAAATGGAAGTTTTGATACATTTGGACAACTTTGCGTTTGTCAGTTTGGCCATGTTATGCCAGACTACAGGATCTGAGGGACGAATGCAGCCTGCAAGACGTTGAAATGTTTTCCATTATTACTCAATTAGCTCTGACTTTTGAAATAGCAGTGCGGGCATTGTAATTGATGTCTTATGACCTATGACCTACCTATGAGGCAACTGTTGTTGTGATTTTGGGCCTTACAAAAATAAATTGATTTGATTTGATGATATGACCTATGACCCATGACCTATGAGGAGTTTGTGACGAAAGTTGTCACCTTAATGAGTGGACCAGGCGACTTTAGTTATTTGACCTGGTCTATGTGGCTCTCAATGAAAAATAATAATAATAAACTGACAATAATTACAGTATATTTCAGATATTGATTGAATGTATTGGATGAAAAGTGATAAGTATTATTTATTATATAAATCTTATAGTTCCTTTTATTATTATGATTATAATGATGATTATATAGCTTGGAGTTCACTGTTACGATCATGTGTACGGGGGGGGGGGCTTAGGTGCACAAAAGGTTTTTTACCTCCTCCTTTTGGCATTGTTTCTTAGTTAAAAGTGTTGAGCGATTGTGTAACAGTCACTAAGTTTGTCCCAATAACAATGACAAAACCATACTTCCATGTGCGAAGTGATCCTGTATGTGATCCTGTGTGTGATCCTGTATGTGATCCTGTGTGTGATCCTGTGTGTGATCTGTGTGTGATCCTGTATGTGATACTGTATGTGATCCTGTGTGTGATCTGTGTGTGATCCTGTATGTGATCCTGTGTGTGATCTGTGTGTGATCCTGTGTGTGATCCTGTATGTGATCCTGTGTGTGATCTGTGTGTGATCCTGTGTGTGATCCTGTATGTGATCCTGTGTGTGATCCTGTATGTGATCCTGTGTGTGATCCTGTGTGTGATCTGTGTGTGATCCTGTATGTGATCCTGTGTGTGAGCCTGTGTGTGATCCTGTATGTGATCCTGTGTGTGATCCTGTGTGTGATCCTGTGTGTGATCCTGTGTGTGATCCTGTATGTGATCCTGTATGTGATCGTGTATGTGATCCTGTGAGCCTGTATGTGCTCCTGTGTGTGATCCTGTATGTGATCCTGTGTGTGATCCTGTATGTGATCCTGTATGTGATCCTGTGTGTGATCCTGTGTGTGATCCTGTATGTGATCCTGTGTGTGATCCTGTGTGTGATCCTGTATGTGATCCTGTGTGTGATCCTGTATGTGATCCTGTGTGTGATCCTGTGTGTGATCCTGTATGTGAGCCTGTGTGTGATCCTGTATGTGATCCTGCGTGTGATCCTGTATGTGATCCTGCGTATGATCCTGTATGTGATCCTGCGTGTGATCCTGTGTGGCCATATCCTGCCCTTGGCCCACTCTCCCATTATTAGCCAATCTTTATGCAACATTTTACGCAGTTGTCACGATCCAAAGAGGACACATGACAGCCTGACATACGCCATCGATTTCCCGTGTCCATCCTCACCCCAGCGACGCACGGGTGAGACAGCAGCAGCAGCAGCAGCAGCAGCAGCAGCAGCAGCAGCAGCCTCTGGGTCCTGCTCAGTCATTTTGCATTCAACAGATCCAAAAGAAGAGCCCTCCCTCTCTCCATCCTTCTCCCTCCCTCTCTCCTGCCCCCCTCTATCCCTCTCTCTCTCCCCCACTCCCTCCCTTCCCTCTCTACTCCCCCCTCCCTTCCCTCCCTCCCTCCTCTCTCTCCCCCCTTCCTCCCCTCTCTCTCTCTCCCTCTCTCCCCCCTTCCTCCCCTCTCTCTCTCTCCCTCCCTTCCTCCCCTCTCTCCCCCCTTCCTCCCCTCTCTCTCTCTCCCTCTCTCCCCCCTTCCTCCCCTCTCTCTCTCTCCCTCCCTTCCTCCCCTCTCTCCCCCCTTCCTCCCCTCTCTCTCTCTCCCTCTCTCCCCCCTTCCTCCCCTCTCTCTCTCTCCCTCCCTCCCTCCCCTCTCTCCCCCCTTCCTCCCCTCTCTCTCTCTCCCTTTCTCTCCCTCCCTTCCTCCCCTCTCTCTCCCTCTCTCGCAGTCAGCTCGTCCAGCCTCCACCATGGTCTCTCCACACACCCCGCGCACGCCTGACCGCCGCTAGACTCCACTTCCTGGATGGAGGAACGGAACGGGACGTGTCCTCTCCAAAGCGCCAGCCCTCCAGTTTTTCCCCCTCGTGCGCATTTCTTCTTCTTCTCCTCCTCCTTCTCCGTCTTCGCCTCCTCCTCCTCGGATAATCACTTCATAATGAGCACGTGCAGTCAATACTGTTCGACCACTTTGCGCGTAGTTAACGGCGGAGGATTGATCGCCGATTGACCCCCATCGCGTGCACTTCGGGAATGTCGCTCCCCGGAAGCCCTCTACAGGCACGGCGGAGTCCAGCAGATTGTCCACAGTTCCTCTCGCACAGTCGCGGCAGTGTGCGTCGCGTTTTACTGCTCCAAGCGAACAGCAGCGGCCGCGGCGGCTCCAGCAGCAGCAGCAGCAGCAGCAGCAGCAGCAGCAGCAGCAGCAGCAGCAGCAGCAGAAGCAGCAGCCCGTGTTTGGACTGGAGGCGAATATATTAGGACGATTATAACGCACAGAGCGTAGCCGAGGCGCGCACACCCGGGGACTACTTTTGATGCGCGTGATCCGTCCGTGGCCTCGCGGCGTCAACTTCGACTCGGAGGAGATCCACTCGCGCGCGTGCGGTAGCTGAGAAAAAGAAAGAAAGAAGAAGAAGAAGAAGAGACTCGGAAACTTTTGTCACCCGCCGCCTGCTCTTCTTGTTGCTCTCCATGAGTAGTTTAACATGCGGAGAATACGGGATCCGAGTTACTGGTGGATTGTATCCCTAATGATTTTAACCTTGCCGAAACACAAAGACTGTCATCCCGGTAAGTACTTCCAGCCCCGGCGCGGCGCTTTTGATCGATCCCGTCCAGCGGCGGCAGGAGGAGCACCGTCTCTACCCGGTGCACGCTTCTCTCTTGTCCGCTCTTCGTGTTTTTTCTATATAATCAAGGGCAAAAGCCGACGTGGGATGGTGGACATTTTCACAGCCCGTTTTTGCTTGGCTTGTAGCCCGGTCCCGGTCCCGGTTCCTTCCGCGACACACACACATACACACACACACGCGCGCGCGCGCTCAAACCGGGAAAGAGCCGAGTGGAGCCTTCCCGTCGTTTCCTCCCGTGATTTGTGCTCGTTATTGATTAGTAGTGCGGAGCTAATGTCCCGTTACTTCCTGCTGCCGCCGCCGTCGGTTCTGGTTGTCCAGCCCGGGCACGGACAGCTGCAGGACACATTTGCTTATTGAAACATACACATTCCCACAGGCTCTTGAACGTTTTTGTTTGTATTGATTGATTGATTTTGTTATTTATTTTTTGGTGTCTATGGGTATTAGTACGTGCCACATCTCTTAATAATAAAGTGGCTTCGTATTTTTTTTAATTTTTATTTATTTTTAATTTTATTTTTTAAGCCCATTTTACGCGTGTTTAAGTGTGTTTAGTTTCGGATCACGATGACTCCCGTGGACGTCAAGTGCAAGGCAAACCAGCATGAAGGCGACACTTTGTGCTGCATGTCATTTATATTAAAGGGCCCAGTGACAGTCCACAACAAAATGCCACCTTCAGCTTTCCTTTTTCTGTTTGCAACTTTGGAAATGTCAAGTGAGTTATCAGTGGAGAGGACTTGTAACCGTAGTGTTAAAAATCTGAATACTCTGCTGCTGACTGGCCCTTTCACCTGGCATATAATCCAATAAAGCAGTGCATAATGTTCATAATGTACTGCAAAAGTATGGGAAAGTATCGCATGCACCGTTGGCTGACACATTGATACTGCAAAACAAACTACACTGAAACAACACCACTGGTTCTCCATTCGTCTAAATTAGCTTAGGTTTTGTCTCTGTTAAGTTTTTATTTTGAGTCTTGACTAATATAACGGAAACCATTGTGTCAAAAATGATATGCATTACTTTCCAGTGCAGTTCTATATCCCAGGCTTTTAAATCTGTACTTCTAAAGGCAAAATGTGTGATTGTATTGGAGCGTGTCATGGCTTCAGGGTGCATTTTAAACTTGGTTGAGAGGAGACAGTTGAGGGAGGATTGTGGAGAAGGTTGCGTCTGTGTAGGTGTAGCTTAGACATAACGAATGACTTATTTATATTTAGTTAATTTGAAATAAGCCTGTTTTCACGTTGCTAACTATGGCGTTGGAAACGGACTAATTATGGCTGTCATTCTTGTATATGTCTTGATAAGTGGCATGGCTCAAAGCACTCCTCTGATCTCACCTCTTTTGTCTATAGCACAGTCTATACACTCTAATCTGTACAAGGTGAATCTCAGAGAACTGAAGGTGAGTGTGCAGCGGGGTCAACCTTGGCCGACCCCCTCCCCAAGGCAAACGTCCTTTTTATAAATAATAAAGGTTAGGTAAACAGCGGGCTCATGTTTTATTGCATGACAGTGAGTCGGGCTTTGTGTTTAAGGTCTACTTCAGACATATTCGAGCAGTAGCTGAGTAAACGTAAAGGTTCGCTTCTTACATCTAGACTCAGAGGGGTCATTATTCTGCAACAGAAGCTGATTAATATAGAGCAATACTAACATTTAACACTAATCGACAAAATGGTAACCACTGTTTCACAACTACTAAGTGCAATATGTCAATTTCAATACCACATAATAATAATAATAATATTAAATTTAATATTTTTCAGGTGAACCTTATAATATTTCTGACCATTTTATTAGTGTTTAACAAATTATAAACTAATTGCAGTATAATTTTCTTTTTTCTTTTCTTTTTATTTCACAAGAAGTTAATTAATATTGCACCAAAGTAACTACACCCTAAAAATGTGGGGTTATTTTGTTATTGTTGATACCAAATCGCTGGGTTTGGGCTTTTGTGTCACTTTTAGGTTATTTTCATCGAATTGAATTGTTTTCTTAACCCAAATGGGTGGAAGGTGAGTCATTTCAAAGGCACGTACAATACTTTAGTGTATGCCTAGATACTAGGGACGCAATGATACAGTTTTGTCACAATGAAAAGAAAAAGTTCCTTATCTAGTGTGTTCCATGATTTACAGCTCTGAACTATTAACCTGTGGAGGACTTTTTATAATATACTTACTATGGGCTGCTGGGAGAAACACGCTATCACACCTTTCCATTCTGTGCATTTCATGATTTATTTCTTAATATAATGTCTTTTCCTCCTGACTCGCATGAGTTGTCTCCCTCGTCTCCAGCAGTGACAGACAGAAGCTCCTCCTACAATCTCCTGCTCTCAACATGCACAACTCTCTCCCCTTTTCTTTCAGATGACTGAAATTAGGTTATATTATATATTAAATATATGTCTTAACAGACCGTTTTCTGAGTAAAACCTTTTAAGATAATGTCTGAAAAGAACATCACAAAATGAGTCATGGGTGAATTATGAGCACATTCATTTAATGACATAAAACCAAAAGCAATTGTAGAGTCTTTAGAAGTTCCTCTTTTTGTCATTCCTGGGTTTTTCAATGTAAAATAAAAAATAACTGAAAGTTGAAACCCACCTCAGTTAAAATGTAGTATCTGGGGCGATATTTACTTCCTGACGCCGCAGCTTAACCTTTTCTTTTCCAAACCAAAAAATATATGACAACCGTACTGTCAATGATAACACAGCCCACATGGAGCGACACGGGCGTCTCAAGCGGACACGCGTGTTGAATTATGACACCTGACTCGAATGATTTGATATATCAAATAGCACTGCATCCCTACTGGAGGCCTTTGATTTTATCAGTACCTGTGCTTACATATTCATCATGAGCTATAATGACAAAACAATAACTTTCTTCATAGCTTTCAATAAATTCCATGACAAACTGTAGTTTTATCATTCATCTGTGGTGACTCACTCCCCGGTAACTTCCTATCAAACTCTCCCAGGACCCAACAGACAATTTATTAGTACTTTAACCTTTGGTACATCAGTATTTCCACTCAACCCACAAGCCCTACAATGTTGTTGGTTTATTATACCAAGCATAGTCATGGATGAATGGGTCAGGAAGTGAAACATACCAATCCCTACATGCTTGGAAACGGGATGATTTGATGTGCTGACTTAATATGCCAAATGTAAAGTTATTAGTTGATACATTACACTAATGAAGAGTTAAAATGGATGTTATTTTGACCCACACAATTGGTTGAAAATTAAGATACCTCTGTTTTTCAAGAACTAGTCTTTGTGGGGTTTCATTCTCAAATCCACTCTTTACTTTCATGTTTTACCAGCTTGGTCAAGTGAAGAGTTATGGGCAAAAAGACTTGTTCCCAGTGGCAATAATCATCCCCCATCGAGAGGCGTAGTGATGTAACTCACCAGAACAGTTCGACCCCCACTGGCCCCAAATCTCGCTCTCCAAGCTCACTGTTTGTGCTTTTATTTGCTATAGCATTCCCCCTTTCCCGACTCTGACGCCGCATATCGCATACATTTGTCTGATTTCAAACCGACTGGTATAAATAATATGGTGTGGCTGAACTAATCCAATTGAAGCGCTCGTGTCCTGTTGATTTGACCTACATCCTTTTTTATGTAAACGTCCATTAGAGACTGGCCTGAAGCCTTATCAACATGAAAATATGAGATTATACTGAGGCAGTGATTATTTTTATTGCATGCAGGGTTTGAAGTCCTGGCAGATGATAAGATTGTTTTGTGATCCAGACAAATGGTACCGTGCCTCGTTTTATGTTGTGCAGTAATCACGGATATTTGCAGTTTACATGTAGTCACTCACTATTGTGTAGGAGCAGCTCGTGTCACATAATCGGTTCTAGATTTCTGTTTATTTATTATTTATTCAAGGTCATGCAAAAAAACATTTTCTGCCATAAAAAACATGCTGCAGCCTTTCCTAAGCTGAAGTGTCTTGTGCTCCTTCTGAAAAGCCATAAATCAAACTTATTCAATTCTAAATATAATAAATCCTCATGGGGGATACATCGTTCATTTATTTGTATCTATTCCACTACAGTTCATCCATCTCCCAGTGCGTAAATCAACATCCATGTTCATTTAGCATTGTTTTTGACTTTTGTGACCCCAATGACTCGCCAGAAAAAATGTTTATTTTTTTTTAACTGCAACTAACAAAAACAAACGATGATTTTAGAACCGGGAGAATGCCGGTCGTGCAGTTCTGACCTTGGTGACACGGTGCAGGTGTGATGCCTTCTGAGAAATCTATTTGAAATGATTCGCTGCAAAAAAGATAATGGTTTTGGATAATAAGTATGATTCTGTGATTTGATATCAATTTGAGATCCCGTCTATCGCAAATAACTCTATTACTTTCTTTGCAAATACAATGTTATGAGCAAACAGGTTATTAATGCAGGCTGTATAATTGAGGCCCTGATGTGCAGATGTGCCAGCAGGGAGCCAGCTGCCTGGACACCATCATTACCATTATGACACCGTCTAATCACCGCACGCATTCCTCTCATTCACTCTGAAAAGAACTGTTTTTTAACTTTGGCTTTAAACAGATTTTGAACCTGGATTGATATTGTATTCTGCGACTGACAACAGTTGACTTTGTTAGTCCTACAATTTTCTTCTCGCACGTTTCATTCCTATTTTGTGTGTGTATATATAATGGTTAATTATTTTTTAGATTGTTTTTATACTTTTTGTAATTTCTGGCATAACGATAAAGCAAGGCATGTTAGATAATTGGCACAGCAAAATGTTTTATTATTGTCTTATACAAATCATGTTTTTTACATATCCTGCTGTTGTGACAGTGGCATGTCTTTGAACCATAGACAAATCAAATTGAAGAAGAATTGCTCGTACCCATGGAAGGTTATTAGAATGATCAAAATTCAGATGCTAATATTTATCCATCCATCCATCCATCTTCTGCCGCTTTATCCGGGGCCGGGTCGCGGGGGCAGCAGTCTGAGCAGGGACTCCCAGACTTCCTTCTCCCCAGACACTTCCTCTAACTCCTCCGGGGGGATCCCGAGGCGTTCCCAGGCCAGCCGAGAGACATAGTCTCTCCAGCGTGTCCTGGGTCTTCCCCGGGGCCTCTTCCCGGTGGGACATGCCTGAAACACCTCCCGAGGGAGGCGCCCAGGAGGCATCCGAAACAGATGCCCGAGCCACCTCAGCTGGCTCCTCTCGACGTGGAGGAGCAGCGGCTCTACTCCGAGCTCCCCCCGTGTGGCCGAGCTCCTCACCTTATCTCTAAGGGAGCACCCAGCCACACGGCGGAGGAAACTCATTTCGACCGCTTGTATCCGCGATCTTGTTCTTTCGGTCACTACCCAAAGCTCATGACCATAGGTGAGGGTAGGAACGTAGACCGACCGGTAAATAGAGAGCTTTGCTTTTCGGCTCAGCTCCCTCTTTACCACAACGGTCCGATGCAGCGACTGCATCACTGCAGCCGCTGCACCGATCCGCCTGTCGATCTCACGCTCCATCCTTCCCTCACTCGTGAACAAGACCCCGAGATACTTGAACTCCTCCACTTGGGGCAAGGACACCCCACCCACCTGGAGAGGGCAAGCCACCTTTTTCCGGTCGAGAACCATGGCCTCGGATTTGGAGGTGCTGATTCTCATCCCAGCCGCTTCACACTCGGCTGCAAACCGTCCCAGTGCATGTTGCAGGTCCGGGTTTGATGGAGCCATCAGGACAACATCGTCTGCAAACAGCAGAGATGAGATCCTGTGGTCCCCAAACCGGACACCCTCCGACCCCTGACTGCGCCTAGAAATTCTGTCCATAAAAATTATGAACAGAACCGGTGACAAAGGGCAGCCCTGGCGGAGTCCAACATGCACTGGGAACAGGTCTGACTTACTGCCGGCAATGCGAACACAGCTCCTGCTCCGGTCATACAGAGACCGGACAGCCCTGAGCAAAGGGCCCCGGACCCCGTACTCCCGGAGCACCCCCCAAAGGACACCCCGAGGGACACGGTCGAAAGCCTTCTCCAGATCCACAAAGCACATGTGGACTGGTTGGGCAAACTCCCATGAGCCCTCGAGCACCCGATGGAGGGTATAGAGCTGGTCCAGTGTTCCACGACCGGGACGAAA
The DNA here is from genome assembly GCF_026437365.1 of Eucyclogobius newberryi. Classification (NCBI taxonomy): domain Eukaryota; kingdom Metazoa; phylum Chordata; class Actinopteri; order Gobiiformes; family Gobiidae; genus Eucyclogobius; species Eucyclogobius newberryi. The sequence continues at coordinate 25,264,818 of NW_027315823.1, read as the reverse complement.
ACCACTCTGCTCCTCCTGAATCCGAGGTTCGACTATCGGTCGGATTCTCCTCTCCAGTACCTTGGAATAGACCTTACCCGGGAGGCTGAGGAGTGTGATCCCTCTGTAGTTGGAACACACCCTCCGGTCCCCCTTCTTGAACAGAGGGACCACCACCCCGGTCTGCCAGTCCAGAGGCACGGTCCCCGAACGCCACGCGATGTTGCAGAGACGTGTCAACCAAGACAGTCCTACAACATCCAGATACTTTAGGTACTCAGGGCGGATCTCATCCACCCCCGGAGCCCTGCCACCGAGGAGTTTGCGAACAACCTCAGTGACTTCAGCTTGGGTGATGGATGAGCCAGCCACCGAGTCCCCGGTCTCCACTTCCTCTTCGGAAGACGTGACTGAGGGATTAAGGAGATCCTCAAAGTATTCCTTCCACCGTCCGACGACATCCCCAGTTGAGGTCAGCAGGCCTCCACCCGCACCGTAAACGGTGTTGGTGAGACACTGCTTCCCCCTCCTGAGGCGCCGGACGGTTTGCCAGAATTTCTTTGGTGCCGACCGATAGTCTTCCTCCATGGCCTCCCCGAACTCCTCCCAGGCCCGGGTTTTTGCCTCTGCGACAGCACGAGCCGCGGCTCGCTTGGCCTGCCGATACCCGTCGATGACCTCCGGAGACCTACAAGCCAGAGTGGCCTGATAGGCCTCCTTCTTCAGTCTGACGGCATCCCTTACTTCCGGTGTCCACCACCGGGTTCGGGGGTTGCCGCCACGACAGGCACCGGAGACCTTGCGACCACAACTCCGAGCAGCCGCATCAACAATGGAGGCGGAGAACATGGTCCACTCGGACTCAATGTCCCCAACCTCCCCCGGGACATGGGAGAAGCTCTCCCGGAGGTGCGAGTTGAATACCCTACTGACAGAGGGCTCCACTAGACGTTCCCAACAGACCCTCACAATGCGCTTGGGTCTGCCAAGTCTGTCCGGCTTCCTCCTCCGCCAGCGGATCCAACTCACCACCAGGTGGTGATCGGTTGACAACTCTGCCCCTCTCTTCACCCGAGTGTCCAAGACACGCGGCCGGAGGTCTGATGACACGACAACAAAGTCGATCATTGACCTCCGGCCTAGGGTGTCCTGGTGCCATGTGCACTGATGGACACCCTTGTGCTTAAACATGGTGTTCGTTATGGACAATCCGTGGCTAGCACAGAAGTCCAATAACTGAACACCGCTCGGGTTCAGATCGGGGAAGCCGTTCTTCCTGATCACTCCTCTCCAGGTGTCACTGTCATTGCCCACGTGGGCGTTGAAGTCCCCCAGTAGAACAACGGAGTCCCCGGTCGGTGCACTGTCCAGTACCCCTCCCAAGGACTCCAAGAAGGCCGGGTACTCTGCACTGCTGTTCGGCCCGTAGGCCGCCACAACAGTGAGAGACCTGTCCCCCACCCGAAGGCGGAGGGACGCGATCCTCTCGTTCACCGGGGTAAACTCCAACACGTGGCGGCTGAGCTGAGGGGCTATCAGCAAGCCCACACCAGCCCGCCGCCTCTCCCCGCGGGCAACACCAGAGAAGTGGAGCGTCCAGCCCCTCTCGAGGAGATGGGTTCCAGAGCCCAAACTGTGCGTGGAGGTGAGGCCGACTATATCTAGTCGGTATCGCTCAACCTCCCGCACAAGCTCAGGCTCTTTCCCCCCCAGCGAGGTGACATTCCATGTCCCCAGAGTTAGTCTCTGTGTCTGGAGATCTGGTCGCCGAGGCCCCTGCCGTCGACTGCCGCCCAGATCTCTCTGCACCGGCCCCTTATGGATCCTCCTGCGGGTGGTGGGCCCACGGGAGGGCGGCCCCACGTCGCTCTTTCGGGCTGTGCCCGGCCGGGCCCCGTGGGGTAAGACCCGGCCACCAGGCGCTCGCCATGGAGCACCCATCCCAGGCCTGGCTCCAGGATGGGGCCCCGGTGACGCCGATCCGGGCGACGTAAACGGCCTTGTTCGTGTCGTCGTCATAAGAGGCTTCTGAACCGATCTTTGTCTGACCCGTCACCTAGGACCTGTTTGCCTTGGGAGACCCTACCAGGGGCAAGAAGCCCCCGACAACATAGCTCCCGGGATCATTCGGGCACTCAAACCCCTCCACCACGTTAAGGTGTCGGTTCAAGGAGAGGGCTAATATTTAAACTTATTAAAATTAGATAATAATCACATTAAAAGGACATAATTTGACCTTGAGCAGTTTTAGAGCAGTATTCAAGTACTTTCTGTTGAATCAGTCTATTGTCAGAACAAGAGCATTTTTAATTATTGTGGTGTCGAAATTGGTTTTGGGCATCGAGCCTATTCCTTAGTTTTGTAATCGAGTTGGAATTTGTTTGTATTGTGACTACCATATGAGCTCTTTTTCCAGTTATCATTATTCGCCTATAATTATGTTTCATTTTGGATTTAATTTGTATAATACTATTTGTATGGAGGTTATTCATCATTCTTAGTGCAAAAATAATTGCTGGATACTCTATATTGCAGCAGCCCCTATATATTTGCATAATTGTGATGTGTTTTTATTATGACTGGTTTGTATAAGAGCTCTGTGTGGAGTCTTTTTGCGGCACTGAATATTGAAAAAGATATTTGTTTATTTGCTCCCAGTATTATGAGAACAATAGTGTACCGTTTACGATAATTGGTGTAATCTGACATTAACTCAGATGAAGAAGTTTATTTGTTTAACTTATGTTAATTGCAGCAATCCGTCTTGTCTTTATTGGTTGACGCGGTGCTCCAGCGTTCGATCAGCCAAGAAAGATAAGTCTCCATCCAGCGCTGGTCACTCTAGCAATTTAATCATTTTAATTCACAATGACTCATGCCACTTCAGTCCAAATCATTTCTACTGTCTGCACACACATGCATGCACACGCACGCACACACACGCACACGCACGCACGCACAAAGTAACAAGTGGAACAAGGGATCTAAATTGCTGTGAGGGAAAGCTAGTGCACTTATTTGCTAAGCCTCGTCACAATGGTGATTAATGTCCAGGCAATAAGGCTTTGTCAGCGAAGGACATCCACGGTAACGCTCAAGGACTCGACCGTATCAATAGATGTCCTTTAAAACATTCTTTCGATCCTTAAACAATATCCTCAGTGATTTCTGTACTAGCTGTGAGTTTAAAGCTTTAAAGCTGTGAGTCGCTGTCACAGGTGTCAAGATCAATTCTAACGATATAATGAAAAATTATAATCTATACTCAAAATCATTTATTTTATGATTCCGAGCAGAGCGACTGATCCAATCTGGTTTGTTATTTTCTTTTCTCTCGTAAGTATGGGCAGCACTGTGTTAATAAAAGTTTCAACATTAGACAAGGGCCAACACCAGCCACTAAATAGTCTTTATTTAATAAACAAACCCAGAACTAGTATCGTGGGTGCGATCCCCAAGCCAGAGCCTGCACCATTGCATGATTCCTGTGGGTTTATATACTATATATCTTCTTATGCTGTGAGGACTTATTGTGCTGTCCTGCTTGACAAAAAGTATCCTTGGCAGAGTTCAGACTTTGCAGGCATTACACTTTTTGACAATTTTTGTGTGTTAAATGGCACTGATTTAAAAGTGTATCTTGTTTGTATTCATGAAATTAATATTAAAAGTAGTAATGCCAAAAGATAAGAACAAAATCAGATTAATCATGCTTTTGAAATATATAATGAATTGTATATTTCTCATTGCATGCAATTTCAGTGTTTAAACATAACATGATCAAGTTCAATTAAAAATTATATAATGTTTTCTCTTTTTTTTTTTAATCATAACCAGATGGGTCAGAAATATGAATAATTTAAGGCGGTATGGACGATTTTTCAGCGATTTGAGAACGCAGGCGGAAGTGTGCATACGCACTCCCCCGTGCGGACTGATACAACACACACGTGCGTTTGTTTAGTAGCGTAACGGAGCGCATCACATCGCTCGTCTCCCGTAGATTTCTGTCCACTTCTGCGTCAGCTCAAACTGTCTTTCTCCGTCTTCATTTTGCCCCGTACACTGAGGGAACTATATTATGATAGATCCATGCGCTTAGGCACGCGGAAACGTGGGGACGAGCCTGACGCGGCTACAGGTGAGCGATAGGTGCGTTTTATGATTGATACGTGGCAGGACAAATGATTTATCCACGCCACGAGGAAATAAGATAAAATATGAAAAAAAAATTGCTGAAAAAAATCATCCATACCACCTTTAATTTAAGTCTATACATTTTTAGTGAATAATACTCGGTGTTGCCACGTTTCAGGTAAATATAGACTCTGGTTGTACTTTGATGGGAGACACTTACTGTTGTGTCCTTAGGCAAAACACTTCACCCACATTTCCAGCTGATTGACTGGTGGTGGTCGGAGGGGCTGTTGGCGCAGATTGGCAGCCTTGCTTCTGTCAGTCTGCCCCAGGCTAGCTGTGGATCAAATAGTGGCTTACTACCACCAGGAATGGAGTGAATGAATTATGCAATGTAAAGTGTTGTTGAGTAAAAAAAGCCATATAAATCAAATACATTATTTTATTATGATGACTTCCATTGGTCTGTAGCTGAGTGGTCTGGGCTCGCCCACGTGACGACTAACTAAGTGCAAAGTTTAGCGCGTGATATTAGCGAAGGCTCCCAGGCCAATGTGGGTGCATTGTTCTTATAATACACAATGTGATTAATGTGCATCGATAAATAAGGTTAAGTTACTCTATTTTGTCCCCATAGGAAATTTGTCGTCGGGGCATTTCCTCAGGAGCAGTGATCGCTGCAGCGGCTGGAAACCATCTCCAGACCTTTGTGCTAAGCTTGATCAGGGCTATCTTCACTGAAGGAATTTGCCTGTGCCTGTGTTAGGTTAATTGCGGTTATTGCTATTTCAATTTTGAATTTTTAATCACATGATTCAACTTTGACCGCCCAAATTAAAAGCCTTTTTTTCCCTTTCTTTTTCCCCGTTTGGGGAAAAATGAATAATGATTTTTTTTAAATATAATGGTAATATTTGGGGGAAAAAAAGTGTATATTTTAGCTGTATCCCACAGCCGTATTTGTCCCTTAGACATGCTTTGATGTTTGATCCTGCTTTCGCTCTGATCTGTCAGTCACAGCTTCAGCCTCGACACAGCAGCGCCTGCAGACCGCCTCTTCCTGCAGCGGCCATTGTAGGTCAACAGAACATGTGTTTGAACTGGGCCCATTGTTACTATTTTCCTCTCGTCACAGTTGGGATCCAGCGGGAAGGCATAAAACAAATTTAAAAAAAGTAGGCTATATCTTTCTCTTCCTCCTCAGTGAGACTCATTTTGCTCTGTTGTCAATAATGAAGATATAGGATTAGGCCTGGGTTATTTTATCAAGCTCGAGGTGCAGTGCAGAATGCAAAATGAGGCGCTTCAATAGTAGTCAGGTAGTGGTGTGATAAATTACGTTTTACCCTTAGCATAAATTATTTCCTTGTTATCTAAAGCCGCCTGGAGAAGTATTGCTTTACGTGATATGGAAGTTTGTCGCATTGTGTTAAAGAATCTCCCATCTATCTTTAAATTGGAGGTAACAGCAGCTGAGTAGGTGAGAAGAAAAAAGTATAATAAAAAATTGACAATATTCATATCCGAGCCATAGCTTTTGTTAAACACGTGGCTTTATTTGCAGCCAGATGTTTCACTGCCAGCACGCTACTTTAAACATTGTCATTATTTAAATTTATGCAAAAACTATATTTCGATAAGTTTCATGATATATTCAGCGCCTAGAGTGTGGATGTATGTGTATGAGAGTCTTAGAAGTGATGAGAAGGATGCAGAAAGTTGTTGCAATAAACTGAGATCATTGCAGTGATTTGCTGATTGCTAAAAAGTGGAATTAGATGTTGAAGTAAGAGCAAGAGCTTTCTGTTGAACTTGTTTGGGCCCTTCAATCAAATGGACAAAATGTTAGTTTTAAGTTACAAAGTCATGTATGTATTGATGGAAACCTTTTTATTTTTATTTCATGCCACAGAGTAACCTAAACATCCAAAGTGCTATGATTTGACATAAAACAAAACTAGAGTTATATAGTGCAGCCTCTAAGCTTCACAAAGATGTCACACTCTCAGGTAAAGCCTTCTGGAAGCACGGGGGAAGCTGTACACAATGGGACAGCTAATTCATATGCTAATTTACCTCATTTACATTTTAGTGCCTGGAGGGAAAATGGAGATATCACCAAGTTACCAAGTCATATTTCATAATCTTTGGCAGACTTTTGAAACTTTAACACTTAGTTTAACATGTTTGAAGAAGTGTTTTTCTTTATTACAGTTGGCACTTTTGGATAACCTGGCCCACACTAGATTGATATGTGCATCACTCTGAATTGAGTTCTACATATTCATAATTGCTGAAAGCAATCGGGAAAATGTGCTGGGTCATGACGAATATTTTAATCTTATTGGTCGAAGTGTCACAACAAGTCAAGACTTCTGCCCAAACTACAATGCTGCACTGCGATTGGTCGGTCTCAGCTCAAACCGAACAGAGCGAGCCCAGATACATGGATTCTCAAGAGTTTGTTAAACAAACAGGTTAAATAAACTTAACAAGTTAAGCCTTTACAATGCCTTACAAGCCTTTACAATGTTGACTATAATCAATTTGAAAATGATGGACAATCATACATTTCAAGTGTTAAAATTTAATCATACAATTACAAAGACGGTAGTCGAAGTAAAGTTGTAAACCCTGCCTGGTTCGGCCCGTTGGGCCGGGCTTATGCAGCTCAGAGTAGGTCACACATCAGAGTTCTCAGACTAGGCCCGCAGATTAAGAACGACTGTTGGATGAGAGTCTAAATGTCTTGGTTTTTTAAAAGAAAACTGTGTCCAGATTACTAAAACAATTTTCTACAATGGCACACTCCTGGACAAATAAGGGATTACACTAACTTGAGTCAGTGTAAATATGACAATATGACAATTTGATAATCAGCAGTAGCAGAGGTCTCAGTCTCCAGCCACATGAGCCTGGCACACACTGTGGCTCTAAGTTGGGACTTTGTTTTCCGCTCAAACATGGCTAAATCCATTCCATTTATTTAGTGTCCTGTATTTCCTTCCCGAGTTAACATCCTGTGACACGGCTGTCCCGGCGCTCCCTCTGGGTTTCCTCAGATTGATGTTGTGTTTGTTTCTTTCACACACGCCGCCTGTCTCTCCGGGATCCTTCTCTATTCCTGCCTTAAAACAACAGAGCATGCCACTCACCTGAACTCTACTCTACAATACGAGAACTAGCTTAGTGCTTTGTAATGAAACTGCTCTTAAAAGAAGCTTGTTTGCCAGTGTGAAACTGGCTAACTTCAGGCATTTCCAAGGGGCTGGTTGTGCTGAGTTGGAGAGTTTTGTGAGGCCGAACTGGAGTTTGGAGTCTCCACTATCGATCGTGTTGACGTGCGCTCCTTTGGGGAATGCAAATGTTTCTGTTCTTCAACACAAACAGCCGAACCCTCCTGGTAGTGGAACCCTAATTAACTAGGGATTTGAATACCATGGCCTTTTCCTCTGACATTTCCATATTTCACAAAGAGACTGTTGTACAGGCTCTCAACAAAGACAACTATTCTATTCACTGGACAAGAAATACAAGAAATGGTCACGATTCGCATTAGTTAAACATTAATAGCTAGAAACTCTTCACCTCTTACGTTCAGACATGAGCCCCTAGCAGAAGGAAGGATAACATCATTATTCACAGTAAAATATCACATTTCATTGCACCAGAGGAGTTTAAACCAGTGTAGTCTTTGTGCCTGTCCCTTGTCAGAATAAATCAAGTGAGTCAACTTATTGCAAAATATTGTGCAAAAGCAATGTTCTGTTTGAAATAATTAATTTGCTTAACTTTTTTTTTTAAACTAACTAAATCTGTGTTTGCCTTTATCTGTCCTCTTGTGTGCTGTTGACCAAAGTGTGACAAGTGCTAAATGTTTGTCACATCTTTAGTAGAAAAAGCTTCTACTATGGAACACGCCTGGACGAATGAGGGATTACACAGACATATTTGTCACATCTAATCTAATCTCCTCTGCACAAGTGTTTACAGAGCGGAGCCGCTCGTCGCTCAGGTACAGTCAAGTCACTGGGGAGTCATTACTCTGTCCCAAATACAGACGGGAGGATCCAGAAACTACCTCAAATCCAAAGCACAGGTCATGGCGGTGTCACAAATGTACGGTCAATGAATACTCGGGTAAAAGTTCTCTTAAAAGTTGACCTTAAATACCGGTACTTGCTTTTATATAACCAATTAGAAGTAAGAATAATCAACAAAATTACTTAAGTAAAAAATAGAAATGTTTACTTACTACAACCTGTACTGTTAATACTACTTATTCAACTGATAATAAATAATGCTATTTTGATCACAACTCCTACTAGAGGTACTGAGTATGACAGTAGGGCATTAAACCTATCTAACATTTATTTTATTACAGTAGACTTTATTGCTGCATTGTTACCATGAGCGCGGTCTCCTCGCCTCAGCTCAGACCTCTACTATGCTCTTGTGCTGCTACATGCTCGGCTCCATGAGTACAATATGGAACATTCTTCGCTAAGTAACATCTCCACAAAGACGAGCAGGTGGCGGACCCTTCACGTCTCAAATTTAAGTACATTTAGAAAAGGGTTTACTTGGTTTTCATGGCTTTGTGTTAAAGTATCATTTGCATCATGTGGTTTTCAATATAACATTGTGCTTCAAGATTTGTCATTACAACAGGTCTAGTAATTGCCATAAGGATTTACATCGTAAAAACCTGAATAAAGTAGCTTTCTTCTTTTTCCCATCTGTGTTAACAGTCTTTTCCACCTCTGTCTGGGGAGTCTGGCTGACAGTGGCGACATCTCAATAAACGAACAGCATGAATAGTTTTTGTACAGTTTCAGTTTTATAGACATGTCCTGCCAACGGTGCGATTAAAGTCTTTTTGGGTAAGAGGATTCAGAGGGCAATAAGGAGGACGTGGAGCTTAGCGCAGCAACTCGCCTCTCTGACGTGATCCTATTGTTCACCACGTTTTTCTCCCAAAGATAAAACTGACTGATTTGAAAACATAAAAAGCTGGGCCAAGTCATAAGGATAATGAAAAGTGGTTTTAAATCTGGGGTATTGGTTTTTGTTGAATTACGAATAGTTGCTTCCAAATCTGCTCAAATGACATGTCTGGAAATGACTGAAGGCAGAAGGCTCAGAAAGCTTTTATTGCTTTTGGATTGCTGTTTTGTCTTGGCTTAATTCTTTTTTGTAGGGTTTTAAAATAATGTGAATACAGTGCATTATTGTTAAATTTTAATATCCAAGTTTGCAGTGAGTGTTTGATTTATCATATTATATAAAGCTATGAAGGGATGGCTCTAATGGACAGAAAGACACAGATCCATTTTAAGGGCGTGTAACATTATATAATTTTTTTAAAATTCAATCTACCGTATTTTCCAGACAATGTTTAACAAATCTGACCATTATTTTCAGAGTCTTCTTTAAAAAAAAAACATCTGCTTTATTTATTATTAAACTCCCAGTGGTCTACACAAGTTTGACAAATGAAAAATAGCTACAATACCATTTAAAAGTATGAGCACACCTCCCATTCAATCATGGACAATCTCAACCAAGACATTTCAAGGACATTTTTCTTCACTGACACAAACTTGGATTAATATTGAAGGTTTATCGGAAACTCAAGGTAACATACAGCTCTAAATTTAGTTCTGTTTTAGACAAATAACCATAAGCTCCATAGAAACTAAGTTTAAGAACAAGCTAAATTAAACACTTTGCTAATCTCTTTTGCTCACTGAGGCTAAATCTATACAGATAAACTCCTTCATTAGAATCATTACCAAGAGGCGCTGCCAATTCTTTTGCTGTTTTTGTCTTGTGCTTTTTGTCGACATTGGAGGTTACTTGGAAGTGTTTTGCTGGCTATTTGTATAACACGTGCAGAAGGAGATAATATTAAACCATTGAGTCCCGTTGGCATAGATTAATTTATTTGGGGCTTAAGCCTCCTGATATTTGTAAAACATTTGCATACTGTCCACCCCATTCAAAATTAATTCTGTTTTGTTTTGAATTGTTAAATGCTAATTTAACTGTAAATGTTGGGTACATACTAAGTCAATTTAACCTTTTTTATAGTGAATTTATTGTCGTATGTTGCACCGAATCGCCAAAGAGCAAGTTCCTAGCCTGTGAATTGTGTTCACTGACAATGGCAATAAACCTCCTCTAATACATGGTACATAGTCGTGCACTCGAGCAGACCGTGTGCGCTCATGCACAGAGCCATCCGGACACTCGGATCACAACTTTCTCTTCACCGCAGGTCACGTGACGCTGGCATCTGGGAGAAAAAAGACTGGGATTTCTGTTATAAATATTCATGACATTTTTCTGATGCACTATTTACACAGTATTTATGGATGAATAATAATCATACAGGTCTTAGTCAAGATTAATCTTGCATAAAATATCAAAACTTGCTTTCATTCAGTCGTGTTGTGACCAGTTAAGGCCACAGGCAAAGCACATGTTTTTGGTCAGTTTGTTCTCTCAAGCTTTTACCTGGAGTTTTGAGTTCACAATTATTATTATTTTTTTACCTTGACCCTTAAATGGTGCCCTTTTGTAGTTTGGACATTCGGACACAGCCCCAGACACAGTTTTTTTTAATAGTTTTAACCAGATTCAAGTGGTTGAATTGTTAATGACAAACTAGAATCCAGGCCAAAGTCAGAGGGAACAGGCAGATGTCTTCATTTGTCAAGAATTAAATGTAACTCTGTGGAAATCCCTTTTGGATAATTAGAGCCTGCCTCATTAAGAGAAGCAAATCAATTTCCTCTCTCAATGTTCTTTCAAAGGTAATAACGTGTCCTCGAAGCTTTTTAGGGTGTTTTGACATTATCGATTCATAAAACTGTGTAGAAATGCTTAAAACTTTAGCGTTGTACAATAAAACAAGATTGAGGACAATAAATGGTGTAAAAGAGAATAATGGCGGCTATTGGCTCAGTGTAAAGTGAGCATTTCCCTGCAAGTGTCTGCGTTAACTGACTTCCAATAGATTTATCCAGATTGCTGCTCTTTTAATGTGGAGTGGAGCGTTTCAATTTATAAATGTAATACTTAAACACACAAATAAGCTCATTTGATTTAACCTATATTTATTGCATCTGCTTGTGTAAAAATGCAAAGTACTGCAGTTAGAATTTGTTCATCAAGAAAGTATTTAAAAAGTTATTTTTTTTTAAATTTCATTGCCCAAACAAATGATGTGAACGTGTCTTTTGTATTATATATTGTCTTTCCCCACCTCAGGTCCAAAACGGCTGGATTTGTTACTTGATTTGCTGTCAAATCGACATAGAACAGCTGCGATATCGGCCGATACGACACTGGAACCGATATATCACTGTCATGGAATTAGACAAACATGTCCTTGGGATGATACATGCACCGATGCTATTCCTTAACACATAGAGAACACAATTCAACTTAGAATATGAAACGACACAGAAACGTCAGACATTTGTATGGCATGCATGGGAGAAAACGCGGGGACTGATCACGCAAGCTGTGGTAAGCAGCCTGCGTGATCCTCCTGCGTCTCACCCTGTTTTTTCCCATGCTGGTTGGTTTTATTAGATATTCTGGAATAGGCGGGTCACATTTCTCATTGGTCAGCCTCACATCAAGGCACTTGGTATTTTTCCGTAGAGATCAAGCCTGCAAAGGGGGGGTGCAACTCCCCCCCTGGGGCAACATTCTTAGGCCCATCTTTATGATACCTTCACAAACAAATGCAGTTTGTCACACACCCGTTCTTCTCTTAGACTAATGATGCAGATAAAATATCACTATTATGCAGATAAAATGTGAATATATGATTATATTTCTGTGATGTATTTTATCACAATCACCGTCGCTATTCCAAACCCATCCTTGTAGTTTGAGTGTTTCCTATAAAAGACAATATTCATCTTTTTTTACATTATAAGTTATGCATTGTTTGTGTAGTCTTGGCGAGTTAAATTTTTCCGTCAACAAAAGGATGAACTTCAAAACAAAAGGGGCGCTGCGTTATTTCTGGGTGAAGGTATCGAATAACTCATATAACTGTAATGTCTTTTCCTTGAACATTGTATGGCATTGTACGCGGCTGTATATTTTATACACTTTTGTCCTGTAAAAGCATTCCTGTGTACTTTAAGCATTCAATAGTGGAGTTTTTACTGAGCGATTGAGCGCACGGTTTTATTTATCAGTTCTAAATTCAGCCTTCAAGTATTGATTAGAGTCCAACATGAAAGAGCATGTAAAGAGGGAGGAGGAGATGTGCCGGTCCGTATGGCCGCGGGCCTGTGGATGCAATGCATGCTACTTCTGCTACTGCGGCTGCTTGTATTTATGGACAGCACTGAGTCATTTGGCCAGTGAGCTGCTGTTAGCTGGTATTTCTCATCAGCATCTGGCAACTGCTTCCACTGTGCTCGACCTTCATGAAAAAGATTCACACCTAAATGAGTTCTTTAAGACTGCGCATTCATATTTGCAGATTTCCCTTGGTCATCTGAGAAAGTTATTCAAATATGGTATCAATGGTGGGTGTCGGGTGTTGGCGTTAACTACGATGTGCAAAAGTAGTCCGTAATTTGAATCTTTATCAAACTTAACCATGATACTGAATTGAAGGGATAACATTGTCTATCTTTCTGAAACGAGAACCTTGTTTTTATTGCTACTTGAAAGGAGTTTTCTTTCCCTTCTCACATCCCCCCAGTCAATTTACTCCATCAAACATGAATCACAAAGCTGCCTGACTACCGTATATACTAGGAATATCACAATATAACGATTCCGTATTTAATTACTGCGAGGAATAAACATCACAACAATTATTTGATTACTGAGACCAGTCCCATTGTATTGTCTTGACACGTTACGATTCCTCAAGTTTGTGACCAGCTTTATGAAATCAAACCTTTTGAATGACAAAATAAAGAAAATGCAACACAAATGGGCCGATTTAAAAAAAAAAAAAAAAAAAAGTATTTAGTATAGATTTGATTAAAAACACTTCTCCGTCCCAAATACCGTATTTTCCTGACTATAAGTCTTTATAAGTTTATACGTTTTTTTTATAATTTTGGCCGGGGTGCGACTTATACTTATATACTTATACTCCGGAGCAACTTATATGTGGTATTATTTGTTATTTTCACACTTGCAACCACATTTCATCCTCCATTGCAACTTATATATGTTTTTTTTCTTCTCTATTATGTATTTTTTGGCTGGTGCGACTTATACTCCGGTGTGACTTATAGTCCGGAAAATATGGTAATCACGATTGCAATTTTTTTGTTCTTACGATTGACAGATTGTGTGACCTGAATTATGACTATCGATTAACAGTTACATCACTATGGACGCTACAAACTTTAATATCGTGAAGTTTGAATTAAGACAAACTCAATACTGCATGATTTTTCCATTTGCCTTTCTCATGGCGACTGATCATGTGCTTTCTAGATATTGGGACTTATTCATGTTCAACCCTTTTCACTGTGTCGCTGTATCTTTTGTAAGTCGGATAATTGAATGACAAATTGATACTCGCTGAAGCAAGCTGATTATTGCAGGTGTTTCAAAATAAATGAAACGAAGAATGCCTTTTGCTAATGCTGCCGCGTCTGTACTGCAACATCTTAATCCAATCGTGCATCTTTGACAGCAGTTATTGTCACATGTTCAGTGTCACCTCTATTTACAGAGCGATATGTAAATGCTCACACTGCCCGTAACAGAGCATCGACGGCCATGAACAGGAGAGATGTGTAATGATCTAAAGTAGTCACCGCAGCAGCCGGATTTATGAGCGAATCAATACGAGCACGATTCCTGCACAGCTCCCCTCTCTGTCCTCACCAATGACCTCATAAGCTGATGGCACTTAAGCTATCCAATTGCCACATATTGAAATTTGAAAAGCCCACTTTGCACAGTAAATTTCCTTGACACGGTTGCCAGTGTTATGTACAGTGCTGACTTTGTGTCTGGAGGCATGTTGCAGATTGTTTATTGTGCCGTGAATGGGATAAGCTACGGCCGAGCGTGGACACAGGTCATGGGGCTCGAATGTGTTTAATCTGGGTAATGCTTTTCATCAGACGGCCCTGATGCACTCAATAAGGCGGAGCGCGCTGGTTAATGCACTTATTACAACATGGAGACCCGGTGCGAGAGCTACAATGTGTCATTCATAGCTACGGCATCGAGGCTCAAACTGCGGTGAGGCGCCGCCTTTTGTCTTTCTCGATTATATGTCCTGAAGTTTGTTTTCCTGGTTTGGTTCTTTGCAAACTAACATGAAACTGAAGCTTCATATGTCAGTGTTTTATGGCCAACGTATGCTTCTGCACATGAATATTGGAAATGATTTAGCGTTGCAATAATGTTTTTTTTGTGTGTGATATTTGAATATACATTTTGACACAATCATTTCAGATACATTAAAACAAATACAGTACAGACCAAATGTTTGGACACACACCGCAGAGTGAAGGCAAAAGGGCCAACAAGTGCCAAGCATCTCTGGGAACTCCTTCAAGACTGAGGGAAGACGTCCTTCAAGACTGAGGGAAGACGTCCTTCAAGACTGAGGGAAGACCTCCTTCAAGACTGAGGGAAGACGTCCTTCAAGACTGAGGGAAGACGTCCTTCAAGACTGAGGGAAGACCTTCTTCAAGACTGAGGGAAGACCTTCTTCAAGACTGAGGGAAGACCTTCTTCAAGACTGAGGGAAGACGTCCTTCAAGACTGAGGGAAGACGTCCTTCAAGACTGAGGGAAGACGTCCTTCAAGACTGAGGGAAGACGTCCTTCAAGACTGAGGGAAGACGTCCTTCAAGACTGAGGGAAGACCTCCTTCAAGACTGAGGGAAGACGTCCTTCAAGACTGAGGGAAGACCTCCTTCAAGACTGAGGGAAGACCTCCTTCAAGACTGAGGGAAGACGTCCTTCAAGACTGAGGGAAGACGTCCTTCAAGACTGAGGGAAGACGTCCTTCAAGACTGAGGGAAGACGTCCTTCAAGACTGAGGGAAGACGTCCTTCAAGACTGAGGGAAGACGTCCTTCAAGACTGAGGGAAGACCTCCTTCAAGACTGAGGGAAGACGTCCTTCAAGACTGAGGGAAGACGTCCTTCAAGACTGAGGGAAGACGTCCTTCAAGACTGAGGGAAGACGTCCTTCAAGACTGAGGGAAGACGTCCTTCAAGACTGAGGGAAGACGTCCTTCAAGACTGAGGGAAGACGTCCTTCAAGACTGAGGGAAGACGTCCTTCAAGACTGAGGGAAGACGTCCTTCAAGACTGAGGGAAGACGTCCTTCAAGACTGAGGGAAGACGTCCTTCAAGACTGAGGGAAGACGTCCTTCAAGACTGAGGGAAGACGTCCTTCAAGACTGAGGGAAGACCTCCTTCAAGACTGAGGGAAGACGTCCTTCAAGACTGAGGGAAGACGTCCTTCAAGACTGAGGGAAGACGTCCTTCAAGACTGAGGGAAGACGTCCTTCAAGACTGAGGGAAGACGTCCTTCAAGACTGAGGGAAGACGTCCTTCAAGACTGAGGGAAGACGTCCTTCAAGACTGAGGGAAGACGTCCTTCAAGACTGAGGGAAGACGTCCTTCAAGACTGAGGGAAGACGTCCTTCAAGACTGAGGGAAGACGTCCTTCAAGACTGAGGGAAGACCTCCTTCAAGACTGAGGGAAGACCTCCTTCAAGACTGAGGGAAGACCTCCTTCAAGACTGAGGGAATTCCATTTCAGGTGACGACCTCTTGAAGCTCATCAAGAGAATGCCAAGAGTGTGCGAAGCAGTGATCAAAGCTAAAGGTGGCTACTTTGAAGAACCTAGAATATAAGACATATTTTCAGTTGTGTCACACTTTTTTTAAGTATATCATTCCACATGTGTTAATTCATAGTTTTGATGCTGTCAGTGTGAATCTACAATTTTCATAGTTGTGAAAATAAAGAAAACTCTTTGAATGAGAAGGTGTGGCCAAACTTTTGATCTGTACTGTATGTTCATACATTTAATGTATTAAATAAAAAATGTAGCAGAGACAAAGCTGAGACTAAATCAAGGGCAAAATTCAGACCGAAAAAGTAAAACCAAAGTTTTCATTTTAAAACCAATACATTTCTGTAAAATGGAGGACTTTGATGTTATTCTTTTGGAGTTTGGTCTCATTATATATTTGTGTAGCCCTTACTTTGTGTTGTTTTTGAACAGAGTCTTGTCATTATGGCAGTTAGACTTCAGAATGCTCTTTTCAGGCAGTAAACTACATTTTCAAAAAGCATTCAAATAGATCTAAATCTGGACTAGACCTAAACTAGACATCAAACGAACCAGGACTGAACCCGGGTTGAACCACATGTTAAGTCCATGTCACCACAAGTGGCACCTTTTTACTTCAGTTTGAGTTTGTTGCGTAGTAGTTCTCTGCCGCCGACTTGACCGAGGTGTTCTGGAGGAAGTGTAAGGAAAGCTCATTAGATTCACATCCAAACGTGTCGCTGCAAATGCCCTTTGTCTACTACAGTGTGACAGCCAAAGGTCAAGGGTTAAACCAGAGCTGCGTTACATCTTACTTTGTTCCTTCAACCTTTTATAAAGAGGAGACACACTTGGAAAAGAGTGAATCAGATAGGCTCAAAAGGTCTAGAAGAAAGTCTCAGGAGTATTTAGTCTT
Organism: Eucyclogobius newberryi; assembly: GCF_026437365.1. NCBI lineage: Eukaryota > Metazoa > Chordata > Actinopteri > Gobiiformes > Gobiidae > Eucyclogobius > Eucyclogobius newberryi. The sequence continues at coordinate 25,247,985 of NW_027315823.1, read as the reverse complement.
CCCTGAATAGAAAAAAAAAAACACATACGTCCTGACATTTGTTCCCTGTTCATGCGGCTACAGAAACCATTGTTCCATTGTCCAACTGGCTTCTGAATTAAAACTCAACATGTAGAAGCACAGTTACTCATCAAAATTAGCCAAACTTAGAATAAATAGTAATTGGTACCTTTTTATACGGGTTCTCCACAGACATGTCGAAGAGTGCAGTAATCAGTCAATATTACAGGTTACAGTGTTCAGACCTGGCCTGAGCACTGGCTAAAATGAAATAAATCCAATTTATTGAGCTAAAGTCTGAACTCTACTCTTCTAAACATTATTTCCGATTTGCCATAAAAATAAAAATCCAAACCTTATCATTCAAAGGATTCCATATGTATTTGATAAAAAAATTATTAATTGCATAGATCTTTTACTTCTTAATACTGGCAAGACATAACTTTAAACCGTTTGTCTCATCAAACTGTTTATTTTGGCTCAATAATTATGAGATTTGAATCATGTTATAACGGTGTTTCCACATCATTAACCTACCTAGAGTTGTATTTCGATTAATTCAAGCTCAATATTTTAAGTACCGTATTTTCCGGACTATAAGCTGCACCTTTTTTCCTAGTTTGGCCGGGGTGCGACTTATACTTATATTTATACTTATATACTTACACATAATTCCGGAGCGACTTATATGTGATATTATTTGTTAATTTCATACTCCGGTGCATCTTTATAAATGTTTTTTTTTTTCTTCTCTTATTATGCATTTTTGGCTGGTGCGACTTATACTCCGGTGCGACTTATAGTCCGGAAAATACGGTAATCCTGATTGTGCCTGCGTTTGAGGCTTGGGTTATACATGTAGGGTTCAAAAAGTCATGTTTCCATACAAACACGTAAATAAGAAGCCACTGCTTGCTACTGCGAAATGTCACAATGAGTGGACGTCTCAGTTCTGTGGTTTTGAACAGGAAGTCCTTGGACCCGTTTCAATTTTTAAGTTGTATTAGATCAATATTGCGGTTTACAATAAGATATGTAGACTGTCGTTTGACATTTTGTTCATTGTAAATACATGGGCTTATATGTATTTTAACCAAGACAACCAATACACATGCAACAGTTGTCAAATATGTAATCAAAATAAGAAATACAGTTTGTCTCCGAATAAATAAAAATATGACGAATCCTTCACGAGCTCTACAATTGTTCTCCTTGGTTAGACCTTGGTTAATGGTTATGCACACTCATTTAGTCGCTTTTAAATCCACATTTTTCCCTTGTGCTTGAGATCCCCGCATAATGAGAGTTTGCCTTTGCCGCCCTTCCTGCTATTCTCTCGATTCTGTAGTTGCAGTTCCTTAATGAAACACAAATATGAATGTTTAGAGTCGGGAGGTGGTCCGCCGCAGACAATGGCTCCGGGGCCGTGCATGTTTCACAGTTGCTGGGCTTATTTAAAAGTTCTCAATTTTGTGTCACTCCCGTCTCCGTCTCCGGCTGGCAGATTGTACGTATTCCTGGCGCTCAGCCTCTGAACGCCATTGACAAAACCATCAGCTACAGTCGAATGTGCCGCGGCGTCTACTGTCAATTAACATGAGGAACAAAGAGCAGACAGGTCCTGACACACTCAAGCATTCAAAACATGTGGGATTTGCTCATCGAAAAAAAGTTAGATTTCGTCTTGAATTCTAACCTAAGACGGTGGTCCGAGGGGGAGTCGCCATATTTGTTTTGTTGGTGTTTTTTATTAGTCAAAGTGAAAGCGAAAAGGTTCCATTACTATACAGGGCAATAATATAAATTGATTCTTACACAGTTTCCTCCTAATGATGGATCACAATTTTCTGTCGGAAAATAAATGTATTAATTTCCTGAATATAATTAATTGGTGCCATCACACACACCTGCACACAGCGCACACACACACACACACACGCACGCAGCACACACACGCACGCAGCACACACGCACAAGCACGCAGCACACACACACGCGCGCACGCACACACACGCGCGCACACACACGCACACAGCGCACACAGCGCACGCACACACCACATGCACACAGCGCACGCACACACCACATGCACACAGCGCACGCACACAGCGCACGCACACGCACACAGCGTACACACGCACGCACGCACACAGCGCACGCACACGCACGCACGCGCACGCAGACAGCACACACACAGCGCACACACACCTACACGCACACAGCGCACGCACAGCACACACACCTACACGCACACACACACCTACACGCACACAGCGCACAGCACACACACCTACACGCACACGCACACACACACCTACACGCACACAGCGCACAGCACACACACAGCACACACACAGCACACAGCACACACACACGCGCACACAGCGCACGCACACAGCACACAGCACACAGCACACAGCACACAGCACACAGCACACAGCACACACGCACAGCACACACACCTATGTAGGGGAATGGAGATGGACATTCCACGGCCAGATAACAGAAAATCTCTCTTTGAACATTGGGGTTTTTTCGTTCTCCCTCTGTCCCTCACCGCAGGGAGCCGCTGTGACTTGTGTGATAACAGATCTTCTCCCCACAGTCTTACAGGAGGATGCCCCGATGAAAACTGTTTTATGTGATTATGCCATGAATGTTTGTCCGAATCAACTCCGTACACCGCATGTTTCACCTTGTTACATATTTTTCCACTGTTTAAGGTTTTATATTCCCAATGCTTTAACTCGAGTGCCCATCACAGGTGAAAGAAGATGTAAAATGTAGCTACCTCAAGAAATAATGTGTACAAACTGCCCAAAAGTGTTTAACGTGTAAATGTTAAAACAGGGTTTAAATGTTTTGCCATTATTTACGTTACTCTAGCTTTATTTTCTCGACCAGGAAATGTTAAACGGGAAGTCTGCGCAGTAGCGCCCGCCCCTTTCGCCCCCAGCATGCCCTGCGGGCCAGGTATCAAAAGGACGCTCCAAGCTAGAAACGTTCTCTTTCTCTTGCTCTTGCTCTTCTCTTCTCTTCTCATCCCCTTTGTCTTTTCTCTTGGGAGCCGTCTCCACGGACGAGCCTTTCACTTTTCCTTTGTCTCAACAAAAATCCGTCCGTCACGTGGTCGACAAGGCCATGCCAGCCCTGGACTCTGAAACCACCTGGAACCACCTGGAACTAAGCTCAAGCGCTAAACCGGACAGAGACTTTCTTTGCTACTTTGTTTCTTTTCTTTTTGAAGTAATCTACGCCATTTACGTGGATCAGCGCTACGCTCTCATCTGAGTAAAGGCCGCGTGAGGAGCTAACACGCCGCTAAAGCGTTCTACCGCTAAGGAACTCTCGGATATCGCCTCCGTTGCCACCGGCGCCAAGGACCTCACAGCCGCCGCTGCCTTCCTCGCTCCACGGCCAGCACACCGCTCCACGGCCAGCACACCGCTCCACGGCCGCCGCCCGCTTCACGAACCTTCGCCGCCACACCGCTACACGCGACGCCTCGCTACGGATCTCGTCCGCGGACAAGGACCAGCCGGACCGAGTCTCTACAAACCGTAAGCCGAGTCCAGTGTGCGGTTCTTTTGTGGTGTGGTTTGGGTAGAGCTCAGCTGTTCCTCCTCCCTTTTAGCTTCTCACTTTCCCCCTTTTTGATATAGATTAGCATAGACACGTTTGATTATCAAAGGCAAACCCTGGTTTAACATTATCTGCATGATATTCGCTGTCAAATCTGATATAACATCACCTGTGATTTACCTGTGCACATTTCTGCTCCGGTGTTTTTGATTGCCCTTTTGATAAATAAACTACACGAAAGAGTTATTGACTATTGTTTGTTTGAATAGACTATGTGTAAGTCCCTGAATCGTGAAACACCCTTCAGACCTTTTTAACGAGCGCGATTAAGGACCGTATCTTAGCTCTTTGGGTTTTACCCTGGTGCCCCGTCTTGTCTCGTTTCTGCTAAGAAATCTCCCTTAATCATAAACTGAATACATGTAGTTTGAGACCCTACACCTACACGCACACACACGCACACGCACAGCACACACACCTACACGCACACAGCGCACAGCACACATACCTACACGCACACCTACACGCGCACACACACACACACACAGCACACGCACAGCGCACAACATGCACGCACGCACAGCACACACACCTACACGCACACACACAGCGCACAGCACACGCACACACACACCTACACAGCACGCACGCACACAGCGCACACCACCAGCTTTATTTGTCCCACAATGGGGACATTCCAGTGTTGCAACACAGATTAGGCACAGAAGCAAATTAGGCACAGAAGTAAAAAACAAACAAATGATAACTTATAAAAAACATTCTTGTAGACAGCCCTTCTGCTTTAAATAATTCATAACATTTGTTTTTCATTAAGTCTTTTTATAGATGTATGTATACTGTAGTTTGGCATTGAGACAAAGTGAGTTGTGTACTAATTAATTTCCTCAACATTACAAAAGTGAAGTAACTTGAGTAAACAATTGTACCGATGACTGACTGTATTACAACCTGTTCTCTGTCAGAATGATTGCACTATGTTTATTCCTCATAGTCTTTAGTTTACATTTACATACAAGCCGAGCTTCACCGTTCTTCTACTTTTTGCGCTTTTGGACCAGTTTCCTCAGATGATGTGTTGTTTGGCCTTGAGGCTACAAGACCACGAGACTTCTGCAAGATCCGCCACATCAAGAGATACTTGAACTAGAACCATATGCACCAGCACCAGGAGGCACTTGCACACTTTTGTCTTGTGTTTGACTTTAAACTGTTTGTCACGAATGCCTCCAGCTCAAAGTAGACAAGGGGTATAACTCTTTGCATATTGTTTTGGAAATCTGATGTAACAGTTGCTTCTAAATAGTCCCATAATTACCATCTTTTTATGGAGCATTATGTTCAGTTAAAACAAGCTGAAGTGTGTTGTAATTCCTAAAGTCATTGCATTGAGTATCAAGCATTTTTCTGAGTATTCCTTAGTTACTGTAATTTAAGAGTAGGGATTTCACAACATAGCCTACATTTTGACTGAAGGCGTGCCGGTCCTTGTGTATTGATTGGTCGACTAATGACACAAGTATCTTTGTGATCAGAGCTGGATCTGGTGCAAACTGCACTCAAAAGATCCCTGGCTCACCAGAATTCATGCACGAACAACTCCACTTTCAGAGAAGTAGTAGTAAACGGCATCTCTATGTTTACAAAAGGCGAGGAAATTGCACTATTCACTCTCAGAAGTCCAGCTCAGCCAAAGCCATTCACATCCACTCCTTTATGCTGTTCTGCGTCCCAGTAATCCCAGGCAAATACACCAATATTGTGTTGGTCGACTTAAGACCTCAGGATTATATGTACTCTAAAGGTTCCGTTATACATGCTGTAGTAATGGCCTTGAGTATCACCTTTTATTACTAGGACACAGTAAAATAAGTCAAGATGACCTTTTCATAAACCTATTGACCTTTTAATCCTAAAAAACATTGATTTGATCTATCAAATTTTGGATAATACTGTGAATGCTGTGGGACAGATTTGCAGAATTTGAGTATATCGTTTATAATAAAAATGTTACAAAAAGAGCTGTGATATTTCTTCCCTTTTGCGGTTAATGAAGATTAAACTTAAAGTCATGTTTTGACACTTTTCTGTTGGACTGAATATTCCACAAAATAATCTACTGACGCATACATTTCTGTCAATATCATCCACCCCTCAACCTATAGATATGAACATTTTAAGCACTGTGCTGGTCCCTGAGCATTGATCTGTTCCATTATTTCTCATCAGAGCAGCGATGTCCTCCCCTGTCCGTGCTCTCTCCGGCCGGGCTGCACTGGACCGTACTGACCTGTGATTGATATTGTTGCTCGCCCCCCGGTGACTAATGCACGTTAACTGCTCCCGTGGCACTTGAAGCCTTCTGGTTTTCAAGGGCTCTCTTGGGTCCTCGCCTTGTTGCCGAGTGTGATATTACGGAACAAATAGCAGGTCTTAATGGTTGAAAGAGGTGATTTAACTGCCCTTAGCAATGGGGAAAGGGAAACTGGTATAGATAGGTGATAGCTAAGAATACATTCTTACCTATCATGCAGGGGTTGTTCCGCTAGGTTTTCCGGGCGTTTATTTTAATAAATATGTAAATTCACAGCTATAGATGGAGGGATATTGAAACGTATTGCCGGTGGATGTGTTTAATATCCTGGTTAACCCTGTAATTGTGTGCGATTTTCAGGCAGAGCTTCCTGGATCTGTGCAGCGCTGTGGCTTTAATCCTCTGCCCACAGGGACGCTGACATGAGGAGTGTAAACTGTTGACATGGTGCTGTCTCCTTGGCGCTCTGATCAAACCTGCTTCAAACCGGCCTCTGAACACATCTCCGCTCTGTCTGCGTGCTCCCTGTGTTCGCTGTGAGAATGAGCAGAGCGGATCCTGTCATGATTATTACTCCCGACCGATCGTTCAATAAACGATAGATGGAACAATCATTTTTGGTGGGGAATATTTACCGTGGGTGCTTTGTCATTGTTCTTGTGAGAGACTTCTTGTTATTTTGTTGTACTACAATAAGATTTGAGCCGTAGATGAGTACCGTAGTACAACTAAAGTATTTCATTCTACTAATCATTTATTGCAACTCATGTTTTTATTGATATTGTACATTTAGCATTATTTTCCAGGGATAATCTTTAGGGTTATTGTGTCGGTGGCGTAAGTTACTTTCTACAGTATGAAAACGTCTTCTGTCAGGGCATGTTTTGGAGTCTGTATATAAATTAGTTAACAATTATCTCAATTTGTTCCAGCCCTAATGACAAACTTACATATTGGGAACCACCCTCTTTTTACATCCTAATCTTTAGTGGCAAGCAATATATATAAGCAGTTTGCCACATTAAACAAGTGCACTACTGATGCCAATCTTTATGATATAAAAGTAAGTGTTACCTATGTATCTTGCTTTGCAGAAAGACAATAAAGCTGCTATTGTACTGATGCTTGCGATGCCATGGTAACTTTCACTTCTGGAGGGAAGGTAAACAACACCCCGTCTTGAATTGACAATATTTGATGCTGTTTCAGTTATAGGTTTGAGCGGACGCCGTGAAATCATTTTTGCACTGACCTTCAGGAAAATATTACTTTTTGGTCATCAGTTGCAGTTGATAAAAAAACATAATTTCTCATCCATTATGACTGCTAGATATACAAGTGCTGTAGTAGAGTATGTTATAACCTTGTACTTTTTTTTAAACTACTTGAACACAGCGGTTGGCTTTACTAATGACTCTTCTCTCTCATGATGGAGCGAATTTTGGGCTAAAGTCTCTATGTTAAGTGCACAAGCCTTGATGTGGTCTGATGCAGTGCTTAGTTTAATTAATCTGGCATAATGATGCAACCACCAGTAAGAGCGGCCCGTTCTTGTACTAAATGTCTGCGTGTGCTACGTTTCTGTCTGCACACGGCGACTCCGTTTTCCCACCCCCCCCCCCCCCCTCCGAAGCCGAACTTAACCTTTTCTTGCTACGCCCTATGACTTCGCAAACGAGTGTGACTTACGCTCGTCGTCATGGTTACTGTGTCATCAGGAGGGAAGACATGTTTAGATTTGGGAATCGAGAATCAGCTCCAACCAAGAGGCAAATTGTCGGATGGCTTTGAATGCTTCATGTCTTGGAGCTTTGTCTGGCCCCGAGAGACCGGTGTGTGTGTGGCGTCTTGCATCAAACTGAAATGGCACATGCACGAAAGAAAGGCTTGCATGAGATTCAAAAGAGCGTTTAGATTTGATACATGTCAGTTATATATTTTGAATCTACAGTTTTAAAAGACACTTATTATGCAACATTTACTTTTTTGAGCATTTAATTGTGATATAAGATAAGATAAGATATTCCTTTATTGTCCCACATTATAAAATTATAACATTGTTCAACGTCCCTGGAGTTGTATCACGCTTCATTGTCTCTCGGGCTGCAGCTATCAATTATTTTCTTCGATTAATCGAGTAATCTGTAAATGTTTTGTACATGCCGTAAAAATGTAAAAGCAAATTAAATCATTTTTTAAAATAAACGTTATAGTTCACAGTAATAAACAAATAATAACAAATGGAGTTTGTACTTAAAATAACACATTTAATCTTGATTTCACATAAGTATGTCCCCAAACACTCTGCGATAAGTTGGCCACTGTCCAGGGTGTACCCTGCCAAAGGCCCAAAGTCGGTAGAAAATGAATGAATGAATGTCCCCAAAACGGCAACATTTCACTTCACCAGTCCAAACTGTTCTAATTCTAACTAATTAACTTGTCAGAATTAATTAATTTTGCGTTTATGTCACATAAATGAATATAAGACGTTTGTTTGTAAAACTTTATGTTGTGTGGGTGGGACCAGGGATCCCTGGGGTTCTGAGCGTTGGCTCCGTGTGCCGTTCACTTTAGCCTCCGTGTCGTCGCGGACTGACTTTCACGTCAGATTATTATAACATGGTCTCGTCCTCCTGCTGTTTCCATGGATGTATTTGCTGTTTCAAGGTGCAACAGAGGAGAGGGCGGTGTGTTTTAAACGCACGAGTGTGACTGGGAAGCAGAGTTGTTGTGTGGGGGAGCGCGGGGGGCCGTGAGTGGTGCGGGGGGTCCGCGGTGGCGGGGCGAAGACGCGGGGGCTGGGATGGGCAGCACGGAGCTTGTTGCTGTGGTTAAAACACGCCGCTCTCTCTGTTGTGCTTTAGACGCTGCAGGTCCGAGAGGAAAAGGCTCCCTGTGAAACTTAGTCGTTCCGTGTGCTCCGCACACCACATGTTTTTAATTAAATATGTAAATTAAACAAATCATCTAGGCAATACAATAATAATTTAAGCTTTTTTTCTAATAAAAAAGCTTTTTGCGAATAACTCTTATTTACTCGAATAATTGTTGCAGCCCTATTTGTCTCCCACTCCAGGTGTCGAGCTCTGAGACCTTTTGTTGTTGTTGTTAAGTCCACAAATCATCAGCAGACTCCTTCTGAGTATTGCAAATCACAATGAGCCAAATGTCAATTCCTGGCATAGGAAATGCCACAGCGATATGAAGTCATTTTGGATTTTGTAAACTATTTTCTTTTAGTTCTAAAACATGAGATGCCAAAGTAAATGTATTCAAGGGCATGTTTAACTTTGACTCTCAACTATTTCAACATTATTTTCTTGAAAGCAATTAGTTTATTCGCTTGGGCATTTGGTGAGGCTGAAACGAAACTTGGTCTTTGTAACTTTAGTCTTACAGGCAAGTGCTTAACTCCTACAATAGTTAGGGCCTTAGATCCTTTTCTTACTCAACTACAAAAACAACTTGGAGACTTTGTAAGAAAGTAAGCTGGAGCAATTTGCTTTGCATAAAACATAGGTGACGAGACAAATGGCTCTTAAACTTCTCTTGCAAAGTTCAGTGTATGTTTCTCTCTGAGCCAATGTAACGGAGACATTCTGTAATTTCATTTGTAAGGAATAGCAAACAGAAGCATTTTAAGTTCCAAGCTCAACATTTTCGTGTTAGGTTCTATATTGATTGAAAATGAATAGTTAATGACAAAATGTATTAACATGCCATATGGCTGGACAATAAATAAAAACATTTTGTAATATTGGAAATAACTATCACTAAAGCTGGTCGATTTGACCTTTGTTTTTCTTTTTTGTTACAGGCTATATTTCAATTGTGATTTTCCAGTCTTAATTTCACCTTGTTTTAATCTTGCTTTAATAATTGTTATCAATTTCAATAAATTAAGGCATGCACATTATTTGTGTTTACTTGAAATATTGCTGTAATATCATAATCAGAATGGCAAATGCAGTTATTAATTTCTTTTCAGCCCTACTATAACCATATGTATTTAAAGAAGCCGTACCAGATTTCCAAACCTTGAAAGGAGGATGTTTGTGTTTAAATTGCTGGTGTTCACGTGCATGAATCTTTTGGCCTCTAGCACAGCTTTAGAACAGCTCTTTTTCTTTGAAGTGAAACGAGGATCAGCTTTCGTCCCAACATAGTGACTCACGCTTTATTTTTTCTTAGAGAACATTTTTTCAAATTGGATGAAGACCACATGTAGCACGTAGTTCTGCTTTTACGATACACTTTTTGGGGGGGACAGAATCTACTCATTTATTAGAAAAGGTTGTGCCAAGCAGCTCTCAGCAAAGACTTCATTAAATTCTAACACCCATTTTTCTTGTGAGAATATGTTAATGGGAAATGTGTGAACTTTTATGTATTTTTCTCTGTTGCACAAACGCATATATATATATATATATATATATATATATATATAAGCATTAGAGTGCCAACAATGCGCTGTTCCCACCTCCCCCCATACATCTCCGCTGTGCGCTCCAACTCCTTGCACTGGAGAAAGAGAATTGATTGATTTTCGAGGCGTAAAGTGTTTTAGTAGTTTTTGGGTGCGTGATTCCATGCTGTGCCAAGCTGCAGAAACCACAGCGCACTAATGTACCGACAGCTGCGAGGAGTCGGTACCCAGTTGTTATTTCAGGGCAGCGTGAACAAAACAGAATCTCGAATCAAAAACAGTGTTGCGGGAGGTGAGGGTTTTTTTTTTTTTATATTGAGGTTTTGGCACACGAGCCACTCGCTGCTGTTTGCATTTCTTCTGTTCATTTGTTTGTAGTCACTGGTTCTGGAAACACGGAGCCAATATTATCTGATGCAAGTTTGACACACATTGGGGTTTGACTGTTCAGCTCGTACCCGCTCTGCAAATTAACATTAAAAGCAATGATCTGTTTTGCTGTTTTAACTTTGAGACTGAATCTTTTTTCACTAGAAAGGCCAAATAAGTATCCTGATAACGATAGTCTGACAATATTATGTCGGTTCAATAGTTATTAGAGGTTTATTTATCAGAAAAATTTAAATGTCTGTAAAATTAATATCTCCTTATACTGTTATTCAAAAGTTTACAATGTCACTTCTTTCAAAACATTTTTATTCGGCCCATTTTTTGTTGTTGCTATTCACGACATTATAAAAAAAATTATATTGATTTCCCACCTCCATATATATCTTCTATATTTATTTTTTATATAAGTTTAAACTGAATTAACAGTCCTAAAATTATTACCTGGATTAGTAGTAAAAAATTAGGGGAAAAGTTTCTAAAGTTAAACTTCATCCACTGTATTGGGCACATTTTACAACTCCAGTTGTGAATAGTTTTTACATTTAAATATACATTACTCCCCCAATAAAAACATGTTTCTAGAACGTCAACATTTTGTAGTTTTTGGCACACAATACGCTTGGTTTCTTCTCCGATCGACCGGTTCATTTGTGTTGTCTCTAGCAGCAGAAAGTTACTATAGTTGATGCATACTAATTGAGTTTTTTTAATGGCACACATGGTTGGTTTGACTGTTTTCTTGTACTGGATTGAAGCTTGACGATTTCCCTGGCTGGTACATGCAGAGATTTGAATTATAAATGTCAGCCTACATGTGCTCCAGGGACAGTGCTTGCGGCAAATCTGCACCTCCAGCATTCACCATATTTCTCCTGAAAGATTATTTTTTTGTATTTGAAGTATAAAGAGACGTGTGCCTTTGCCTCAGGGGCCGCACCGTATTGTCTCAGCAGAAGCTTGCGGGATGTGCAGTGGGCAATAGTTGCATTAAGAAGCGCAATTTTAGCTAAAGCTGTGTTCTGTGGAGGTGTATGCTGATGTTAAACCCTTTTTGTGCTGTTCGTCTTTTAAACGGCAATAAACGCCTTCACAAAATGCATGTTTATTCATCTCCAACAAACAAGATGATGTCAAAAATAATATTCATATTTAGGTTTAATGGTGTCAAAGCTGTTGGCGACCGCCTTCCCGCGCGACCGCCTTCCCGCCCGACCGCCTTCCCGCCCGTCCATGTTTTCTGCTGCGTTTTGCGGCATACCAAACGAAGCTCAGTAATTCACCGTTGATGATTGCGTAGTTTGCGATTCAAATAGTAGTTTGTTCTGACAAATTGCAAGATTGTGCTGAACGCAGACCTGAGCAGGGAGAAAGAGAGAGAGCCTCAGTGACCCGTGACTTTTCATTGATGTTCAGGGGGTCAAAAATACCCGAGTTGTGGCAGAAAGAATAAAGTCTAAAGAATAAAGCCAAAAGAATAAAGCCAAAAGAATAAATCTAAAGAATAAAGTCTAAAGAATAAAGTCTAAAGAATAAAGTCTAAAGAATAAAGTCTAAAGAATAAAGTCAAAAGAATAAAGTCAAAAGAATAAAGTCAAAAGAATAAAGTCAAAAGAATAAAGTCAAAAGAATAAAGTCAAAAGAATAAAGTCAAAAGAATAAAGTCAAAAGAATAAAGTCAAAAGAATAAAGTCAAAAGAATAAAGCCTAAAGAATAATAATTTTAATGCGGCACGAGAGGAAATGTTCCTTCAAAATAAAAGCGGAAGAGGAAGTGAAGGCATTCATTGTGCCTCTGCTGGTCAATTGTGAAAATACACAATATCTGTAATGCACTTTTTTCACATAATGGGTAGGGGGCGCTATAGAGTACATTTGTTACATGGGTATTTATTTCCAATCAGTTCATAAAAACGCATTAGTGAGTGAAATATGAGCTCCGTAGATCAATTCCATTAGGCGTGACTTGTCCTTGAAAATTAAGCCTCTTTTGAGGGCGTGTTACGCAGAGACCGTAAAGAATATCAACATTCTTTTGAATATTTATTAAATTTCAATGTCTTTAGATGCATAAAGTGTTGTTTTGAGCTTGATCGGACAAGAAACCTACGAAGTATGATTTTGGAGAAAAAAAAAGTCAAGCGTGGCGGGTGCCACTTTGATTCGACATGGCTGACTTCCTGTTTATCATAGAGCGATGCTGCCAGGTATGTTTTACTCGTCAAAGGTCAGAGGTCAAAAGTAGCTCTATCACTGTCCCAAGTTTCATGTGCCGAGGCCAAAGATTGAGAGTTTCATGTTTTTTCTTTTCTGAACTAGTCGGCACTGTTGCAACGGGCGTTCTCGCAACCTCCATTTTATTGGAGTTCGGGCCGAGCCGATCGCGTCTATGTGTGACATTCATTAATGTTCAGGGGTCAAAAATGCCCGAGTTGTGGAAAAATGTTACCATGCAAAACTATAATAAGAATAATAAGAAACCATGGCAAGAACAATATCTCGATCCATTCCATTCTGAAAGGCTCGAGCCAAATATTGAAAGTACTTTATGCTACCGACAATGCACAAATGTACAGTGCATGAGCTGCAAAAAATGTGTCAATAATGAGTTACTAAGTTAGATTTTCAAACCTCTACAGCTTAAATCTGATCATTCCACTAATAATACAAAAAAAAAATTGCCACTAATGCAATGGAATGATGATGATACAAAAAGTATTGTTCCAACTTTCATATATCGAACGTTAAGTCGATCACATCCGATGTAAAATAAAGGTGCACTAGGCGACCAGGCTAAGATACAGGTCAGATCTGTGGAAAGACAAGCCCGCTCACTGCAGGAATATGTTTTTTAGGAAATGGAAACAGAAACATTTGTAATTGATTAAATGCAAGACATGAACATTTCCATAATTTTGGTACCACCACCAGAGAAGTCAGCTTTTTTATGATATATTTTCTTGGAGATCTTCACCAGGGGCAAAACAACACACAAATAAGACATTGTTTAGGCCTGCCTGGAAAATGATACTAATATTTTCCATTTAGCCACATGGCCATGTCCAATATTTTTTCCAAATCTCAGTTTTTCATATTGCTTTACTTTGCCAAAACGGCATTCATATCCAAGTTTCACCCACGAGCACATGACAGACAGATTTTTATATTTTTCTGTTTATTTCATTACTTTTGGCTTGTTCACAGAGATACTTGCCAGTCAGGGCATGTACATTTGTTTTTTGCTACTGACCAGCTGCTGCTTCTGCAAAAAAAACTTGACTGATGGTAACTGTAGTGTGAAGAGAAGCCAGCACAAAGACTTTCTCTCAGTTTTGAGCTGATCCCTGTAGGCGCTATCATTACCGCCCATTTCTTCCATCATATGTGTCAGATAACAAGTCTACTCCGGAGCTATGGCCTCTAGACTGCAGGATACAAACAATAGCAGCCCGCCTCCACCACCGACGGATAGGCAAACTGTGTGACAAATAACTGAGGTGCAGCAAAGGACAAAAGTTAATCATGGAGAATTATAGGGCTTAAAGGCACCGCTGTGAGCTACTGCCAAAAGTGCTGTTTGGGAGCGCCCAGTCACAAAGTGAAGGTTTAGTTGAACAAGTGTAGCCGATTTTGTGTTGCAGATGAAGCAGCACGATGTGAAACTACAAGTCAGTTTTACAGATTCGAGCATGTGAATGTTTTACTGTTAACAGCTCTGCCCTCGTCTGCTCCCCCTCTGAGCGGCTTGTAACTGTCTATCTGCCGTCCACAGTTGCATCAGGAGGCCAGGCGAGCCGTGCAGCAGATGAACATCATGAACACGTGTGGAGGGAGAGGAGATCAACAAGCGACCCCTACTGGTCCTATTCAGGTGAGTCTTCATGCATGAACAAAGTAAAAGACAGTTGTGTGTACAGTTGTGTGTGCAGTTGTGTGTACAGTTGTGGGTGCAGTTGTGTGTATAGTTGTGTGTATAGTTGTGTGTACAGTTGTGTGTACAGTTGTGGTACATGCCCTCCCTCAGATGTAGATTAATTTGCGTCAGTGCATATATGCCAAAGAGTTGCTTCTGTTGCTATGTGCCCATTATTCACATTTGCACATCAAAAGTACTATCCAATTATCTAGTAATTCAAACAAATTGGCACCTTTCTGTGTAAGTGGTGGAAGTACCAAGCTCTGCATCCAATGCTAGAAAGCCTGCCAATTTTGACATTTTGAAATCAAGTCCTACTCAATATTCAACAGTTCTCACACATCACATGTTTCCCAGATTATGCAGATCTAATTAATAAAACTTTGAACACATGAGTTTTTACTAAATATTTGTCCTCTTTTACAGTAAAATAAATAGTTTGACTAAAACTATTGAGGTATATTGTATTTTTGGGACTTGACAATCTCCCTACGATGTTGAGGATTCTGAGTGGTCATGTGAAACACTGTTTACAGAGTGATGAAATATTAGTATTGAACAAACTATATCTTTAGAAGGGTCAAATGCCCTCAAAAGGGGGTCTATAAACGGGAAACTAAAACCTGCCATTTATTCCAATGTTATTCCCATAATTGTATCACTTAAAATGATGTGGTTGCAGTACAGTAAGTCCTGGTAACTGAACGTTTCCTTCTGCAGAGTACAGTGTGGACAGTAAGTGCCAATTTCGGGACATTTGTGGCCGGCCTTTATCCCTGTGTAAACATAAAGTGTCACTTAAACAAAACAAACCGTTGTTCTCAGTAAGTATCATAAACACCAGGAGGCATATAAATCCTCCTACACAGCCCACCTCCAGAAACAAATAAAGATCCAATAACCGTGTCAACATGCGGCTCTCGCACTATAAACCAGCCTAAACGCCTCTCTTCTGCATACTTCTGCATTCGTATTAACATAAGGTATTAGCAGCGGAGCAGACGTGCCTGTGAAAACATAGCCAGAGTTGTTGTTTAAATTGCCTCTTCCATTATTGATAATATACATGCTTTTTATGCCAACTAAGTGCTCCGGGCTTGGCTCCTCCTGTAATTCCTCCACCGCCATCGTGCACCTCGACAAATTGGACAGATGGATAGTGCTGGCAGACCAAAGTTAACGTGCAGATGCAAGCGCTAATGGATGATTCATTATGTGCACTTTTATGCTTGTAAATACGCTCCCAGTTCCCTGAGTTTTGCCTATGTGTAATTGAGCTGTAAACTTTGAGTGTGGAGTGTTTTCCCCCAAAAAGTGACAAATTGATGTGGAAATTTGGTGCAGAATTTCTGGCATCACGAACAGGAAAGCCAGCACTCTCAAGCACTTGAAAGTTGGTTATAGCTGTAATGGGGGAGGAAGGGCATTTTATCTAACATTAAAATATGCAGTTCATATATCAATGTTGGCTGAGATAAATGGGAGAGAAGCACATTTTGTTGAGTATGCAAACAGTAATCATTATTTTAATTGTGTGTTTGTTTACCACCTACTCGTCAGTAATACATCCATTGCTATTTCACGATTCAGAGGCTCATGATTATTATTACGAAAATATGCACGGATGCTTCTCACTCATTTTTTATCTTAATATAGCAGCAATAACTGTTTTTTAAAAAAAAATGATGCATCGCTTCTATACATTTGATGTGTGCCAAGATTATTCGGTTATCGATGATCGTGATTATTCAGGTCACAATGTAATCGAAAGTATGAAAAATAATAATAATGAGAATTTTAGGCAGCAACAAAGAGTAATTTCTGTTAAAAATATGCGCCAAAGCACATTTTCATTTGGCTGTTTAGATTATATTGTAAAGCTTGCAAAGAAATATAATTCTTGCATTAGACTTCTGTAATTTTGACAATGTTATACTTATAATTATCCAAGCGTGGTGTCACAAAACAGCTATAGATCAGTTCTTATTAAAACTAAATTCAACAAAATGTAAAAACCAAAACAAATTTATGCTGTATGTTGTTTTTATGCAGTGGACCTTCTACTAGTGCTTTACGATTAACCGTAATAGATGGAAGCAATTAGCAAATCGCAAGCGCTGCTATTTTTGAAAAACCACAAATTTCATTCACAAACGACAGAACATCATGTTTTATTCTGCATAAAAACTGTACCGAAATACTTACTTTGTCAGTTCATATTTCAGTCTCTCCGTCAATCCTCTTTGCCGCGTTTGAAATCCGAACGCTGAACAGAATCATATTATTAAAACATAAATCACAAATCTAATCTTGCCAGAACAATTGCAATTAGATATTTTTCTCCCAAATCTCGCAGCCCTAGCTTCTACATTATTTTGCCCTAAAGCTGAGATATATATAAAATAGCAATAACGATACAGTCATCTGTCTTTATTCCACCTAATTCACCTTCATAACTTTACCCTATAAGATGTTATTCATCAAAATAAGCATAAATGCGACCTTGTTTTCCTCACAGCCCTCCCTCTCTATGTTGCCATTAGCCATCATATAAATATGGTCATTTCTCCATTATTTGACAAGTGGCTGTTTCTGCAGGCAGTGTGGTGACAGCTCAAATGTTATTTCTGGTGCCGCTGCTTTACATTCGGTCCCTCAGAGGAGCGCGAGTGGCCGCCGCGTGCTCCACTGGGAAATGGGGGTTATGTGCTCTGAGCCGGGGCACCTCACTGGGCGCACTGGAGAGGGGCGGGAGGGGCGCACCGTGATATTTACAGGTTAGAGGTCCGAAAACTGCACAGAGCAAATAACCAGCCCCTCCACACCTCCGCCAGAGAATGAATTCTGTGTAGCCTTTGTAGCTCTGGGCGGAACGTGCACAAAACATGTCAAATAGTACATTTTGTTTTCGAGTAGAGCCGGCTTCTTATTACTTTATAGCATTTTATCTTTGATGATAATTAGCTTCCAGACAGCACAAATAATGTATAAAGCAATTAATAAACTACTACCTAAAGATTTTCACAAATGGGAAATATTTATGATCTAAGGGGACTTTACCTTTTCAAAATGGTCCGTGTCCCAACAACTAGGAAAATATTTAGTGTTTCTATTTGTGGGGTTGGAATTATGGAACTATAATTATGAATGAAAATCTCAAACAATGTCCAAATATGAAACGATTTAAACAAAAGTACAAATAAATTATGTATGCAGACGGAACTTAAGTTTTTGTGGTGCCACATTATTATGCACTCACTCACAACACCTCAGGGATGCAGTACCTTATTTTATAAATTGAAGCTTAATCGAGTATGTAAATAGAGTAAGCAGTAAATTATTTTGTATATTGATGCTTAACAGACCAAAGGGATTTACCAGCACCGGTAAATCAGAATCAAGTATGGCTGAGTGGGATGGGGTGAATAAGTGTTTGCTTCTTTTAACAATTGTTTATTTGAACTACTAATGTTCTTGATTGAAATAAAGAATAAGTTGCCCCTAAATATATTGGTTGTTTTTGGGGGGGAGAAATGTAATAGAAAAATACAATTATTCAAAATATCCAAATCTTCTGGGGGAAAAACAAAACTGTTACTTTGGCATATTCAAAAACAAAACAGAAATTTGCCGCATCATTTTTCAAAAATAATGTTTTAGGTTTTTTTTCTGCACTGGTGGATAATTTTACACTCCAATCACTTTGTGCAATACTTACCAAGACATTTGAGGTGTGCATTTCTGATGGATACAAATATATGATCTAAACTATTAGGGGTGCAAGATTAATCTCTATTAAATTAAAATTGAATCGGCTACAATTTTTGTACCACTATTTCCCCCACAAACAAAGTAGATATCCTGCATTATTCTGCATAAAAACGGCTAGCTATGTAATTTAGATTTGTACAAACAAACATGTTACATACATACTTTCAATTCATATTTCAGTCTCTTTGTCAATTCTCCTTGATGTGATTGAAATGTGAAAATTTAGCAAAATCTGATCATCAAAACACAAATTATAAATCTAATCGCAATGGCAATTCTTGGAGGGATTCGTGTTCAGCTCTACTAACTATCTTTTGTAATGTAAATTATAAATTGATATACAGTTTACAGAGATTAATTTTAGTCAATATCACCCACCCCTCTCATTATGTTTTAGTTTTTGGTTGCACGTTGTCTTTAGTCGAGGATTCAAAATGGGCTGCTGACACTATTCACGCTTGATTGCTTATTTTTAATGTCTTCAAGGTGTGGTTTGATCGAATGTGAAATTTTCTCCCCTTTTCTCAAGGTCTGTAATTGTCCAGATTTGAAATCGCAAGCCGCCTCTTGATCAATAGTGTAAATCAACAAGGGCTTGACAATGGTAAATTTTTTTAAATCTCCTTTGCAATTATTGTTGTTGTGTTGCTTTTAATGGCGGTTGGCAGCCAACTGAAAAGGTGCATTTACCGCCCCCTACTGTAGTTGTACATCTTCAAAGTATGTGTTTTAAGCTATACTGTATAAAAGAAAAGGGAGAAGGATTGAGAAAGAAAAGGGAGCTAGCGAGAGAATTTGTAATTATTCAGCATAGTATATAACAGATTTATTTTCTTCTCGTTTGCCATTTTCAATTTTTGTGTTTTGAGGAGGTGAAAAACAGGCAAACAAAAACTAGTTGAACTGCAGCACTTGGGTAGTTCCTGGTCAGCGCCGGTTAGTGTCAAGTGCTCGAAGAAAGGAACAGTTCTGATATGAAATGGTGCTGCTTGTGGGAGGCTGGTCCATGCGGTCTGATCCAAAGACATGTTACAGTAGGTTAACATGCTGGAGATGTGTGTGTTTGTTCTTTAATTCATATATTCTGTTTTTTTATCAAGTTCAGAAGCATGATATTCTTGAATTGGCTCAGCAAATGTTTAAAATGTGAACTGACAGGAATAGCAAATGCGGCTGTAATTTTTCTTGATCTATTTTTGATTTTTTTCCAAAATAAAACAAAAACAAATAGAACATAAATGGAGAACGAAACATCAGTCAAAAAATAAACATCAACTAAACCTTGATCGTCGGGGGTTTTGCGTCATCCATTCACTGTGTCCATGGCAGGAGATTTTAGATCCAAGTACATAGTTCCAAAATTGAGTGGAGTGGCAATGTCAAAAACTGTCTGCCGTCCTCAATATCGGTCCTAAACGTGTGAACAACAGGACAATCCCTAAACACATGCTAATGCCACATCCTCTCCAACAGTCTGCATTTCCCTGTGAGTCAACAAAGTCATTTTTTAGACGAAGCAAACCCCAGCCTCCTTTTTCTTTTGATGACTGTAGTTTATCAAAAGTAGTTTATGTAGTTTAAGTTGTGAATCAGATACAGTTTTTTCCCCCCTTGCCATTTAGATCTTGAGATTTCTTTATTCCACTCATCAAACAGCCGGTTGGGAATGGAATTGGAAGAGTCTGGAACAGGTAGAGAAATCTGGGCAAAACATTCATTTTCTATAGTTTCAATCCTTTGACTCAGACTTGATTGACTTGTAATTGCGTCAAATAACTCTGATTTCATGTATAACTCCTAAAAAATGATTAAATCTGCAATCTGTGACAAATGAATATATCTTTTTAATGACGATCTTATGACGATCCATCAGAAAAATGCTCAAATGTGCGTGTAAATGGTTTTGAGGTTGAAGTATTGCACAGAGTGAATGGATTGTAAAATGAATCCTAAAAGGGCAGAAATGTCACTTCATCCTTATTTGAAAGATTACGCTGCAAGTTTCTGTGCGTTTAAAAAATAATAATAATACTCTAATACGCTATTTTTTAATTAGTTACTAACAATGTAGATGCTATTCTTATTCTGCAAGAACATTGAGCTTCTACAGTATTTTCATTTATTTAATCTTGATGTCACTGTTTTTGGAGTTGTTCAGCGAGACTTTGACCTGGAGTGCACCGATCCACTGTGCAGTCAGAAATCGACAGTTTCTTCAGGTTCAGCGCAGGTATTAAGGATTAGGTTTGGCATTAAGATGTAATGGTTCAGATGAAATAAGACTTGTGGGGTGGAAGTTTTTATAGAAGCCGACACTTGTGTAAAAGTGATAGAATCTTGAGATATTTTTTTTGCTGAAGTTTGATGTGGTGCAGAGCGGGCGAAGATTGGATTTGGTTCTGAAATGGTTTTAAGACTGCAAAAGGGCGCCGACCCCCGCCAGTCAAAGCAGCTGGCAGTTTGTTGTGATGAAAAGACGTGCATTGAAGGAACACAGAAATGTCTAGATTCAGAAGGTAATTAGTGGCCAGGACTGTGACTGGGAGACAGACAAGCGTGCCTCGGCAGCTAAATGGTTATTAAGGTTTTACTGTGCGCGAGTGCCTTTTACATAAAATCGGTAGGTGGTCGACATGCAGCATCCAGCAGATAATGCAAAGCAGTGCCTCGCCTGTCATTCATGCCACTTATTCATTTTCTGCTTGATCCTGTTTGTGGATGACTGTGAATATTGATATTGTTTTATTGATATTGGTGTTGATGAATTTCTTTTTTAAATAAATTAAAATAATATGTAATATAATGGGAATTTGGGCAAAATGAAGTTGAATAGGCCGATATTTGACAACAATATTTTTTGCAGTCTCTGTGTGCTCATGTGACATTATTGTAGAAAAAGACTCACATCCAACAACATATTAAAACTGTGTGTTTGGTCCTTAGCTTGAATCCATGTGAAAACACAAAAATAAGAATCCGCACAGCAGTTGGAACTCCACATTTTTACTCACACCACATTTGACGTGTTGTGTGTGTGTGTGTTTTTAACTCTTGTGACATTCCCAGTTTGTCTTCAGTGCACCAGATTTGTCTTTTTAAACGGACCCATGAGTAAAAATGGAGATAGTCATGTTTATATCACAGATAAATATATTCTGTATATTACTGTATTTTCGCAAAAGTGAAAAGTTGATTTGTGAAATGTGTTGTATTAAGTATATATTATATAATTTATTACTTTGAGTGATACAGAAACCTTCAAAACGCTGCCCAATCTAAACTATGAGCTGGATTCTACATTGCAAAAATATCACTTTTAGGGTGACACTGTTTACACCCCACTGGAACTTTTACGGTTTAAGATTCAATTGAAGCGATGGATGTTACCGTTGTACGACGCACAGGCTAACCACTCTGCACCTGTGTCGTCCCATCAATGACTCAGCTGTTTAATATTCATTTTCTCCTTGATCTTATGTTAAATCGGGGTTCTCTTATCAGTCCCGGACATATCGCCTTTCTGTGTGCTTTGGATATAAACTTCCATGTCGAAAGCTGCACCCTGAAATTTGATTAAAAGTTATTTAAGGCACCCCGAGCGAGTGTGTGCAAAGAGACATTCTTCCTAAGAGGGATGATATCGCACTCGCCATACGACTCCCACAGCAGCAGACCTATGCATCATTTTTCTCCTTTTTATATCTCCATAGATGTGCACGTCCTTTCCATACTGCTGTGCTCTAAGCTGCGGCACATATATACATTTTTGATAGTTGTTGATTTATTATTCAAGTTTAATTACAGCCCAGCAGTTGGCATTGCAATTACATTACTCATGATCTCACGGAACAGTATGTAGAGTGATGTGGGGGGAAACAAAGAAATCATTGCACTAAGTATAAAAATGTGTTCCACAGTATCCACCATGAGCACTTGCAACTTGATGAAAGAATAACGCTTTGGCTGATCTTTTTTATATAACGACGTGATGGCAAAAAGGAAAAAATATAATCATAATATAGTTGTGAAAGAGTGGGATTTGTTTGGTTCCATTTTCATAAATGCTTTAAATAGATGCACAGCTTGTCAAGAAGATCTGGATGAAGCCCTTCTGACAAGCCGCTGAAGCCGAAGAGCAGGGCTGAGATTGTGTGCGACTCGTGAATTACATATCATATTCCCTCTTTGCCGTCATCATTAGCAATCTTTCCACTCATGTCCTGCATAATGAAGTGAACCAAGTGTCATTTTTAATCAATTGCTATGTTGCTCTAACTTAATTGATCCTTTGGAGGATGTGAGACATAAGTAAAAAAGCACAAAGGATTGATTGTTTTTGTGCTTTTTTGGATTTCTGTAAAACCCATTTTTGTGACAGAAGTGAACGACTAAAAATGACTTGAATCGAAATGCTCTGCCAAATGAGCTACAAATGTCAGGTGTATGAAATGTAGCAGAGGTAGTTGTTAGTTTTAGACCCTGGAGTTATTTAAAGACATGGACCCTGGATGAGAGTTTGGGGTTGTCTTCCAATGTGTCTCTTAAAATAGTTAGTTGGATTTGACATGTTAAAGCGTATGATTCATACAAGTGGAAATTGGCTGGGTGCTTGTGAAGGCAGTGCACTTTGTCTCTGGTGGTTTGACACCCCCTAAAGGCTGCAAGGAGAATGGTGCCATGTTGTCATGGCGCCCGACAGAAGGAGCTGACTCCTGGAGGTAATGAATCGAGAGGAGGATTGGTCCCGCTAGACCTCTGCACACGAGAAGCACTTGACTTTAAAGTAAAACTCCCTGAATATACGGCCGTACATGAGGAGAGGGGGGAGAGTAAAGGATGGGGGAGTGCTGCAGCGGGAGCCAGGGACCTGCACCTCCGGGAGACTCTGGGCGACGTCAGTCTGCTCCATTATTTCCTACAAGGATTATCAGCTTCACTTTGACAAGAACACTAGAGACATGGCCAGGCTTTCATTAACCTAATCCAATTCATCGCAAATTGACTTCTGTTTCAGGCAAGGGTAGTGTTTTTGCATATCTTGGTTATGTTTGGAGTCTTAAAATATGTCAATAGATGTTCAAATTTTCAAAAAATATCCACAATTTGGTGACAGTTTTGTTCAAGAGGTAGTTAGTTCCAGTTACCAATGACGTTTCACATGGCATGCTTTGTCTTTGGATAATGCATCACCTGCCTAGCGTAAATGTCACTGGCGTTTATGGCTAAAAATCCAAACAGGCTCCTGTGCTGTCGGTGGCAGGCCTCAGTCTAAAGGAACCTGCTCACAGTCGGTTTCATTAAAGCTGCCCCTTTGTTACATTATAGCTTGCCCCCGTCTTTCGCTGTCATCCCACCAGCCTCAAAGAGCCTTAGGCACCACTTTGTTTTCAGCTGGGGTTGTTTTGTTCGGTTTGTAAAGAAGAATCACCTTTTTTGAGATTTTGAGAAAACATACCTCATTTTACACACAATAGATATAGATATGTTATATTTAATACCATACGCAACTTAACTATAAATACAAAACTCCTTGAACGCATTGGCCCTGCACTGCTGTTAGACAAAGTAAAACTAAAATGCACTCACTTCATTTATACATACCATATTTATGGACATTGGTTATATAGTATATTTTCAAAGTTCATGAAAACATTGCTGTTCAGCAAGTACAGTAGGTAGCAAAGTTACGGTATTACTGGTAACAATAAAACATTTCTACAGTCTCAATACTGGGCTGCGTATCAGGATTTTGTGGGAACTAGGTCACAATTTAAATTTGATTACATTCATGTACACTACGTATTTTTATTTTGTCTTTAAGTGATGAATAAAGTAATCTGCTTGTTCAGAAAGATCGCACTTTGGGAGGCTGACCAGTATTGGAAGTGGGTGGGGAGAAGTGTCATTAAACAGAGAAACACTGAATCACATTCTAATATCATAAAGATAGCATTTTGTTACATGAAAGAGATCGTAATTTGATTTCTGGCACCATATCGCCCAACCGAAGCATTTACAAATAACAAACAATGACAAATAATATTTGAAAATTGTACGCAAACAATGTACCACTTAACTTTTTCCAATAACATAATTTACGTCTTCTACAATGGAATAGATTAAATGGATGACAAAATTGATTTCTTCATATTGAAAAATGTCTGCTGCATTTTCAAATTAGATCCACTTTGGCTGTATTTTTCTCACTTTATACAGGCTTCTGTGTGTGATTAGTTGTCTTTGTTCAGATCCATCTGTCTGACTTGATTGTTCTTTGTCACCATCTTCAAGGTGAGAGAAGCTTAACACCACATTGTCTGTATCTCCGCTGCGCTGTCGATTGCTCCACCAACCTGTAGACGTACCTGCGCTCCCATCTCCACACAAAATGATAGGTGCTTGAACACTAATTATTAAAAATGAATTTTCCTGGAGCTGGAGCCGACTCATTATTCATTGCGGTTATTGCTAGCCGTTCGGATGGGCTTCTCGTGTGCCAGAATTGGTCCATTTGTCTCTGTCAGGGGCGGGCCCTTGACAGATGTGCCAATATGGCAGCTGAAGTTTTGTGTTGGGGGAGAGGCATCTTAATTCTCCATGATGTATCGTGCTGGCAGCAACCAATTTAGCAAAATTGAGCTCCAAATCATCTCACGTCCCACTGCCTCTGACAATCTTTTTCCTTTCTCTAAACGAGGTAAATATATTAAGGGCCAAAATAAATTAGGGATCCCAGTGTCCTCGGCTAATACTGTATGAGAGACTATCGGTGTGAGTCCATTGTTTGTTATTGTCACATTAGTATGTCCAAGGAATAGCTCTGGCAAAGAGGGGGGGGAAAACGTCTATTTATCCTGAAATTGGCTCAGGCTAACTCTCGTTCCAGGCTGGTGTCTGTTGAATTCTTTTACAACACTGTTTTATGAGCTCACAGACCATTCTACTGATTATTGGATTCTTTTATGACGGTAATAAATACTTTACCTTTTTAGTTTAAGGTGGATCTGCTTAAGGTCTCTTATTCGGATATATGGTTATTTGGGCAACAGACGTTCTTGCCATGTCAAAGTAATGCAGTTGACCTTATTGCAACAAACATTTTGCTTGCCTGGAAAGCCTGCTACTTTCTGTTCAAATACAGGCAAAGCAAATCATTTCTCGAATAAACTTGCATCCAAGACATTTCCTCTTAAATATCTCCAGATAATTCAAGTTTTTATACTGACAGATAATGCATTTTCCAAACCGTTTAATCGGCTTGTCAGTTGCGACTTCAAAGACTTGTATAAAAAGGAAAAGCGTCTTGACTGTCCATTCTCTCGTCATCTTCCCTGAATTTTACTGTTGGTTTATCGTGTCAGTCTTCATTTACAGCAGAATTCTCACCATGATGAACAGAGTGTCTAGCACAAGTTCTTTTGTTGACTCCACACGGCATATAGTATGTAGCCTGCTGGTGGCTAGGTGCTAATAGAAGTGGACATGTTTCGCCCGCTGGAACTGCAATATCCAGGAAGTGTCCTATTGCCAACCCACAAGATCCTCCTCTTCTTCTTTCCCCTAATGTGGTTATGCTGATGAGCTGGAGTGAAGCAAAGCTAGCAGCTCAGCAAATTTTTAAATTCATAATCATCACTTTGTAATGAGTACACAGCCGCCAGAGGTGAGGCGTTAACTCTAGGGGGGCAAGGCTTTAATAGCAGCGTAATGGGCCCGATGTTGAATGGATGCTTTGCCTACATTATACAACAATGTTTGACTGATGAGGGAGTTCCGACAACGTTAGTGATGTTGATGTAAAACTGCGCCCGGTGATGTGAGTAGCCTCTGTACAGAAATTATAGACCGTCTTTCCCTGTGCATCACTAGATCACTCACTGACATTTCCCGACTTGTTAAATCGCTGTTTTCGTTGTCTTTTTTCAATTTTTGTTTACAGTGCCACCATCTCTATATTACAGAATTACACCACTAACTATTGATTTCTGTCTGGATTCTAAATTATAAGGACACTTGCTGTGTAAACATGTGCCCATTGTTGTCCCTGCTTAGCTTGCAAGAACAGCAGCAACACGGAAGAGTAATGGCTGGAGGAAGTGAAGGGAGTGTGCTAGCATATACTGTAGCTGGAGGCGTTTTTCTCTTGTCCTGAATAACCTGTCTGCAGTGCAAAGCTTAAGAACCCATATTTTGGTGGCAGTAACTTGATCAACACTGACATTTTATTCTACCTTAGTACATTTGTCACGCTGTACATTCTTTCCAAATTTCAGCACAAATATATAGCATTATTAGGCCCGAGCGCCACAAGCTGGCGAGAGGCCTATTAATCTCGTAAGCCCGTGCGAAGCACGGCTGCGAAAGTGCGCACGAAATCGAGCGCGAAGCGCTCGCCCACTTCCAAACACTCACTAACGCACTCCTTCACTCACGCACGCCCCGTGCATACTAATTTGTAGTAGGAAAATGGAACATTACCGTTGTAAACGGGCGAAGCCCGTGCAAAAGTACACACTAAACGAGCACTTTACATTGGGATGATGACCCCTATATAAAGCACTCATTTGCCCTAAGTAGCTCACGAATACGTTCCCCATCTCTTGCATGTTCCGTGCATATAAGCATGTAATGCAAAAATTGAACATTATTACTGTATAGAAGGCCAAAAACACAAAGTGGGCGGAGCCCACTCAAAATTAACGAAAGTACCCGTCAGTGACCAGGGACCCACACCGCGCTTTCCGAAAATGTATAGTTTATGATATTTGAAAAATGGGAAACATTGTTTTCGCATCGGAATATTATTCTTTCTTCTTTCTACTTTCTTTCTTTCTTCTCGGGACCAACCCCCCCTATTTTTCACCCAGTGAACATTGACGAAAAGTCACAAACATTTGCACACCTCTAAAAATCGTGCCTCTCTACATTCTGGCTATTTCCCTTTTCTAAAATAAACCGAACCTTGAACCGACACCTTAACGTGGTGGAGGGGTTTGAGTGCCCGAATGATCCCGGGAGCTATGTTATCGGGGGCTTCAAGCCCCTGGTATGGTCTCCCAAGGCAAACAGGTCCTAGGTGACGGGTCAGACAAAGATCGGTTCAGAAGCCCCCTATGATGACAACACAAACAAGGCAGTTTACGTTGCCCGGATCGGCGTCACTGGGGCCCCATCCTGGAGCCAGGCCTGGGATGGGTGCTCCATGGCGAGCGCCGGGTGGCCGGATCTTACCCCACGGGGCCCGGCCGGGCACAGCCCGAAAGAGCGACGTGGGGCCGCCCTCCCGTGGGCCCACCACCCGCAGGAGGATCCATTAGGGGCCGGTGCAGAGAGATCTGGGCGGCAGTCGACGGCAGGGGCCTCGGCGACCAGATCTCCAGACACAAAGACTAACTCTGGGGACATGGAATGTCACCTCGCTGGGGGGGAAAGAGCCTGAGCTTGTGCGGGAGGTTGAGCGATAACGACTAGATATAGTCGGCCTCACCTCCACGCACAGTTTGGGCTCTGGAACCCATCTCCTCGAGAGGGGCTGGACGCTCCACTTCTCTGGTGTTGCCCGCGGGGAGAGGCGGCGGGCTGGTGTGGGCTTGCTGATAGCCCCTCAGCTCAGCCACCACGTGTTGGAGTTTACCCCGGTGAACGAGAGGGTCGCGTCCCTCCGCCTTCGGGTGGGGGACAGGGAACAGCAGTGCAGAGTACCCGGCCTTCTTGGAGTCCTTGGGAGGGGTACTGGACAGTGCACCGACCGGGGACTCCGTTGTTCTACTGGGGGACTTCAACGCCCACGTGGGCAATGACAGTGACACCTGGAGAGGGGTGATCGGGAAGAACGGCTTCCCCGATCTGAACCCGAGCGGTGTTCAGTTATTGGGCTT
Source organism: Eucyclogobius newberryi (assembly GCF_026437365.1). Classification (NCBI taxonomy): domain Eukaryota; kingdom Metazoa; phylum Chordata; class Actinopteri; order Gobiiformes; family Gobiidae; genus Eucyclogobius; species Eucyclogobius newberryi. The sequence continues at coordinate 25,219,690 of NW_027315823.1, read as the reverse complement.
CTGTGCTAGCCACGGATTGTCCATAACGAACACCATGTTCAAGCACAAGGGTGTCCATCAGTGCACATGGCACCAGGACACCCTAGGCCGGAGGTCAATGATCGACTTTGTTGTCGTGTCCTCTTACCTCCGGCCGCGTGTCTTGGACACTCGGGTGAAGAGAGGGGCAGAGTTGTCAACCGATCACCACCTGGTGGTGAGTTGGATCCGCTGGCGGAGGAGGAAGCCGGACAGACTTGGCAGACCCAAGCGCATTGTGAGGGTCTGTTGGGAACGTCTAGTGGAGCCCTCTGTCAGTAGGGTATTCAACTCGCACCTCCGGGAGAGCTTCTCCCATGTCCCGGGGGAGGCTGGGGACATTGAGTCCGAGTGGACCATGTTCTCCGCCTCCATTGTTGATGCGGCTGCTCGGAGCTGTGGTCGCAAGGCCTCCGGTGCCTGTCGTGGCGGCAACCCTCGAACCCGGTGGTGGACACCGGAAGTAAGGGATGCCGTCAGACTGAAGAAGGAGGCCTATCAGGCCACTCTGGCTTGTAGGTCTCCGGAGGTCATCGACGGGTATCGGCAGGCCAAGCGAGCCGCGGCTCGTGCTGTCGCAGAGGCAAAAACCCGGGCCTGGGAGGAGTTCGGGGAGGCCATGGAGGAGGACTATCGGTCGGCACCAAAGAAATTCTGGCAAACCGTCCGGCGCCTCAGGAGGGGGAAGCAATGTCTCACCAACACCGTTTACGGTTCGGGTGGAGGCCTGCTGACCTCGACTGGGGATGTGGTCGGATGGTGAAAGGAATACTTTGAGGATCTCCTTAATCCCTCAGTCACGTCTTCCGAAGAGCAAGTAGAGAACGGGGACTCAGAGGCTGGCTCATCCATCACCCAAGCTGAAGTCACTGAGGTTGTTCGCAAACTCCTCGGTGGCAGGGCTCCGGGGGTGGATGAGATCCGCCCTGAGTACCTAAAGTATCTGGATAATGTAGGACTGTCTTGGTTGACACGTCTCTGCAACATCGCGTGGCGTTCAGGGACCGTGCCTCTGGACTGGCAGACCGGGGTGGTGGTCCCTCTGTTCAAGAAGGGGGGAGGGTGTGAGACTACAGAGGGATCACAATCCTCAGCCTCCCGGGTAAGGTCTATTCCAAGGTACTGGAGAGGAGAATCCGACCGATAGTCGAACCTTGGATTCAGGAGGAGCAGAGTGGTTTTCGTCCCGGTCGTGGAACACTGGACCAGCTCTATACCCTCCATCGGGTGCTCGAGGGTTCATGGGAGTTTGCCCAACCAGTCCACATGTGCTTTGTGGATCTGGAGAAGGCTTCCGACCGTGTCCCTCGGGGTGTCCTTTGGGGGGGTGCTCCGGGAGTACGGGGTCCGGGGCCCTTTGCTCAGGGCTGTCCGGTCCCTGTATGACCGGAGCAGGAGCTGTGTTCGCATTGCCGGCAGTAAGTCAGACCTGTTCCCAGTGCATGTTGGACTCCGCCAGGGCTGCCCTTTGTCACCGGTTCTGTTCATAATTTTTATGGACCGAATTTCTAGGCGCAGTCAGGGGTCGGAGGGTGTCCGGTTTGGGGACCATAGGATTCCATCTCTGCTGTTTGCAGACGATGTTGTCCTGATGGCTCCATCAAATCCGGACCTGCAACATGCACTGGGACGGTTTGCAGCCGAGTGTGAAGCGGCTGGGATGAGAATCAGCACCTCCAAATCCGAGGCCATGGTTCTCGACCGGAAAAAGGTGGCTTGCCCTCTCCAGGTGGGTGGGGTGTCCTTGCCCAAAGTGGAGGAGTTCAAGTATCTCGGGGTCTTGTTCACGAGTGAGGGAAGGATGGAGCGTGAGATCGACAGGCGGATCGGTGCAGCGGCTGCAGTGATGCAGTCGCTGCATCGGACCGTTGTGGTGAAGAGGGAACTGAGCCGAAAGGCAAAGCTCTCTATTTACCGGTCGGTCTACGTTCCTACCCTCACCTATGGTCATGAGCTTTGGGTAGTGACCGAAAGAACAAGATCGCGGATACAAGCGGTCGAAATGAGTTTCCTCCGCCGTGTGGCTGGGCGCTCCCTTAGAGATAAGGTGAGGAGCTCGGCCACACGGGGGGAGCTCGGAGTAGAGCCGCTGCTCCTCCACGTCGAGAGGAGCCAGCTGAGGTGGCTCGGGCATCTGTGCCGGATGCCTCCTGGGCGCCTCCCTTGGGAGGTGTTTCAGGCATGTCCCACCGGGAAGAGGCCCCGGGGAAGACCCAGTACACGCTGGAGAGACTGTCTCTCGGCTGGCCTGGGAACGCCTCGGGATCCCCCCGGAGGAGTTAGAGGAAGTGTCTGGGGAGGAGGAGGTCTGGGAGTCCCTGCTCAGACTGCTGCCCCCGCGACCCGGCCCCGGATAAAGCGGCAGAAGATGGATGGATGGATGGATAAAATAAAAAAAATTGGCGCAAATGTACCAAAAATGCATTGAGATAGGAAATGACCCAAAAAAAAATCTGATCGTAGAATCATGAAATTTGGCGCAGAGGTAGATGGTGACAAGAGAAGTAAAAAATATTATCACGGCAACGCCGTCTACCCAACCAAATGTCGGCCATATTGGTTCAAAAATGGCTAAGCATGACTCGGGAGTTTTTCCAAACGTCGTACTTTTACGAACTCGTCCCAGGGCGTTGGCTCTAAAAAGCTGAAATTTGGTGAAAATGGTACTGAGGAGTGGGACATCAAAAGTTATTCAAATTACATTGATACCTGTCACGGTCTCTGTGCGGCGAAGCCGCAAACTTTATCTAGAATTTCAGAAATCTCCTGCCGTTTGCGCAGATAAAATCCGAATTGCGTCAAATTACAATCAGTTGTTAT